>NC_045426.1:636568025-636880827 GCF_902635505.1 Sarcophilus harrisii | reverse complement strand
AGTTGGCCCAAAACCTGGGCTGGAAGATTTCCCAGTTATTTATAGGAAGTGCATGTGGGCTCCTGGGAACTGGCTTTGGGGAGGTAAGCCAACAACATTGCTGCCAGCCTCCTGTCTCTGGGATCTTTCCCGAAAACCCTCCCTCTTCTTTTCTCTTCTTCTTTCTTTGACTTGGCCAAGGTCAGTGGAAGTGGATAGTTTGTCCTCTAAATGCAGCCATAAAACTATTCATAGATTATCCATAATAGCAGCCTTTTTTCCCATGCCTATTGGTTCTTTACAAAGAGCTCTCACAACCACTAATCAATTAAGTTTAATAAGTGTTCCCACTGTGTGCCAAGATTTCTTCCAAATGTTGGGACAAATTAACATTAATTATAGCTATTATTTATATATTGCTTTAATGTTTCCAAAGTGCTTTGCAAATGTTATCTCATTTTATCCTTTCTATCTGGGAAGTAGGTGCTATTATTATCCCTTACTATATTCACATACAAATGAAGAAGCTAAGACAAAGGTTACATGACTTACTCAGAGTCATGCTGCTCGTAAGCATCTTAAGTCTTACTCTAGATTCAACTCTATCTACCTCACTATCCATTGTCTTCAAGAACTTATATTTTCTTAGGGATGATGCATACAAAGATAAATATACAATATATTAAAAAAGAGTAATTGAATACGTCAGATAGAGAGAGAGACAGAGAGAGAGAGAGAGAGAGAGAGAGAGAGAGAGAGAGAGAGAGAGAGAGTAACAACTGAGGATCAGAAAAACTCTCTTGGCTTTTTGGTGGCACTTAGCTTAAAATTTGGGGATTTTCTTTTGATTCTTTTCAATTAACAAGTATTTATTTCCTCTTCCTCTCATCTCCCTTTCACTTGAAAAAAAAGAAAAAAAACCATGAATTTGTAAATATAAATATTCAGAATTTAAAGCAAAATAAATTCCCATATGTTTGGCTATGTCCAAAAAATATGTATATATTTACCTTTTTTTTGAATCTAAATACTTCTCTGTCAGGAGATGAGTAGATAACATGCATAATTGTTCATCCCTGAGAATTCTGATTCTTCATTTTTCATTGCTCGAATTTCTCAAGACTTTTAAAACTCTTTGTCTTTAAAATACTACCATTACTATACAAATTATTCTCCTGTTTCTGCTCACTTCACTCTGATTCAGTTCCTATAAGTCATTCAAAGTTTCCCTGTATTCATCCCTCTGATCATAACTCACAATAGCTCTGAGAGAAAGCTAGATAGAAAGCTATCAACATTTAGTAGATAAGTCACAGGGATAGGAAAGTGATGTACCAGACTAACCCTGGAGGGAATAGGTAATGATTGATCTCAAGGCCAGATCTTCAGATGACTTCCCCAAGAGGTGTAGATATATGTAGACTGAGAAAGATATTTAGAACTAGGTAGAAAGAAAGACCACTTAATCTAACCCTCTCTCCTTCTAGATGAGAACAATGAGATAAAAGTCACTTGCTAAAGGTCACAAATATAAGAGGCAAAATTAGAACCTGGGTGATCCAGGGTCAAACTGAGTGCTTTTACCACTAGTTCAAGTTGGGTGTATTGACTACTATTCATTGCAAATTACATTGGAGCAATAGTTACTATATCAATGCTGTATGTAGTTATATGACCTAAAATAATATGGGGAAAAGGGAAGATATAAGGAAGTATAAGACAGAATTCTTGCCCCCCCCAAAAAAAAAGCTTATAATCCAAGGGATTGGGCTAGAAATTTCCTTCTTTGTTTTCCCAATGACAATTAAGTGACTTTTCCAGAATTAACAGCTAGTAAATACTAAATGTCTGTGGTCAAATTTAAACTCAGTTCTTCCTGAATTCAGGGCAGTACTCTTATCTACTGTTCCATTTAGCTGCTACTAGGTAACTAGCCCCTAGCTCCCTATTTCTTAAAAAAATTCCTAGTCACTGTAATTCTTCCTCTCTAGTGTGCCTTCTCTAAGTGTAGTTTTTATTTTCCCTTAATATATGGAAACACTAATACTTCTTTACAATAATAATCACAACTCACATTTCTATAGTGCAGTGAGACTGACAAAGGACTTCTCTTCCAATAATCTTGTGAGGGTAAGTGCTATAAGTAATGTTATTCTCATTTTCTATATGAAGGGATTTAGTATCAGGCCCAAGGCCATACTTGTAATGTCAGAAGTATTACTCTAAATTATGTCTTTAGTTACAAGTATAGTTCTCTCTCCTATATCATCATCATCATCATCATTACCACCACCATCATGATCTCCTTCTCCTTCTTCTTTTTCTTCCTCCTCTTCCAACTCCACTTGTTCTTCAGTTTTGTCCTCTTTCTTGGCTGCTTCTGCTTATGCTCTTCTTCACTTCCCCCTTCTTGTTCTGCTTCTTCTTAGTCCCAGTTCTATTCCTCTTCTCTCCTCTATTTCTTCTCTTTTTGTTTTAACTTTTCCTCTTTCTCCCTCTTTTCCACTTTCTCTTTCTTCTTCTTTTCCATTTTCCTCAAAAGTTCATTGAATTCTACAATGTAGGAGCTTATACATTTATGTGGATCCCATCTTCCACAGTATAATAATTTTCATTTGTTTTGGCCAAGAAAGATTTGTGTCCTGATAGCTAAATCTCTTGTGAACCTCTGGGTATTTATATAAATTAGTCCTCAGGGCCTAGAAGTATTTTGCCATTGGGCCCATGCTGGAAGCCTCTCTTACTTGGTTTAATAGGAAGGATCTAACAAGACACTAGCAAAACTTTGGATAATGCAATGTACTGCCATACCATGATAAGACATTTTATGAAAATATTCCATAGAAGCCTAGTTGTCTTTCAAAAGATATGATCATTTAGTCTGGAAAAACAAAAATGGGAAAATCGCATTGTCATTTTAGTTTACCAATGATTTTAATCTCAAAGCCCTTTGGTATGGGACCGTCTCCTCATTGGTAGAGACCAATAATCTATACTTGTATGAGGGGCAAGTCAGAGTTGGTGAGAACAAGAGAGAGAAGAGCTCTTCAGTTCTTCCTTAGACATTCTTTGATTGCCCTTAGAGTCTCTTTGATCTTTGGGTATTTTGGGGCTTCCAGTTTCAAGAGGTCTTTAGTTAAAGAAGCAGACCCACTTTAGTTTGCTAAAAGAAAATACTCTAGGAAGGAGTCAACATGAATAAAACTAGCAGTTTCCATCATATCTCTTTCTGTAGCTTGCAACATTAGAGACCCTTTTGGTGAAAACTAGTATTTTTCTCTTGATTGAACTAAGATATCTTGCTCCCAGTGGAAGAACTCCTTCACCGTGTCTTGTCTGGCAGATATTATCATAAATATATTTTCTATTATTTCTGTTTGGCTATTGGATTGGCTAAATAAGCTTTATTGGCCAAATGTCATATGTGTTTATTTCAGAATTAGAATTTTTTGGGAAAGGAGTCAAGCTATGAATATAAAGCTTAGAGTCCCCCTTATTCCAATAATGAATAATGATCAGAAATTAAATTGAGACTTCCGACCAAGATGGCAGAGAGGATGCACACATCTACTTAAGCTCCATCTTTTCTCTCAGAATAATTAATTTCATGACAAGCCTTGGAATTAGTGCTTGACTGAAAAAAACCACAAATAATTACCAAGAGAAGATATCCTCGAAATTTGCCAAAAAAGGTCTGTTTTTGCTTGTGGGTGACAATGGCTAGATTAGGCACAAACTGAAGGCAAGTAGAGGCAGCACAGCAGACAGAGTAAGGTATACAGCTCACAGCTGAGCAGACTGGATTGGGGTGAGGTTTGATCTCAGCCATTTTCTGTGGAGAGAGCTTTACTATAGTATTGGCTACTTTGCCCTGGCACCAAGCTACTAGACAAGAAGAGAAGCTAAAAACACAAGCGGTAAAGACTATAACCCTGAAAAACTAGTGTCTCTCAGGACCTGGCCACACCCACTTGGAGTGTTTCAGCACCCTCTCAGAGACTTAGAGCATAGACACAGTGCAGCCACTGCTGTCCTGCTAGTGCTTTGCTGCTGCCCCCTGAAGTCTGTAGAGGAAGCTCAGTAAAATCATCCACCACCACCCCCCCAAACAAAAATCAGAATGCATATGTTTTTCTTGTTAGTTTGTTTTCTTTGATTCTTCTTTGACCAAATGAGCAAAAAATTTAAACAAACTCTAACTATTGATAGCTTCTAGATGGATAGAGAGCAGACTTTAAACCCTGAGGAGACTAAAAACAGATTGTCTCCAGATGAATCCCCAAAGGGGGATATGATCTGGTCCTCAACACACAAGACTCTCATAGAAGAAATTTAAAAGTCTCTCACAAGAGAGCTAGAAGAAAAATGGGAAAAGGAAAGGGAAGCTTGGCAAGAGAGTCTAGATAAGTCACCCAATCATTTAAAGATACAGTGGATAAAGAAATAAAAACCTTGAACAACAGAATCAGTGAGTTGGAAAAAGAAAATAGCTCTTTAAAAAATAAAATTGGCAAAATGGAAAAAAATTCCATAGAACAAAACAACTCACTTAAAAACTCAATTGGACAATTAGAAAAAGATATAAAAGAGTGAGTGAAGAAAATAACTCATTAAAAATCAGAATCGAACAAATGGAAATGAATGACTTGAGGAGACACCAAGAATTGGTCAAGCAAAACCAAAAAAAAAAAAAAAATGAAACAATGGAAAAAAGATGTCAAATACATTCTTGGGAAAACAATAGACCTGGAAAATAGATCTAGCAGAGACAATATGAAAATTATTGGACATCCTGAAAAATATGATGAAAAAAAGAGCCTGGACACTATTTTCCAGGAAATTATCAAAGAGAACTGCCAGATGTTACAGAAACAGAGGGTAAAATAGACATTGAAAGAATTCATTGGGACCCTACTGATCACCTACTGAAAGGGACCCTAAAACCAAAACTCTCAGAATTATAGTGGCCAAATTCCAGAACTATCAGATGAAGAAAAAAATACTGCAAGTTGCTACAAAAATCAATTTAAATATAGATGAGCCACAATAAGGATTACTTAGGATCTAGCAGCATCCACATTAAAGGATCGAAGGGCCTGGAATATGATATTCCAAAAGGCTAAGGAACTTGGTATGCAGCCAAAAATAACTTACCCAGCTAGAATGAGTATCTTTTTCCAGGGAAGAAGATGGGCATTCAACGAAATAAGTGAATTAGATCTATTTTTGATGAAAAAACCAGAACTTAACAAAAAGTTTGATCTACAAATATAGAACTCAAGAGAAACCTAAAAAGGTAAAAAGAAATCTTGGGAACTATATTTCTGCTATAAAGAGATATAAAGAACACATGTATTTTTTGTTCTAAAAACTAGAGGTGGAAAGGAAATTATACCGGGAAAAGGGTAAAATGAGGGTACTACATCTCACAAAGAGTCAAAGGAAACCTATTATATCTGAGAGAAAGAACAGAGGGGGATGAACATAGTGTGTAGGTTTACTGTCATCAGAATTGGCTTAAAGAGAAAAATATTAGACACATTTGATTTATGGTGAAACTTCTCCCACCTCATTGAAAAGTGGGAGGGGAAAAGTGAAAAGGGAAGGAGTAAGCTAAGCTGAAGGGAATGCAGAAATTGTGAGGAAAGGGGGTAAGAAAAGGGGAGGAATTCTAAGGTGGGGGAAGGGATCCTAAAAAGGGAGGGCTGTGAGAGGCAAGTGGTGCTCACAAGTTTAATACTGGAGGCGGGGGGGGGGGGGAAGGAGGAAGGAAAGGTGAAAAGCATAAGCAGGGGTTAACAAGATGGCAAGTAATACAGAATTGGTAATTTTAACCATAAATGTGAAAGGGGTAAACTCCCCCCTTAAAGAGGAAGTGGTTAGCACAATGGATAAAAAGCCAGAATCCTACAATATGTTGTTTACAGAAAATACACCTGAAGCAGGGAGATACATACAGAGTAAAGGTAAAAGGTTGGAGCCGAATCTACTATGCTTCAGGTGAAGTCAAAAAAGCAGGGGTAGCCATCCTTATCTCAGATCAAGCAAAAGCAAAAATTGATCTATTTAAAAGAGATAAGGAAGGGCACTATATCTTGCTAAAGAGTAGCATAGATAATGAATCAATATCAATATTAAACATATATGCACCAAGTGGTGTAGCATCTAAATTCTTAAAAGAGAAATTAAGAGAGCTGCAAGAAGAAATAGACAGCAAAACTATAACAGTGGGAGATCTCAACCTTTCACTTTCAGAATTAGATAAATCAAACCACAAAATAAATAAGAAAGAAGTCAAAGAGGTAAATAGATTACTAGAAAAGTTAGATATCATAGATCTTTGGATAACACTAAATGGAGACAGAAAGGAGTACACTTCCTTCTCAGCAGTTCATGGAACCTATACAAAAATAGACCATATATTAGGACATAAAAACCTCAAACTCAAATGCAGTAAGGCAGAAATAGTAAGTGCATCCTTTTCAGATCACAATGCAATCAAAATTACATTCAATAAAATGCCAGAGGAAAATAGACCAAAAATAATTGGAAACTAAATAATTTCATCCTAAAGAATGATTGGGTGAAACAGCAAATCATAAACATAATTAATAACTTCAATGAAGATAATAACAATAATGAGACATCATAAAAAAATGTGTGGGGTACAGCCAAAGTGGTAAAAAGGGGAAATTTCATATCTCTAGAGTCCTACTTGCATAAAGAGAAAGAGAAAACCAATAAATTGGGCTTACAACTAAAAATGCTAGAAAAGGAATAAATTAACTGCCCTCCCCCCCAGTCAAACACTAAACTTGGAATTTTAAAAATAAAAGGAGAGATCAATAAAATTGAAAGTAAAAAAAAAAAACTATTGAATTAATTAATAAAACTAAGAGTTGGTTCTATGAAAAAACCAACAAAATAGACAAACTCTTAGTAAATCTGATTAAAAAAAGGAAAGAGGAAAAATCAAATTATTAGTTTTAAGAATGAAAAGGGAGAACTCACCACTAATGAAGAGGAAATTAGCACAATAATTAGAAGTTCCTTTGCCCAACTTTATGGCAATAAATTCTACAACTTAAATGAAATGGAAGAATACCTCAAAATATAGCTTGCCCAGATTAACAGAGGAAGAAATAAATAGACTAAACAGTCCCATTTTAGAAAAAGAAATAGAACAAGCTATTAACCAACTCACTAAGAAAAATCCCCAGGACCAGATGTATTTACATGTGAATTCTACCAAACATTTAAAGAACAATTAACTCCAATGCTATATAAACTATCTGAAAAAATAGGGATTGAAGGAGTGCTACCAAATTCCTTTTATGACACAGACATGGTACTGATACCTAAACCAGGTATCTAAAAACAGAGAAAGAAAATTAGAGACCAATCTCCCTAATGAATATTGATGCTAAAATCTTAAATAAAATATTAGCAAAAAGATTATAGAAAATCATTTCCAGGATAATACACTATAACCAAGTAGGTTTTATACCAGGAATGCAGGGTTGGTTCAATATTAGGAAAACTATTAACGTAATTGACTATTTCAAAAACCATTAACAAAAACCATATGATCATCTCAATAGATGCAGAAAAAGCATTTGATAAAACCCAACATCCATTCCTAATAAAAACACTTGAGAGAATAGGAATAAATGGACTTTTTCTTAAAATAGTCAGGAGCATATATTTAAAACCATCAGTAAACATCATATGCAATGAGGAAAAACTGGAACCTTTCCCAGTAACATCAGGAGTGAAACAAGGTTGCCCACTATCACCATTATTATTCAATATTGTATTGTAAATACTAGCCTCGGCAATAAGAGTCGAGAAAGAGATTAAAGGAGTTAGAGTAGGTAATGAGGAAACCAAACTATCACTCTTTGCAGATAATATGATGGTATAGTTAGAGAACCCTAGAGATTCTATTAAAAAACTATTAGAAATAATTCACAAATTTAACAAAGTTGCAGGATACAAAATAAATCCTCATAAATCCTCAGCACTTTTATACATTACCAACAAAATCCAACAGCAAGAGATAGAAATAGAAATTCCATTCAAAATAACTGTTGAAGGATGATTTCAGAAAGACCTGGAGAGACATACACGAACTGATGCTGAGTGAAATGAGCAGGGCCAGGAGATTATTTTATACTTCAACAGTAATACTATATGATGATCAATTCTGATGGACCTGGCCATCTTAAGCATTGAGATGAACCAAATCAGTTCCAATGGAGCAGTAATGAACTGAACCAGCTACACCCAGCGAAAGAACTTTGGGAGATGACTAGGAACCATTACATTGAATTCCCAATCCCTATCTTTTTGCCTGCCAGCATTTTGGATTTCCTTTACAGGCTAATTATACAATATTTCAGAGTCCGATTCTTTTTGTACAACAAAATAACGGTTTGATCATGTATACTTCTTGTGTATCCAATTTATACTTTAATATATTTAACATCTACTGGTCATCCTGCCATCTAGGGGAGGGAGTTGGGGGAATGAGGGGAAAAATTGGAACAAAAGGTTTGGCAGTTGTCAATGCTGTAAAATTACCCATACATATAACTTGTAAATAAAAAGCTATTAAAAAAACTGTTGGTAACATAAAATATTTGGGAATCTATCTACCAAAGGAAAGTCAGTAATTATATGAGCAAAATTACAAAACACTTTCCACACAAATAAAGTCAGATTTAAATAATTGGAAAAATATTAAGTGCTCTTGGATAGGCTGAGTGAATATAATAAAGATGACAATACTCCCTAAACAAATCTATTTATTTAGTGCTATATCAAGCAGACTCCCAAGAAAATATTTTAATGATCTAGAAAAAATAACAACATTCATATGGAAGAACAAAAGGTCAAGAATCTCAAGGGAATTAATGGAAAAAAAATCAAATGAAGGTGGCCTAGCTGTACCTGATCTAAAACTATATTATAAAGCAGAGGTCACCAAAACTATTTGGTACTGGCAAAGAAATAGATTAGTTGATCAGTGGAATAGGTTAGGTTCACAAGACAAAATAGTCAATAACTATAGCAATCTAGTGTTTGACAAACCCAAAGATCCCAACGTTTGGGATAAGAATTCATTATTTGACAAAAACTGCTGGGAAAACTGGAAATTAGTATGGCAGAAATTAGGCGCGGACCCACACTTAACACTGTACATCAAGATAAGATCAAAATGGGTCCATGATTTAGGTATAAAGAATAAGATTATAAATAAATTAGAGGAACACAGGATAGTGTACCGCTCAGACTTGGGGGGGGGGGGAAGGAATTTGTAACCAAAGATGAATTGGAGACCATCATTAATCACAAAATAGAAAATTTTGATTATATTAAATTAAAAAGCCTTTGTACAAACAAAACTAATGCAAACAAGATCAAAAGAGAAGCAACAAACTGGGAAAACATTTTCACAGTTAAAGGTTCTGATAAAAGGCCTCATTTCCAAAATATATAGAGAATTGACTCTAATTTATAAGAAATCAAGCCATTCTCCAATTGATAAATGGTCAAAGAATATGAACAGACAATTTTCAGATGATAAAATGGAAACTATTTCCACTCACATGAAAGTGTTCCAAATCACTACTGATCAGAGAAATGCAAATTAAGACAATTCTGAGATACCACTACCTACCTGTCACAATGGCTAAGCTGACAGGAAAAAATAATGATGAATGTTGGAGGGGATGTGGGAAAACTGGGACACTGATGCATTGTTGGTGGAGTTGTGAATGAATCCAACCATTCTGGAGAGCAATATGGAATTATGCCCTAAAAGTTATCAAACTGTGCATATCCTTTGATCCAGCAGTGCTTTTATTGGGCTTATATCCCAAAAAGATAATAAAGAAGGGAAAGGACCTGTATGTGCCAAAATGTTTGTCAGCCCTTTTTGTGGTAGCTAGAAACTGGAAAATGAATGGATGCCTGTCAATTGGAGAATGGTTGGGTAAATTATGGTATATGAATGTCATGGAATATTATTGTTCTATAAGAAATGACCAGAAGGATGAATACAGAGAGGTTTGGAGAGACTTACATGAACTGATGCTAAGTGAAATGAGCAGAACCAGGAGATCATTATACACTTCAACAATGATACTGTATGAGGATATATTCTGATGGAAATGGATTTCTTCGACAAAGAGAAGATCTAACTCAATTTCAAATATTCGATGATGGACAGAAGCAGCTACATCCAAAGAAAGAACACTGGGAAATGAATATAAACTGTTTGCATTTTTGTTTTTCTTCCTGGGTTATTTTTAACTTTGAATCCAATTCTTCCTGTGCAACAAGAGAACTGTTTGATTATGCACACATATATTGTATCTAGGATATACTGTGACATATTTAACATGCATAGGATTGCTTGCCATATAGGGGAGGAGAGGAGAAAAGTCGGAACAGAAGTGAGTGCAAGAGATAATGTTGTAACAAATTATCCAGGCAGATGTTCTGTCAATAAAAAAGTTATACTTTTTAAATAAAAAAAGAAATGACAAGGAGGATGAATACAGAGAGACTTGGAAAGACATGAACTGATGCCAAGTGAAATGACTAGAACCAGGAGATCATTATACACTTCAACAACAATACTGTATAAGAATGTATTCTGATTGAAGTGGATATCTTCAACAAAGAGAAGATCTAATTCAATTCCAATTGATCAATGATGGATAGAATCAGCTACACTCAGAGAAGGAACACTGGGAAATGAATTTGAACTGTTTTGTTTTTCTTCTCAGGTTATTTTTACCTTCTGAATCCAGTTCTTTCTGTGCAACAAGAGAACTGTTAGGTTCTGCACACATATATTGTATCTAGGATATGGTATAACATATTCAACACGTATAAGACTGCTTGCCATCTAGGGGAAGAAGTAGAGGGAGGAAAGGGAAAAGTTGGAACAGAAGTGAGTCCAAGGGATAATATTGTAAAAAATTACCCATGCATATGTTCTGTCAATAAAAAGTTATTTTTAAAAAAAGAAATTAAATTGAAACTAAAAATCACATTCTATAGACTAATAATATTTAAAGGAAACAGATACTTATATTTATAACAGCACCCTCTATCTCTAAGGAGAACAGAGTGGTCAGTCTGTACCTCCTGTTTCCCTCCTGGAAGGAGTTAAAGTTTCCTTTGGTAAAGGGTTAAAGGAGAAAAAGATAACCATATTTTTCTACCTTCATTTTAGGCAACAAAATACCCCCTCTCTACATGTGGAGGCTTGCTACAATTCCATGGTCTGGAGGCAGCAGTAAAGAGGCACAAGATGGGGGGAAAGAATTATTTTCCCACTTTAGTGTTAGATAAGAAAATAAAGGTGACTACAGAGTAGAAGAAGAGCAAAAAAGCCAAATTTATTTATTTATTTATTTAATAGCCTTTTATTTACAGGATATATACATGGGTAACTTTACAGCATTAACAATTGCCATACCTCTTGTTCCAATTTTTCACCTCTTATCCCCCCCACCCCCTCCCCTAGATGGCAGGATGACCAGTAGATATTAAATATATTAAAATATAAATTAGATACACAATAAGTATACCTGACCAAAACGTTATTTTGCTGTACAAAAAGAATCAGACTCTGAAATATTATACAATTAGCTTGTGAAGGAAATCAAAAATGCAGGTGTGCATAAATATAGGGATTGGGAATTCAATGTAATGGTTTTTAGTCATCTCCCAGAGTTCTTTTTCTGGGCATAGCTAGTTCAGTTCATTACTGCTCCATTAGAAATGATTTGGTTGATCTCGTTGCTGAGGATGGCCTGGTCCATCAGAACTGGTCATCATATAGTATTGTTGTTGAAGTATATAATGATCTCCTGGTCCTGCTCATTTCACTAAGCATCAGTTCGTGTAAGTCTCTCCAGGCCTTTCTGAAATTATCCTGTTGGTCATTTCTTACAGAAGAGTAATATTCCATAATTTTCATATACCACAATTTATTCAGCCATTCTCCAACTGATGGACATCCATTCAGTTTCCAGTTTTTAGCTACTACAAAAAGGGCTGCCACAAACATTCGTGCACATACAGGTCCCTTTCCCTTCTTTATAAGTAGTAGTAACACTGCTGGATCAAAGGGTATGCACAGTTTGATAATTTTTTGAGCATAGTTCCAAACTACTCTCCAAAATGGTTGGATTCATTCACAACTCCACCAACAATGCATCAATGTCCCAGTTTTCCCGCATCCCCTCCAACAATCATCATTATTTTTTCCTGTCATCTTAGCCAATCTGACAGGTGTGTAGTGGTATCTTAGAGTTGTCTTAATTTGCATTTCTCTGATTAATAATGACTTGGAGCATCTAAAAAAGCCAAAGTTTTGACCAAAGTTCCAATTGGTAGGGGTCAAGTGGGTTGACAGTTCTTTACGGGCTCCCATTTTTTTTTCTTTTCTCCAACAGGTAAGATGCTTCCCTCACTTTAGTGAAGAAACCAAGGTCTAGAGAGGTTATGGATGATATTGTATGCCTGGTGATATTATAGTTATCTGGGTCCATTTCTGAATTGTCCTGCTGGACTGTGTGTTGCCTGAGGGACCACATCTTCCTCTTTCTTGTCTATAAGAATACAAGTGAACCAAAAGACAGGAAGATATAAAGCATTGTCCTCCCCTCATCTAAATGCCTCCCAGAATTCTCCAATCAATACACTGACTTTTACCCTTGCAGTTAATTCATAATGTAGCAGGGATTTTATTTGGTTCTGTCAGCTTCAATTCTGGCTAAGTTTTAGTCTTATGCAATAACATCCAGAGAGTTTACTGAGGAAGTGTGCCAGCTGTTTCATGCTGGGAACACAATGGGATGGCTGTATTCCTAATGTTCAGCTCTGAAGCCATCAGTGGCTCCCCATTGCCTACTCTCTAAATACAAAACTTCAGGACTAGCAGCCACAGTTTGGCTCCAGTCATAATTCATGCTACTCCCCTTTGCACACTCTATATTGCAGCCAAATAAGATGATTCACCATCCTTTAAGCTTGTCCTTAATTCTTTTTTCTTTCTGCCCCAAAAGTTCTCTCAAATATCCAGTCTACAGTCTACATGTGGCTCATGTCACTTTCTAGTCTTGAAGAACCAGCTACCACATAGTTCCTGCATTACTTTAGGTGTTGATATGTTAATAAACATATAAATTCAGAAATAGGTATGGTTTTCTAAGTCAATATATGGCCTACATGAATTCTTGTGTATAGTTTAATGGTTCCTCTATTTTTATTTGAGTTTGATATTACTGATCTATACCATTTCCCATTCCTGTAACATACTGTCATCCATTGCAGTCCAACAAATATCTTAAGTGTCTTGTTATTTCATTTGTTCTTCTTCATGACCAATTCTTCATGACCTCATTTGGGTTTTGTTGGGAGAGATACTGGAGTGGTTTGCCATTTCCTTTTCCAGCTCATTTGAGACAAACAGGCTTATGTGACTTGCCCAGGGTCATACAATTATTTTGTGTCTGAGGTCATATTTGAACTCAGGTTCTCCTGACTCCAAAGATAGGGATCTATCTACTGAGCCCCCTAACTGCCCATCAGTAAGTGCCTACTTTTTGCAAATGTCTCAATCTCTGATAATTAAAATAAATAAAAAATATCCTTGCCTTCTGGGAACTTCTAGGGGAATGAAACTAACAAATAGCTAAGGAAAATGCCCACTGAATAATGGGAGGAATATGGAGAGAACATTACTAACTTGGGGGAATCAGGAAAGTTATATGGCTGGACATAAGCCTTGAGGCGAGCTAGTTATTCCAAGAGACAGGGGTTAAGAGTAAGGGCATCCTAGGAATGGGAAACAGCCCATTCAAGGCAAGACAGGAGTACAAAGTTTGAGAAACAATGAAAATCCACTATACCAATTGAGAAGTTAGGTGGTAGAGTAGATAGAACATTGAACCTGAAGTCAGGAATGCCTTTGTTCAAACCTGACCTCAGACATATACCAATTTTGTGACCCTGGACAAGTCACTTAACTCTTATTTCTCTTAGTTTCTCATTTGTAAAAATGGGGGCATGCTGGAGAAAGACTTGTGAAACCATTCCAGATTTTTGTTAAGACAACATCGTTCATGAAGTCACAGAGTCAGAAATGACTGAATGACTGAACAACAGCAAATTCACACCAATCTCCTCCAAGAAATTTCTGATTATCTTTCCCCATTCCCAGCTAAAACAATCTTATTTCTCCTCAAATGTTCTTAGAGTCCCAAATTAAACCTGAATTCTACTCCATGCAGACCAAACATTCTGCTCAGAGATTTATCTTTAAGTCTAGTCCCAGTATGAATTTTGGATTTCACCTTTGCAATCTAATGTAGTTAAATGTATAACAATTAGGTTGTTGAGAAGCCTGGTTTCCAGCTCTACCACTTGTCAGCCATTTAACTGCTTTCTGTCTCTCTTCCCTCCTCTGTAAAGTGGAGCTAATACTTCTACTGACTGTGACATAGAACTGTTGCAGTGAAAGAAAGCACTTGGGTAGGACATGAAATTCTACAGAAAGATGAGTGAGGTTTGTGGCAGATCTTATTACTTCCACCTTGATTATACTTAATAATAGCCAGTATTTATGTAGCGCTTAAAAGTTTATGGAACCTTTATAAATATCATCTCATTTTATCCTCACAACAATATTGGGAGATCAGTGCAATTATTTTCCCCATTATGCAGTTGAGAAAAGGAAGACAGACAAAAGTAAAGTGACTTGCCCTCACAGCTATCATGTTTTGGCTGCTTATTGCAATTCAACCATTAGGGCATCCTTCTTTCAATTGATGAGAATGCTGGGAAGAATCCATCTTTTATACTCTTCTCTGCCATTTCTACCTCAATGTGAAGGAGTATATCCTTTTCTGAGAGCAGGTTTTTATGATAACCCAAAAAATAGGATGAAATTGATATGAGAAGAAGATACACAAAGTCTACAGGTCAAGTGCATAAATCTTTAGTAAGCATCTGCCATTTACCAAGTACTGCTATTGCTACAGATGATGAAAAATCCCAAATTAAACCTGAATTCTAGTCCCAGGCAGATCAAATATCCTGTTCAGAGATTTTCTTTAAGTCTAGTCCAAGTATGAATCCTTAATTCTAGACAGTAAAAGTAAAATCTCAACAAGATAATGCAGATGGCTCAGTGTACCCTATATCCATTTCTAGAGAAGTAACTTAAATAATATGTCCCACTTATGTTGCACTAAGATCATCATCTTCAGCTCTGACTGAGCTTAGATTACTCATTGGCTGGTAAGGACCATGGGATGAAGTATTTTACTTCCCCCTCTGGGATTCAGTTTTCCTCAGAAACCAAATGGGAATAATGATATGGCATAATGGTTAGAGAATCAATTTTGAAGCTAGGGAAAGGAGTGAGTTCTGGTCTTTCATATATCTCTGACTATGTGACCCTAGTAAGTCACTGAACCTCCTAGTGATTCTGGCCACTTTGAGAGTCTACATTTGAAAGAAGTTGTCAACCTATGACAATAGAGGTAGTTTCCTTATTTGGGAGTTCCTTAATACAATCACAAGCTTAGCTCCTATCCTCTTGTAGTTATCTATCATAAGCTTTGTTTTGTGGAAGGAAAGTGCTTTTTAAAAATATTAAAATGTCAAATAAATGAAGAATATGTATTTATTTATAAAGTACTTGCTATGCTCAAAGCACTATGTTCAGTGCTCAGGATACAAATAGAAAAATGAGAAAATTCTTATCCTCAAGGAGTTTACATTTTAATGAGGAAGACTACACAAATGGCAGGTCTCAGGCGTCAGTTAGTTGGAAAGGAACCATGTACCTTAGGGTAAAGCACCAAAGCAACTATGTACTTCTTGTCTGTAGTATCACATTTTTGTGATTGTTGCTATTCAATAATTTTTTGTAATGTGTAGCTCTCTTATGACATCATTTGGAGTTTTCTTAGCAAAAATACTGGAGTGCTTTGTGATTTCCTTCTCCAGCTCATTTTACAGATAAGGCAAACAGAGTTAAGTGACTTGCCCAGGATCATACAGCTAGTATATGTCTGAGGCCAGATTTGAATTCAGGAAGATGAATCTTCCTGACTCCAAGCCCAGTGCTCAATGCACTGTATTACCTGGCTGCCTCAGAATCACATCTACTTCTTGTCATATATTTAATGTTAAATCATTTTGATGGGGCTAAGTATTTTCCTGGGTCTTTAGCATCTGAATCTTCTGAAAAGGCAGAGACTCCCGCTCCTACCAAAGCAATTGCAAGGTCATACCTCTCTATAGAGGCTGAGATGGTAGGGTTTTGCCTTGCCTGGGCTATGCCATTAGAAGTCTCTCCCTTAGGACTACTTGCTATTTCAGATAAGTCAGCTTGTATATCCTGTAGATGGCAAATGTGGATGACTGGTTCCTTCTCCTTGGGGGTTACTTCTCTAGGTGATGCTTTTGGAGACTGGGCTTGAAGCAAAACTAGTGGCTTTGGAGGATGTGGCCACTCTTAAGATTCATAGTTGTACTTGCCCCGAGCAACTATGGCAATTGGACTGTAGTTATTATAGGTAGTAACATGATAAATAAATGTCATTATTCATCATTACTCATTATTAAAAAGCAGAGATGGGATTCCATTAGAGTTTCTTTGCTTCCACATTAATTCTTCTTCCCATTTTACCATAATATCTCTATTGTTTTCTTTAGCACAGAAAGACTTAGCTTTGAAAGAAGCAGAAACAAAGTGGGACAGAAAATAGGTTGGGTCATAGTAGAGAAAATATATCATGGAAGGACAAGCCCTAACTCAAAAGATTATGTTCAAATCCCTTTTTTTGATGCTGATTATTTATTCAAACTTATTTTATTATTTAATTATTTTAAAATGTTTCTTTTTTCTTTCTTTTTATTTTTTTGAATTTCTGTTTTTTTCTCTCCCTCCCAATCACTGAGAAGGCAAGAAAATGATATCAGTTATAAATGTAAACTCACATAAAACTTATTTCCATATTAACCACATCACAAAAAAAAATAAAGTAAGACAGTTATACTTCAACTTACACTCATACTTCATTAGTTCTCTTTCTGGAGATGGATAGCATTTTCACCATGAGTCCTTTAGAATTATTTTGGATCATTGTCTTGATTAGAGTAGTTAAGCTTTTCCACAATTAATTATCATTAGAACATTGCTGTTATTGTGAAACTTTCAGTTATTCTCATTTCACTTTGCATCAGTTCATATAGTTTAAAACCTCTCCCTATCAACAGCACAATAGTAGTTTTATGCCACAAGTTGTTTAGCTGTTCCCAAATTGATGACCATCCCCTCAATTTCCAGTTCTTCACCATCACAAAAACAGCTGCTATAAATATTTTTGTATACATAGGTCCTTTTTTTTTCTTTTATCTCTTTGGGGTATAACCCTAATAGTGATATTACTGAATCAAAAGATAAACATAGTTTTATAGCCTTTGGGTATTCATTCTCCAGAATAAGTGAACTAGTTGTTAACTCAATCAACAATTTATTAGTGTACCTCAATGCCCCCAGTGTTTTCCAGTTTCTGATATGTGAGGAGTGATTTCTCATTATTTTAATTTGTGTTTCTCAAATCAATAATTAGAGCATTTTATGTGACTATAGCATTTATTTTTTTCTTCTGAACACTGCCTATTCATATCTTTTGATCATTTATCAGTTGGATAATGGTTGTTATTTTTATAAATTTGATTCAATTCAATAGATACTTGAGAAATAAAGCTTTTATCAGAGAAATTTGCTTTAATTGTTTTTTTTTACATTAATTCATTGTCTGTGGCAATTTTTAGAAAAAATTGGTTTCCATGATTATCTTTTAAAATTAAGTCTATTTTTGCTTTTGCTTTATTGAAAATATGCTTACTACCTATGTCCTTTAAATTCAACTGGAGAATAATAGATTCTGCTCCATTCCTTTATTTTAACTCTGTATGTGTCTTTCTACTTCATGTGTGTCTCTTATAAACATGTTATTAAATTCTGATTTCTATTACATTCTGCTATCTAATTCTATTTTATAGGTGACCTTATCCCATTCACATTTACAGTTTTCAAAGTTAGTTCTAGGGGTCTGCAAGTTTTCCATGCTTCTGAGGTGTAATCTGCGGAGAGTTGTGGTCACTACTCTTCTGGTTTTTGCTCTGGTTTTTACCAAGGAAAGTTTAAGTCCCTCCCCCACATCCACACATTCTACTGCTCTTTTTGGCTATAGAACCTTCTGGCTCTCCTGCTTTCCTCCAACCACAGGAACTTGTATTCCTTTCTATCTTAAAACTAGGACCAGCAATCCTGCTTTTTTGGGAATAATCAGATTTGCTCCTCTCCTCTTAGGAAGTGTGACCCAAAGCTACTTATGAAGTTGCCTTATCACCAACTGCATCTAATCACAGCAAAAGATGCTCATGGTTTGAGTGAACTTGTGGAAGTTATTAGGTTTTAATTTTCCTATCTCTCAAACAAAGGGATTGGACTAAATAGCCCCTGATACTTGATTCCATCTCTAACACACTAATCCTGTATGCTAAGTATATGTGCAAATATGGCTTTATAACTATAAGGAACCTACTGTACTCTGATCTCAAGGAAGCATAGCCCAATGAGGTTAATTAAGTGACTTGTTGGCTTGCCCAATATCACATAATTAATTAGGTGAGATTTGAATCCAGGTCTTCTGCCTCCTAAACCAGTACTTTTTCTACAGTAGAATGTTAAGAAAATATTTCTAGCTCCACACCTTTACACCTGATAGCCAGACAGTGATCTAACTAGAGCTGTAGTTGAAGTAGTAGAGAGAGAGAACAAATCAACTTTGAGCCAAAGCCCCAAATGGGAAGGCATTCTTAGAATGGATTTCATATGCCCTGTTGAATGCTTCTGAAGCTGGCAGAATCAACTGAGCAGAAAAGAGGGTGGCAGTGAGGAGTAAAGGGAGGCATGCTAGGGGTATTCATCAGGTAAGACATCCTTACAAGATCTAAAGCACAGAGAGTGAGTCCCAGGGGGTAAAGACTGTGCAAAAGACTGACGACATCACAGAATACTGTGATCAAAAGGGACAGCATAGTAGAGCCCTCACTTGTGAGGCAGATCAGGGGAAAACATAAGTGGGAAAAGAGAAGTCCCCTATACTAGGAGAGTGACAGAGGATCTCTAAGGTGACTTCTCCACTGTAGGAGAGAGTCTCTTCCTGGTAGGATGTGGTCAAATATAACTCAAGTCAAAGATGACTTCCTTAGTCCCCATATGCTTGGTGGAGCTTAGACTTGGTACTTCAATAGGAACTAAAAACATTCTTTAAATCATGCCCATGGAAGTCATGCTTTTACTTATAAAATTATAGGAGTGACCAATGTATACTTGTGCTCTGAAGGGATCAGAAAAAGTCTCTTTCTGTCAAAGACTGAAACTATTGGCAGTCAAATACACAGTCTACAAATGAAAATAACATTTATTCAGTTCAACAAGGCCCTCTTTTAAGCAAGACTGCAATGCATTGTTAGACACCAAGCATAAAAAAGATTATAATGGGCTTGGAATCAAGATGACCTGGGATCAAAATCTACCTCAGACATATACTAGCTGTGTAATTCAGGATAAGTCACTTAACCTCTCTCTTTCTTAACCTATTTTAGCCTCAATGTCCTAATCTGAAAAGTGGGTTTAATGATAATAATACCCATCTTTAATCATGAGAACAAATGAGGTAATTGATATAAAATGTTTTGCAAACCTAGTACTGTGTATAAATGAGATATTTTTATTCTAAACCTTGTTTGGGGTATTTTTCACCTCTAAAATTTAATCAGACCTTGTGTGGAGCAAAATGTGTTGACATTCTTATAGGTACTGAGAAGTTCCCACCAAATTCACCTTAAGATACTGATTTGATCCAAAAGGGTGAATCAGCATAAAACAGGCATTTTCAGAGATTATAAGAGTTTGGGGTTGGGGAGAGTGTTGAGTAGGAGGGAGGGAAGATAGAGGATGGAGGATTCCATCAGTAGCTCAGGCACCACTGTGCCAATGTAATTAACAAAGTGATTCCATAATGGACATGGGCACTGTTTAAAACCTCCCCAGCCCTCCCTGTAGCAGGATTTCAGATTGTCATGTTCAACACGGAAAACTAATTGACTCAATGTCTGCAGTGCACTGCCATAAACCCTATGCTTACTGACAAATAAATCTGCCATGAATGGGGAGGAGCCCTTGGAAAGTCACTGGGAACATACCCAGGAAAAGTTGGTTAGAAACGGGCCAGGAACCTTTTGCTAGCTGATCTTTGAGAGGGTTTTTGCCTCCCAAAAGGATCAATCATCAAACAGGGAAGGCTTTCAATAATATATTTCAATAATATATATTTGACTTATTGTGCAGACAACAAGCTCATTAGGTCCTATTCTGGGTGCTATATTTTAGGAAGGAAAGTGACAAACTCAAAAGAAGGATGACCTGAATGGGGAGAAAACTATAAACTATAAAAGAAAGGATTGATTGAAATAAGTTTATTTCACATGCAAAAGAGAAGACTAGTGGGATCATTGTTTTAAGTATCCTTGATCCCTTTCTATGTGACTGTGGATAAGTCAGGCTATCTTGCTGTTTATACATTTGTAAAATGCTTTTAATAATACTCAGTAAAGGTCACTCTAAGAAAAGCTCTTATAAACCTAAGAGATCTAAAGAGATGCAAGTTGTGATTATTATCAAACAAAAAATATATTCAAAATTATTTGAAAACCTGAAAGTCCTATGTCAATTTTGGCTATTATTTTTATTAAGAATTGGTATTGTTTGCTATCAAAAAGAAGACGCTTATGTAACTAGGTTATCTTAGAAGATAACAGGCTCTCCCTAACTAGATTTAAACAAAGAATATATGACCATTTATTCTTGACCAGGTACAAGTTGGACTAAATTAATATGAAAGCCTTTCAGCAGATTCTGTGATTTTTGGAGGCTACGATAATTGATTTTGATTACCTGAAGAACCAAGATCTACCACTCACCAAATGTGTAATCCTGAATATTTCTTTTAACTTTCCTGGGTTTGTATGTCAGCTATCTTTTCCCTCAGAAGAATGTAAGCTTCATAAAGACAGGGATTATTTTAAATTATTTTGTTTGCATTGTATACCTAAAGCCTAGAAGAAGCTCATATATACATATATATATATATATATATATATATTAGTATATATATATATATATACACTATATATATAGTGTATATATATATATATAGTGAACAATTAATAAATAATAATTGGATTGATGAATTGAATGGTTTGATGAATTATACTTCCATTTCTTCAGCAATAAATTGGGAATAATAATTCTTCTGTCACCAGTTATAGATATAGTAATGTATATGAAGCATTCTGAAAACCCTGTGATGTTATACTAACATGACATTGTTTTAGAGCTACCAAGGAGAAATTTCAGGAAGGCACATTTCAAAGCAGCATAAGGGAAACTTTTTAAAGAATTTAAATGTGGAAGAGTTGTACCTCCCCCAAGGAGGCAAAGAACTAGTCGGTCCTCTCTGAAATGAACCTTCTGAATTCCATCTTGATTTATCCCCCACCCCTACCATCTCCTGGTTTCTTCCGATACAAACTGTGTTTTTTTCAGCATATCTGAACCTTCTCTCATTTGGTTCTCTTTTATCTGGAATGCCTACCATTTTCTTATCAGAAAGAAAACTGTCCTGACTTATTAAGAGACAGTTCCAATCTATCTCCTCCAGGAACTAAGTATTCCATGAGCATACCAGTAACAGATTTCACCTTTCCTCTTGATTATTTCCTATGACACATCCTCTGTTGTATGATTCTGTAATCTTTTGTGATGTTTCTTATTTATGAACTTTATTACCCTAACTAGACTATGAAATCTCCGAGTTAGAGACTGAATTTCTTAGACATTGAAATAATGATAATATTGATGGTGAAGATGGTGATGGAGACAATGATGATGACAGTGATAAAACACATTTAATGCTTTAAATGACTTGTTCATTAAATCCTCTGATTCTGTGTCCTCTAGTACATGATGGATTAGACTTCTCATAGGACTTTTGTTCCTACTTCTCTCTGAGCAGCAAACTTTTTTATAACATTCCCTAGTACTTATCTCATCTCCAACTTCTTAAACTGTGGCTTATAACCCTATATGTGGTCCTATAACTAAATGCAATGGTTGCAAAATTATAATTGATTATCAGTATATATATCAAAAAGGAGTAACAAGTGGGAAAAATTAAGAAGCCTTGATCTAGTTATTTCACCTTCCCTATGAATTTTCCAAAATTCCTAAGACAAGAATTTTATAACCTCCAAAAGAAACTCCTTCCATTTTGAGGCAATTGTTAAGAATTGCTTCTTTAAGCTGAAATTGCCACTGAATAATCTCTTCCCATGAGTATGTTCTTCATCCTGAGGGAAGCATTCCCTTTCCTAAGGGAATCCAAAATTTGGTTGAACCACATCTGAACTACTCAGTGTGAAAAAACAAACAACAAACTTATCAATACTTTTTCCATTCATACAGATCAAAATGCATTTTACTGAAATTCTTGAGCATTAATTCTCTAGAGAAAGATGATAACTAGGGATTCATTTGCTTGAGGTAAATGGAAGAGTGGAGGTAGCTTAGAAAATGATCCAAATATGGAGTCACTCAAGTGGGAGATGGGGTAGATTATACTTAAGAAAATTCAACTCTTGCTTTCATAAGGATTGTGAAAGAAATGCTGACTCCAAGAGTCCCCAAAGTGACAGGACCTAGGGAGCGGCAGTCTCAGGAATAACTGAGTTTGTGATGACTATATTTCTCTCTTCTTCTATTCCTCCAGAAAAAGCTATTAGGAGACTTCAAAGAAAGATATAGTTTACAGGTCCCCTGATGCCAGGCACCTAATCCTTTCCTTAAGTAGTTAAGGTAGGTTCTATGAAAGAGGTAGGATCTAAGTTGACCTTTGAAAGATAGGTTAAGATATGGTCTCTTCTTTTGGGTGTTTACTGAGTTTTTTGGTCTGTCCCCAAACTGTGTGCTGCCACAATGGTAAACACTGTTTGAATTCTAAGCAAATCGTCTCTAATTAAACAGGCGGCAGATTACAGTCTTTTGCTTCCAATTGTCAGGTTTCCTCTTCCTGAGGGAAGACAACTAGGGCTTAATGAGCTTCCCATTCAGGCTATGTTTGCTACCAACCAGGCTGATGCCCTACTTGCCCCTGGGCATATTTCTCATGCTTGAAAAAGCTCCTTCTACCAAAAAAAAAAAAAAAAAAAAAGTTGTTTTGCCGGAGTCTGGATCTGAGATGACATGGGCTGTTGGGGTACTGTAAGAATGTACATATGTGAAGAGGAGGGAGGTAGAAGCCTGAGTGCATAAATTGCAGTGAATGTGTAACATGGAATATTTCCCAATGGCATCACATAAGAGATTTTTAACTCTCACTAAAGGACTTCCCTTATGGAGCTATTTGGCAGGGCTTGATCGTATAGTATTTGAGGGACATGTTATTTGGTAATCCTAAAATTAAATAAGAGAAGATAAAATTACTTTTGGACACCATTTAAAGAGTGAAATAATCATTATGGAAAATCAAAAATCAACTCTGCTATTATCACTGAAAGAGTTCTAGTATATGTCAGAATAGTTAAAGTTCTGATCTTTAATGTAATATGATTGTATGCTAGATTTGTTATGGCCATCATCCCATCCCTGATGAGATTTAGATTTGGGGAATCCAAATGAAATGACGGTTTCTGGTGGTCAGGGTGTTAAATGAGGTCTAGTGGTGGTGCAAGGGTAGGGAATTCTGGGGATTCCCTTCTGGAGGGCCAGAGATCCTCTATAAAGGAATTTACAGACCTGAAAAGCTAAATTGATAAAAGAGGTTTATTATGGGGATTGGAAGTAAGGTTAAAAGGAAATAGGTTAGGGTAAAGAGAAGATAGCATTGGAAACAGTATTCCAGTGGGCAGAGGCCCTTGATGTGCCAAGCATAGTATAGCTAGCATGTTTAGAACCTCTGCAAAGAGAGTATTTTAGTTTGGCTCTTTTTATAATGAGAGATTTAGCTAAAGGGGGCCTGTGGGTGGAGTCTCAAGTTAGCTCCTCTCTGGGTTGCAGCAAGGGCTAGAATTTGTTTGGTGGGGGTTGGGAATCCCAAGCAGATCATCAGAATGGGGGCTGGGAGGGCCCAAGTTGGCTGATTCAATGGGGGCTGGGACAAGCCCCTATCTCCTATTGGAATTCAAAGGGATGCTTTTGACCAGGATTTGTGAATCAAAGGTGCAGGCTTCCTGAACTGATAATGCATCAATCAAGAGGGGAATCTGAAAGGAATCACAAATCAATCTGAAAGGAATCACAGATGTAGTTTCTTAAAGGGACCACAACACACTATAATCCCCATTGTCCCTATCATCAATTTCATCATTTTTACCCCATCTCCATCATCACTATTCTAATTTTCATCACTATTCCCATCCACATTATCACTGTCACCATCTCTGTCATCATCATAATCATAGCTTTTAACCTTTTATTCCAACATCATCATTGTCATTACTCTCACCATCACTAAGGTTACCACCACTAACTTCACCATCATCACCATCATATCACATCATCTGCAGTAACCCTCAACAACACCACCATAATTTTCTTTATTTCAACATTTGCTAAATGGTAACATAATCACTATCTTCAAATAGTTTTACATCCATCAAATGGAAGATGAATTATTATAATTTTTGCCTCAGGTCAAAAGGCAAAACTAAGACTAATTTATTGAAATCACTATTGTGTGTGTGGAAAAACAACATAGGGAATGCATTGCTTTGGGAGGTAATAAAGTTGTCATCACAAGAAACTATATTTAGTTTTCAAGTATAGGCTGAAATTTTGGGGGAGATGTTTTTAGAAAGGATTGACATTTTGTTTGATGGTTAGACTGGACGTCCTTTGATATCTCTTCTAACATTTATACATAATTGTAATACATAATGTTTCTAAGATCATATAGAAATTCACCAGTAGGTTTGGGTGAGAGCCAACTGGCATCTTGATTTTAAAACTCATGCTTCTTTTTAACTGTTCCTTACTCTATAATCCCCTTCTCCATAATTTCAGTCTCTTCTCTAAAACAGCTTTTTAACAATGATTTTTTCCCCCAACTCTGAATAGCACATTTTCTTCCAACTCTATCTGAATTTTTCTTAGTTTGGAGTGTAGAGGAACTTAATAGAGTTTAAGGTTAATGAGGACAAGACTATATGATTTTATGGCTCATGATGGATTATATTTTACCTAAACATATTTCCTCTGATCTTAAAAAGTCTATTGAATGAATAAATTAATGGATTTTTTTTTGAATGGGACTTATCTGAGAACTCTAGACCAGAATATTCCTTTCCAATTCAGATCTCTTCAGTAGAGTAGAGAGAAAGCTAGAAGGGATTAGGGTGTGGCAGTGGTTTAAATTGACTATCTCAGAGTATCAGAGCAAAGGCATTAAATTGCTTCTTTTATGCTCCCAGTTAGCTCTCTAAGCACCAAAAATGTCTTTTCTCTCCATTTCCCTTCTAAATTCCTTGTATCATCTTTCACCTTTTAACAAATCAGGAAGGAAAAGAAATTTTATCATTCAATATAAATCACAGAACTTGGCTCATTAGAACCTGAAAAGACTTTAGAGATCATCTGTCTTATTTTACAGAAGAGTCCCAGAAAGGGAATTGGGGGGAATTGGGGAGTGAGTTACTCAAGGTCACATGGCCAGTTGATGACAAATCTGGGTTCAGAAGCCAGGACTCTTGCCTCCCAAACCTAGACTGTTTCCATCACACCATGAAACCTCTCAAAAATTTGCCATTTACTTTGAATGTGTGATGGAGCAAAAGAGCTCAGGCAAGCGATATGGGCTGATAAAATATTTAGGAGTGAACTTACCCACTCTTAGTTTAATGTTGGCGCCTCAGAGCCCACACAGATGTTGTGCACAGATTGTTGGTACAGGGTAGGGTGGGAAGGGAAGAAGGAAGGTGGGACAGAGATATTTGTCTGTTTTTTGAGTTGTGGATGATGTTATAGAAAGAATAGAATCTCGGAGCTTCAACAAAAGTATGCTCTCACTTCAGAAATTCCCTTTTCTCTTACAGTAGTGGTACTGAGGGCCAGACTGGAGGAGCAAAGAGCTATAAGCTCTGGTCTTTCTTTTTGTCCTTTTATCCTATGGCTGACATTCACTAAGCACACAATTCTCATCTCTGATTATTGGTTAGTTAACTAAGCATTTTCAACCTTCAAATAGAAAAAAACAACAGACAAACAAACAACAAAAAACCTTTTTGCTCCCTCAAACTCACAAAATTTCCCCCTAGTCCCAGATTTAGCCCTGACTCTGGTCCCAGACTGAGTATTAAACCCAATTCCAGACTGAGCCCTGAGCCTGGTAACAGATTGCTAGTCATGAGTCCACCAGCTATTCTACAAACATATTTTCTGGGTTACATGAAAGATTTTTTTGAAACTCTAGAGAGCTCAATACAATTCATATATCATTACTCTAAACTGAGGATGGTCCCTTACTATGGCTTATCAAGTACCAGACCCGGATCCAGGATTCCAGTTGCAGCATCTGCCATTAACTTCCTATGAGCTCAAGCAAGTTAACTGCTTTCTATTGCATTTATTTCTTCCTCTTCCTTCATTTTTTCCTCCCTCCCTCTCTCCCTCCTTCCTTCCTTTCTTCCTTCCTTCCTTCTTCCCTCCATACCTTCCTTCCTAACTAGCTACCTACCTACCTTCCTTCCTTCTTTCTTCCTTTTTTCCCAGAAACCAAGGTTGTAGGAATATTTCCCAATAGTAAAATGACCTCCATTTTCTCCCCACATAAAAGAACAAAGTTGGAAAGGGCTGAAGAAGTCATTTAGTAGTCTTAGATCTAAAGTTCATTGACTTCTCAGATATCATTTAATTTAATCCTCCTCATTTCACAGGTGAGAAGCCAGAAGTTAAGTGATTTGTCCAAAATCATACTCTAGTAAGTTGGATTGCAAATCAGGTCATATAATTCTTACATAGGGGCTCATTTTGCTGAACCACAGTATAACTCCACAAAAATCCCCTAGATTCTATATCTGATAAACCATTCCCTCCATTGACAAGAAGTCTGTTCTCTCCTAAGGCAACTCATCCCTTCTATCTAGAGGGATAGGTCTAGGGACTTTTTTCCTTTATGATCATTTAAACTTGCCACTTTTCAACTGCTACCTCTTCTGCCTTGTAAGGTCAAGCAGGATAAGCCAAATCCTTCTTGAGCATGATAGTCTTTCAGGTAGCTCTGATCTGTCTCCAACCTAACATTGTTAATTCCCTTCAACTGATTTTTGAATGGTAGAGTCTTTGGACTTCCTCCCCACTCCCACCATCGTGGTCAGTCTTCTCTATATGTGTTCCAGGGTGTCCATATCCATTCCTAGGGTGTGGCCTAAAACTGACCACAATACTTCAAATAGGATATAATCAGGAAGTCAGAATGGAGCTATGGGAATATAATGGAAGAAAAAGATTTTTTGGCAGCACTCTCTGGACTTTATTCCTTGCTGTTCACTTGCAGAAGACTTATTGCTTCCAATATTTGCAGGTGGGCACACTAGTTGATATGTTAAGGCTGCAGGTATGGGAGTTCAGAAATTGCAATGGGGCCCATTAGCTTACAGGAGGAGGTCCTCCTCCATTCTTCCACACATGCCTCTGGCTGGATGAGCCTGACTCCTGGGACTAAAATATTTATAGCAGCTGTCATGTAGAGGACCCTGTGCTCCTTCCTGGTACCACAAAGATGAAAAATTTGACTCAAAGATGATAGTCATGGATGAGATTCCTACTTGTGTAGGGAGCCAGAATAAATAACCAATATTGTTTAAGTTCATAAAATAAAATATATAGGATAACAAAGGAAACCAATTAGATTGAATGCAATTTTAAAATATTCAAATTAAACAAGTTCACAGACTCCTGATTAAGAACCCCTGATCTAATGGGAAAAGAATTGGATTTAACTTCTGACTGCCAGAAGTTAAAAACAGAAGTTTCATGACCTTACAAATTCTTAACCTCCATAGGAGACATGTGCAAAATGAGGGTATTGTATTTTATAATGCCAAAACAAATATCAGTGCTGGGACTCAAACCTTTCTCTTCTTACTCTAAGTTACTCTTACTTCAGCTCTCTTTTCTATACCTCACACACATGATCTCCGAGGGACCAGCTCTGATAGGCTAGGATCCCAGAAAGCCTTTTGATCTTCAGGAAGACTAGGGCATGGATGACATGACCAGTTACTCTTTCTATTACTACAACACCAATTTTAGTGATAGCAAATTTCCAGTAAATAGCACCGTTCCATCTGTTTTTACTATGGCTAAAAGTGAGCCGGAAAATCACCTTCCTATTTCTATTCATCTCACAAAGTCCCTCACTACAGTTTTTCTTCTTATTTCCTTAAGGAACCCACTTAATATGAAACTCAGCACCACGACGATAATAGCGGCTGGGCTTGTTTTATTCCAAGCTGCATGATGCATAAACATTTTAAATCTTCTTGGCTATGCATGAGTGTGCCCTATAGAAAGGAAGAGGGAACATAATTTGGGGCTAAACTACCAACTTAACGCTGCACCAGAGAATTTCCAATCACTTCTGTGGCCTTCAGCCGTCTCTCTGAACAACTAACTCCAACCAAGGGGAAGTGTCAGGCAGATTTCAACACAATAGTAGGAAAATCTGCTTAATGATTAGGGTTGTCTAGAAATGCAATGGGCTGCCTTGGGAAGTTTGTGAGTTTCCCAGTGTTAAAGGCTTTGAGTGGAGGCGGGGGTGACTACGTGTCAATGTGGTACAAGCTTTAGGTGGGTATTAGACTAGATGTTCTCTGAGGTCTCTCTCATTTTTGAGATTCTGTAATACCAGGGCTTCTTGTGCTTCCAAGTTGACAAATTTGGCAGTAAGAGAGAAACATGGAAGGGTGTTGTCTCTTCCATTTGGGAAACTTTCCCTTTCCACTGTCTACCAAAAGGTGGGAGCCAGCAAGGATGAGTCTGTGGGGAATTCCATATTTCTAGCTTGTCAGCCACACTGACAAACCGATTTAGAAATCCCTCAGCTTCTATAGGATTTCTAAGGCAGCTGCTCATTTTTTGCACTGGAGTTCTTTTTTTCCCTTCCTTCTTCTTCTTTATCGTTTCCCCTGATTAAGGAGCTGCTAATTCTCCTTTGAAAGAGAAATAGGCAGTTCCATAACATGAGTTTGGGTACCCAGTGGCTTTTCTACTTTGACATGTCCATGGGAATTTATAAGCTCATAGGATTTGGATCTGAACTCAACATCACACATCACTAAGTCCCAAAACTTTTTTAGATGAGGTCTCTATGGTCCACAGAGTAGAGGAAAAGTGCCTAAACTTACACAGATGAAAAACATTAGACCAGATTTGAACTCGGATCTGTTGCCTTCAAATTCAGTGCTCTTTCCATTATACCATCCTGCTAATGACTCCCTATTATCTCCAAAGTCAATATAAAATCCTTTGTCTCTCAAAGCCTTTCAGAATCTAGTCTCTCCCTACCTTTCCATTCTTTTTATATTTTACTCTTCTCTGTGTTGTCCATGATTTGGTGACATGGATTTCCTCGATGTTCCTTGTGCTAAGCACTTCATTTCCCAACAGTTGGCATATTCACTGGCTGTCCCTCAAACCTAGGATTCTCAACATCATCTCTGCTTGCTACCGTCTTTCAAGTGTCATCCAAAAATCTCACTCTTGAAAAGAAGCCTTTCCCAATCCTCTTAATGCCAGTTCCTTATTTTCTCTGTTGACTCTCTTCAATTTGTCCTGTAAATCTTTTGTCTGTGCCTCGCTATTCTGTGTTATTTCCCCCTTAAACTTGGCACTCTTTGAGTCAGGGACTGCTTTTGCCTTTATTTCTATCCTCAACACAACACATATTTGACACATGGGTCCTTCATCTATGCTTTTCTATTGGACTAGAACATAGGACAGTCACCCACCCATCCATAGATTTAGCAATCACATGCATGTACACTTATATAAATCCATATATTGACACACTTGCGTTTAACTTTAACTTTAACTTCTGACTGCCAGAAGTTAAAACCAGAAATTTCATGATCTTACAAATTCTTAACCTCCATAGGAGACATATGCAAAATGAGGGTATTGTATTTTATAATGCCAAAACAAATCTCAGTGCTGGGACTCAAACCTTTCTCTTCTTACTCTAACTTACTCTTATTCAGCTCTCTTTTCTGTACCTCACACACATGATCTCAATAACAGCATATAATCAGAGCCTTACTTTCCTTCATACTTTGTGAAATACATTATAAGTCTCACAACTCTGTGAGGTTGATGTTGCAAGAATGATTCCCATTTTGTATATGAAAAAACTGATACAGTAACTTTTCTAGAATCACATACTATTCCACATCAAAATCTGGACTCAAAATCAGCTCTTTTGACTCCAATTATATCATGCTGCCTATTAGACACAGAATTGACACATTTTCCTATAATTACTACTCTAACTCTCTTTTATCTCTTTGTTTCCATAACTGCCTATTTGTCTCCCTCTCACACACCCCCTCTGTATGTTTCTGTTCCTGTCTCTGTCTTTATGTTTATATCTACCTCCACCCTCTGTTTGTCTCTGTTTGACACACACACACACACACACACACACACACAATATCATCATAAGGCAAGGGATTTTAAGGTCAATACCCTGAGTATGACCACTCTATCTTAAGCATGAGGCATAGACTTACATCATTGATTACCTCCCATTAATGTGCATAACACACAAAAATCACATATTGCTTTTCCCAAGTTCCCTAACTTTAATGTCTTCTAAGGATAAGTATCTAGAAGGAATCCATTCAACAGGTCAAATTCAGATAGATAGCAGGTATGACTCTGTAGCTTCCTCATCCCTTATTTTTCCTAAGGGCCCACAATATATTTGGAAATAGCATACAAATATATAATATATATAATATATATATATATATATATATATATATATATATATACGTGCATACAAATATACAACATATAGTTGAGAGCATACAAATAAACTAAGACCAACAGAACATCCATGAATGCCATTCACATATAGCAGGATGTCCCAAGGGAAGGCTCCCATAGTCATTGTATTATCCAAATGTCTATGTGTCTCTCCCTGGTAAGTATTCTGTAACCCTGCACCCAGACTCATCTGAATGTTTTCAAATGCATATCACTACAGGGTGCTCTCACTCCTAACTCTGGGCTCTGGTTCCATACTACTCCCTCCATGCCCCAGCAGCTTTTACACTACTTGGTTCCCTTAAAGAGTCTGCCAACAATGCTGGCAGGAGTTATCCTTTTCTTTTTCCAGCTGCTCCCATGTAGATGAGAGATGAGGGAGAAAACTTCTCTTCCATGATGCTAACAGCAACATCTGCACTATTTTATCTTCCCAGCTCTGAAGTGGCACACCCTGCTGACATATATGTGGATATATCCCTTATCTGCCATGTAGATTTGCAGACAGATAGTCCCTCTCTCTTTCTCTTATACATATCCCAGTTGAATCAATTCTACTGTATCATATAGGTAATAGAGACTGACAAAACAATACTGAAGAAAAAATTGTATAATCATTTACTATATTCATGAGCAGTTGGAGAGACTTTGCTTATGTGACTTCCCTGCTCAAATATCTTCATTACCTAAGAGATAAAGCCAGAATTCCTTAGTGTGGCATCAAAGGTCATCCATACTTAAGCCTCTACCTATCCTTCTACCATTATCTTTTAATGCAATCATATATACACTTTTTGGTTTGCTTAATAAGTATATGACAAGGGAGAGTTAGATGATGCAATGGATAGAGTACTGGTCCCAGAGTCAGGAGGAACTGAGTTCAAATCTAGACTCAGATATTTAGTTTTGTAACCTGTTTGCCTTATTTTCCTCATCTGCAAAATAGAATAGAAATGATAGCTATTATTGTTGTTGCAGCAAAAATAATTATTATTGTATGACAATAATAACAATAACATTTCTATTGTACTTACTGCATACCAGAGACTATTTTAAATGCTTTAAAAAGATTACCTCACTTATCCTCACATTAACCCAGGAAATAGGTTCTATATTATCTCCATTTTGCAGATGAAGAAACTGAGGCAAACAGTCACAAGCTAGTCTCACCTCTTCTAGGAAGTCTGCTATGATCACTCAATTGAATAAAATCTTTTCTAAGTCTCTATAGCAGTCACTGTCAACACTGATACTTCTAACAGAGCTGCTAGTTTTCTGTTTTCCATATGTTTATTCACTATCCCTTGTACTAGAGTATAAATTGTGAGCAGGGATTATGGCTTATTCATCTTTATAACTCCAAGTTCAAAGCACAGACTACTTAACATAGTAGGTATTTCATAAATATTTAATTGTTGATTAAGTTGGACTTGAGGTGGATTTGGAAGGAAATAGGTCTGACAGTTTTGAAAGAAATAAGGGGTAAGCCAGTGCAAAACCACAGAGATTTGAAGGCAGGAAGCAATGGGATTGTAGCTTCTGGATCTTTATTTGGGAAGCCTAGGCTCTGGGGAGAAAAAAAAAAAAAAAAGGATCTTTGAGGCATAGAATCATGGACACGCAGAAGCAACTGAAAGATATCATAGAGGTCTTCCAATCTTCCAAGCTATAGCAGCACAGAAATCTCTACATAGGGGAAGTCAGTCAGCCAAATTATCTCCCCAATCAGAAGGTGTCACTTTTGCAAGTGTAATAGGATTCATGCCCCTTTTCAAAAGAGTGAACCTCCTCTAAGGCTCCCTTCTATTCCAGCATACCCTCAGTAATTTGCAGATTCCCATTTGGGATTCTGCTCTGTCTCTTGGCTTGGGCCAAATCTAGGAGCAGCACAATGTTCCTAATTGACACTGGTTACTGATCGATACCCAGGGGAAACTAGGCTGCGCTGTGCAGCCTGAGGGTGGTGATAACTTGGAAATAAGGAGCAACTGAAAAGTGCCGGGGGCCATCCACCCCTTCCCCACCAGGAGCCATTAGCAATTTGACAGAGAGACTGAAGCTGAGCCAACTTGGGTTTTTAAAAATCATCATTGCGCCTGACATTTATATAGTGCTGGAAGGTTTGCCAAGCACTTTATGTGAATTATCTTATTTGAGCCTAACAACAATGGCATGACATACTTGGTGCAAATAGCATCACTCCCATTTCACACATTAGAAAACTGGGGGTTAGGGGAGATGGAACTTCAGCAATTAAGTTTAAGAAATGAGGATTCATAGGATCATGAGATTAAAGATAAAAGGGACTTAAGGCATTATTTTATGGATAAGGAAACTGAGGTTCAGAGAAATTAATAAGCATGCATTCTAAGTGTTTGTTGCCCAGATTCTGTATTCAATATTCTTTCAACTTTGCTGAGCTATGGATCTCAGAGCTTTCCTGTATTCTTCCTTTGCTTTGCTTATCAGTATTCCAAGACAATAAGGAAGACTTTTTAGGAAGACTTCCCTGATTCAAGTTGGTATCATACCTATGTCTCCTCTGAATTTTGTAGTCTGAAACACATGATTCAGATTATATTTTATTATCTGTTATTCTCTGTTTCATTCAAATCGCGTGTTCATATTTGTTTCTCCAAGGAACACTAGATTGGAACCTGAGAAATGTGGGTTTTGCTAGTTATGTTAGATGAGTTAAGACAAATCTCACCTCATCTGTAAAATCAGTACATTGGGCTAGCTCACTCTAAAGGATTCCTTCTAGTGCTGACGTTTTATATTCAAATTTCTACTCTGTGTTCTAAGGTCTCTCTCACCTCTAACATTCTGCCTGGATTTCTAAGATATCTGAGTGACTGTCTCCTCTTTCTTGTCTCCCAAGTTGACTGTGATACCTCTTGCCATGCTTCAAGGTCTCCTGCTGAGAAAAATCTTTCTCTCTGTCTCTGTGTTGCTATTTATTAAAATTCCAAACCTCATGAATACTGAACAGTTCAAGTTCTAATTACCAGCTATTGTTAATTATGCAGAACCGTCAGCAATTTATTTTTATATATCCAGACAAATACAGCGTCTTTGGAAATATTGAACCCTGTTCTGTTAGAGCCAAGGCTTGCCAACATCCTACTAGTACAAGGCCATGGGAAGGAGATGATGTGTCTATGCTTTCAGTGCTATCCACCTTTAAGTCCATTCAACTTCAGTTTTATTAAATCCAATGGGTTTTTGCTGAGTTAACAAGTCAATAAGCATTTATTAAGCACATGTCAGGCAATGTATTAAGCACTGGGGACACAAAGAAAGATTTAAAAAAAAGGTCCCTCACATTTACCTCAGTTTCTTTATCTGTAAATTGACCTGGAGAAGGAAATGATAAACCACTCTAATATCCTTTCCCAGAAAATCCAAATGAGTTCATGGAGAGATGACTAAACAACAAAGCAGTGTCTATTAAGACAAAGCTTATGAAGGAGACAACATCCAAATACCTATGTGCTGGAGGTGATCTCAAAGTAAAGGCACTAGGTTTGAGGGAGACTTGGAGGAATTCAGAGAAGACAAGAGACAGACAGAAGGAGGGAGAGCATTCCAGGCAGAAGGAATAGCCAGAAAAGGAAGAGGCAGAAGATACTAGAGTATTTTATTCAAAAAAATCCAGAGGCCAGTATCAGTTCAAAGTAAAACTGTAAGACTCCTTCTAGGTCTAACTCTGCTAAGTACAATAACAGGTAAAGAGAAGGGAAAAAATGGAGAAGATGAAATAGAGCAGGTTTTCTGGAAGAACCAGAGCTTAATCAAGACCTAATAGAAGATGAATATTGATGGAGAAGAAAACTTAATCTTTTTGTAGGTCACAAATCCTCATCTCTTTAAGCTAAATTTCCATTAGTATGATAGGGATCGAAATCCTTAGCTTTCTTGGAGGCTGATTTCAGGGGGGGAGGCTAACGCCTTCAAATCTGTGTAGATTCTGCATCTACTCTCCCTACCCTTGCTCTTCTTATATGTTGTTTTTTAGGACAAGACCAAGTTTTTTTAAACATATTTTCCCCCAAATATATGAAAAGACAGTTTTTGACATTCTTTTTTAAAAACTTTATATTCCAATTTTTTCTCCTTCTCCAAGATAGCAAGCATTCTGATATAGGTCAAATATGTGCAATCCATATTTGTCATGCAAAGAAAAAAAGTTTTTCATTTTGTCTTCATATTCATAATATATGCCTTACGTAGAGTAGGTAACTAATAAATGCACCTTAAGTTGAAGTGAAATTGCTAGAATAAGGAACATATCTTAATTGGCATATACACATAAGCAGCTGTCAACATAGAGTAGTGAATAGAGTTGACCGTAGACACATGAAGACTTGGAATGTTTACAGAAGTAAATCATATAGTGTATTAAAAATTGAAAGGACTATTATTATGAGGTAAGTGGTAAGCATATGTAACATCAGATCTTCAGTCAAGAAGACCTGAGTTGAAATGAAATATGACCTTAGACATTTTCTAGCTGTGTGACTTTGAGTATGGTTCCAACAAGAGGATGAAGTATCTGTCTTATGAAGGTTAACATAATAAAGCTTGAAGAGGCTTATCTCTTGAAGATTGGACATGTGAGGACTTTTTCCTAAGTTACAGATACAGAAGAAAACAATAGGAGTCAAGTAGATGCAATCTATAACCACAGTATGGGCACAAACTAATTGAAGGACTGCCAGTACAATTTACAGAATCTGTTTTTCACAGCAATCATATGAGTTAGATAGTATAATACTCCCCCCTTTGCTCCTGTCTTGCCTTAAGCACTTGCTACTTTACTGATAAGGAGTTGGAGTTCAGAAAGATCATTCAACTGACTTAATTTTAACATACTTTGAAACAGGGCTCACTCTTGTTTGCTGTAGATCTCACTGGAAAATATCAAGAGCTAATTAATTCTTAGAATAGCAGTTCTTTGTGCTCTGCTTTTGGTCCAAGAAATTACATTGAATTTACCATGTACACATTTTTACATTTACCTGTCTGTGTACATGTTTCCCTCCTGTAGAATATAAGCTTGCTGAGGGTAGGAACTGTTTAAGTATTGTCTTCATATAATTAGCACCCGGAACAGATTCTTTATAGATACTTCCTTGTTATTCAGTCATCTTTTAGTTTTGCCCAAATTATTAAGACCTTATTTGGGGTTTTCTTGTAAAGATACTGGAGTGGTTTTCCATTTCCTTCTCCAGGCAAATAGAATTATGTGACTTGCTCAGGGTTACTCAGTAAGTGTCTGAGGCCAGATTTGGACTCATAAAGATCAGTTTTTCTGTCTCTAGACCTAGCACTATATCCACTGCACCTCTAATTTCCCAGACAGTTTCTACTATTTTCTGAATTGTAATAAAAGAAGGATCTGTGAGTTTTTTCACCACCAGATAGTAGAAGACCATTGCCTTCAATCTTCATATTTGTGTAATGATTTAGTAGGGAATCACTAGAGGGTGTTGATATGACATTCACTGGTGGGACCCTCCAAACAAGACTTGAGAATATTCTTTAGTTAGCAGATGAAGGTAGCAGGGAGTTCTGTCCTAGGACCTAACTCAGTAAATACCTGGAATTCTGTTCTGTAAATAAGTTAAACCTCTGTCGTATAATGGCCCTGTAATTTCACACCAAGGTGATGAGAAATAGGGATACATCAAAGACATCCACATACAGAACAAAATCTAGAACAGTGTGGCAGCAAAGCACTATATTTAGAATCACATCAGGTTCAAATACTGGCTCATTTGCTATATGCATGCTGCCTATATGGACTTGTTTCTAAATGAAAAGATTAGCCCTCTCATGGCCTCTCATTCCATGATCTTATGATCAAAGGATTAGTTTTTAATCTCTGAGTTTACCAACATACTTCCCTCGTACCTTTGGTACCCAGAGATCTCCAATAGATGATAGATTTATAACCCTGAGGATCAAATTCTCTAGTTTCTCTTAGGCCAGTTTGTAACAAAGACCTGTTTCATTAGAAAAAAAATAAAATATTATCCAGAATATTCCATTTAGAACCCAGGAAAATACATATAGTATACTCCTACATTTTGAGTGCCCCAAGATTTTGGCCATGGGTTCAAGCAGGCTCTACCCATTCAAATGATCCCATTCATGCCAATTGCTCCTATATAGCTTAGTAAATAGTTTTAATAAGTTGCTATGACTAAAAAAAAAAAAAAAAAAAAAAAAAAAGAGAGAGAGAGAGAGAGAGAGAGAGAGAGAGAGAGAGAGAGAGCCATTTCTTGGCCCCAATCTTTTTTACAATGAGTTGCTGAATACTGCCTAGTCTTTGTAACAACCAGTCCAACCTGAAATAATAATTGAAGCCTTCTGATTGATAGGACCCTCCAGAGACTGTGCTTATATCAAATAGCCTTGGAAGAACCAGACTCATGTCCGTTCCTATGTAGCCATTCAGTCAATAGTAATTATTAAGCATTTAACTAGATGCAGGAATTGTGCTAAATTCTAGGGACGCAAAGACAAGTTCTAGAGACTAACAAACAAACAAACAACAACAACAACAAAACAAGCCAAAAGAACTGGAAACTGAGTGGCTGCCCGTCAGTTGGAGAATGGCTGAAAAAGTTATGATATGTGAATGTTTTGGAATACTATTGTTCTCTAAGAAATGATCAGCAGTATAATTTCAAGGAGGTTTGGAGAGACTTGCATGAATTGATGCTAAGTGAACTGAGTAGAACCAAGAAAACATTGTATACCACAAGAACAAGATTATATGATAATCAACTTGACAGAGGTGACTCTTTCCAACACTGAGATGATTCAGACTAATTCCAATAGAGTTGTGATAGAGAGAACCATCTACATTCAGAGAGAGGAATGTTAGTACTCAGTGTGGATTACCACAAAGCATTTTCACCTTTTTTGGTTGATTTTTTTTTTTCTTTTTGATCTGATTTTTCTTGAGCAGCATGATAAATGTAGAAATATGTATAGAGGAAAAGGACATGTTTAACATATTTTGGATTACTTGCTATCCAGGGGAGGAGGTGAGGGAAAGGGAGAGAGAAAAATTTGGAATGAAAAGTTTTGCAAAGGTGAATGCTGAAAACTGCCTTTCCTTGAAAATTTTTGAAAATATAAAATTGTAAAAATACACAAGCCAAATCAAATCAAAAGAATAAAAACTAGCCTTTTGAGGTCACAACCCATAAAAACATAATAGTACCTAAAAAGTAACTTTCTATCTCTAGGAATTAATTTTAACTAATCCTATTTTCTCACATTTTCCCAAAAACACATATGTGAGTGGGATTCTGGGTAATATGTAAGTAAAACTAAAAGAAGGAGTAAGATTTACAAAGCTGTTAAACTATAAAAGAGAAGATTTTCAGTACAAAATAAACTTATAAGAAAGGATGAAAAGCTTGAATCAATCAATTGCTGATGAAGAAGTCAGTGAAGTCTGGGAAATGTAGGTGAATTAAGTCAAGATGAAATGGCTTACTGAGGGGATTGGCTTTGAACCAGAAAAGATTGTTGAACAGGTAAGCTTAGACCTCTTCCCCCTCTTGACTGGTAATGATAAATGCCAGAGACGAGAGTATTAGAGGTGACTGAGACATCAAAGAGAAGAGGCTACAGCCCATTACAGGATTGTTGCCCTAGTTGATAGGGTACTTTAGCACTCCAACTGAAAAAAAAATTGCCATAGCATTCCAGCTGAGGAGACCTTAATACATACCAACCAAAGATTTTGAAAGACTGGAGCTATCCACTATATAACAAGACTCAGGTTGATTTATTCCACGCTGATACTATAATTTGAGAATATCTCAATGGCCAAATGACCTGCCTCATAGTTGATATCCATCAGTCAAGTGAATAACCTGGACCAGCCCAGCAGTAGGTACACCTAGTGGCTGAATTACCTCCCCACTAAAGGCCAGCCACAAATCAATCCATCCAAACAAGGCACTGTATCCTAAAAGAAGTAAGGCAGCAAAACTTCTTGTCCAGTTGAGAGGTCATGCCTGACTAAGATTCAGCTCTGCTGAGATATGCAATACTTCTTTCTACTTATCTATGAGCAGACTTCATGAGGATACTCTGTAGGAAGAAAAGGTCAGGTAACAATGATATTCCAGTTATCAGTCATCTTGACCATATGGATTCTCTCTATATATATATTACCCACCACCACTGTCCTTTCAGTTTGTATATATTCTTCCCTTCATGGATTCTGTGGGTGTTTGCGGGAGATTATGTTTCAGGTATTGAAGAAAAGTTATTTGTAACTAATGTGTCTTTCTGTACTATTTGAATGAATACATTTGCTAAAGAACTAGGTTTACTATCTGATTAAGAAGAGCCACACAGGTGGAGACTTGGGTGCTAGTATTAGGAGCCTATTCACCCCCAGAGACACCCCTAGAATCCTAATTAGCTGTCCTAGAGAACACTAACCTACCACCAGTGTCAAAGAGTACCAATTGAATAAAGCCAGAGGGGGTGTTCCACTCCCATTGTGGAATAAATAAGGCATTATCATAGATAATTTGTCTATGCAGCTGCCTACCCCTCTTAAATATCTTTCTACCCCCTCTTAAATATCTTTTACAAGTGATTTTAACAACAGGGATTAATTAAATTGTCATTTTCCCATGTTGATCTAGAGACCAAGGTGGATAAATACCTATTAATTAATGCAGCTAAATAAAGAATCCAAAAAGCTTTAAAAATACCATTTCTTCCAACCATGACTACCACTCAGTGCTTTCTATCATTTGGGGGGGCTTCTTGTTTTTCCTCAAATGCAATACTCCATCACCTATTTTCTAGCCTTTAAATTAGCTATCTTTCGCTACTGGAATGTACACCCTTTCCACCTCCATCCATCTTTTATATCCTTAGTTTAAGTGCCATATCTTACCTGAGATCTTTTCTCCTCTCTACTAGCAGCTAGTCTGCTCCCACTCCACCCTCTATCACATTCTATCTTTTTTATATACATTGCCAAGATCAGTAGACAGCTTGCTCCTAAGGGGATTCAAATTCTTCAGAAATGCCTAGCCCAAGAGTGCCAAAGACACTAGGGAATTATGTTTCTTCAGATTTGGATAGGGAGCTGATTACAAGGTCATAGATTTAGGGGTGGAAAAGACCTGGTTGCCAGTATATACATATACATATACATACATATATATATACATATATATATATACATACATATATATACATATATATACACACACACACACATACACACACGCACACACACACATTTTCATTCCCTTGCCCAACTCCTTTGTAAGCTCCTTAAGAACAGAGACTATTTTTGCTTTTGTCTGTACATTTCCAGTATCAAGTGGAGCAACTTTCACATAGTAATTACTTTAAAAAATGACTCTAATTGATGACCTACAATGACAATGAGGATGATAATGATAAAAGCATGTGTGTGTGTGTGTGTGTGTGTGTGTGTGTATATATATATATATATATATATATATATATATATATAAACATTCATATACTCAGTAGTAATAATCTCTATTTTTATAGCTTAGGAAATATGCAAAAAACTTTATAACTGTATGAAATATTTTGCAATAATATTACTGTCATTTTGCAGATGATGAAACTGAGGTTTAGGGAAGTTGTATATCTTTTCCAAAGTCACACAGCTTAAGTTGAATGTTTTAGAAAGATCTCTTTTACTGTTTCTAATGGGAGAGATTTGATTTTCTTCCCAGGAAGAATGCGAACTCTGAGGGGGAGACAGATCCAGAAGTCTGGGGGGCTCCCTCCCGATGTCTACCCCATCTCAACCCAAGATAGAATCAGCCCCTGTCCTCAGGGGGTCCCTGCTCTGAGGGAAAGGGACCCAGAATAATAACACATTCATTGTGCCCATTGGGTTGCAGGTGCCTTTTTTCTCCCATGGTGAAATACACTCTCTAATTCAGGGAGCAAAATCCATCATAAAGCTTTCTGGCTGAGCTTTCTTCTTGGAAGGAACCTTTCTTCCATTTCCTTGTAAACTCGTCTCTTTGTTCTGCCTCCCCAATTACTGATAAGGGGCCAATCTGCATAACAAGAGCTTTCTGCCTCTGATTTTGCTCCTCTGGTCTAGTCTTTGGGTTTAGAGGCGAAAATTAAGATGCTGGCAGCTCACCAAGTTCTGCGTTAGAGGGGCTTTCTATTAAAATTTGTACTTTGTTTGGAGCTGGCTCTAAGGAGAAGAGTGGGGGACAAGTAGTGAAGGGAGGAGGCTTACAGTGGTGGAAAAGAGCAAAAAATCAGAAGTAGAGGATCTGCACTGGTGCATGGACCTTGCTATGGGCTCACACAGTGACTTTAGGCCAATTATTTCTTCTTTCTGGGTTCTGAATCAATTTTTCCTGCTGTAAAATGAGGTAGTAAAACTAGATTCTCTTCAGTAAACATTTAGAATCAGAGACTTTTAGAGCTGGAAGAAACTTTAGAGAATATCTAGTCCAAGAATCTCATTTATTTATGTTAAGCAAACTTTGAATCCTAAAACTAGTTAGTGAAAGAGCCATGAATATAGCTCAAGTCTTCTATTTCCAGTATTATTTCTGATATATTCTGGGCTCAGTCACTCAAGCTGACCCACTGATATATGGTTCCCTGTAAGGATGGCTACTATTACTTTCAAGCTTCTAGGAAGAATCCCATGGGTAACTCCTCTAACACTATTTTTTTGATCCCTCATTCATAGTCCTCCCAATAAAAATCATCTGATATAGAGGTTTTCATCAAAGTTATTTACTCAGATGTTTTAGCAATTGTATTATTCCCTTCTCACCTATGCCCACAAATATGGCAGGAAGGTACAATTTCACAAATACAGAATCTTAAGTGGGAAGAGTAAACGTGAATATAATGTCAAATAATAGTGAGGCATATGTGTAGGGGGCACACAGAATCAAGAAACTTCAAAATTCTGTAATGTCAGGGTCCAATATCTTTTCTCTGTCTGCAAGGTCCTAATGATATTTACAGTGGAGCACAGAATTGGTTATATATAAATTGCTGTACTGCTTAGCCAGAATGGCTCCTTGAAAAGCATAATATCTCTCTAAGACAGATGGCTCAGCTGTACTTAATCCTTGTATGGCTGAATGGATAGTTCACCTGAACTTATTCCTTGTATGATATGGTATCTTAGAAGGACAAATCAATCTGATGTTGGACTGAAATAGGTAGACTTTTCTACTTTTGGGTATGTTTTTTGAAATAGTGCCAGATTAGTCTCTCCCTTGGGACACTTGTCATCAGGAAAATAGCTTTCTATTTTTGCTGGTCAATGCCAAACAGTCCACTTTGCCATTGAGATCTGACTGTTTGGTTAGAATAGACATATTGGTAAACCTCTAAGCTCTTTTCAGGGAATAGTGGTGCTGTTAAATCATTGATACTAGACTCATAGATTTATTGAGTTCACTTTTTTTTAAAGTGACAGAATTTTTTTCCAATATATGTATACATATTTATACAATTGTTTTTCTGCTCAAAAAAAAAAAAAAAAAACAGATCAAACAGGGAAAAATGAGAAAGAAAATAAAATGCAAGAAAACAACAACAAAAAGAATGAAAATGCTATGTTGTGAATCATACTCAATTCCCACACTCCTCTCTGTGAGTGTACATGGCTCTCTTCATCAACAGATCATTGGAACTGCCTGAATCATCTTATTGTTGAGAAAAGTCTTGTCAGAATTGATCATTCTATAATCTTGTTGCCATGTATGATAATCTCCTGGTTCTGCTCACTTCCCTTAGCATCAGTTCACATAACTCTCTCTAGGCGTCTCTGAAATCATCCTGCTGGTTGTTTCTTATAGAACAATGAATTCAGTAACATTCAAATACCACAACTTAATTCAGTCATTCCCCAGCTGATGCACATCCATTCAGTTTCCAGCTTTTTGCCACTACAAAAAGGGCTGATTGGGCTCACATTTCAAAGGGTTTGATGGTCTTTTCCCATATTCAGCCCTAGGGAGTGCTAGATAGTACTGCATTCTTTTCAGCTAGAGTGCTATAGTGCTCTTTCAGCTAAAGCAATTAATTTGGGCTGAATCTTTTTTCTTTCAATTTCCTTCCCTAAACTCTGAGGCTGATTGGCGTGGCAAGGTAGGAGATAGAAATGTAGCCTTTCTTATTTAATGATCCCTTTTGACTCAACATCCCTTTCCTTCAGTAAAGCACTTTACTTCATTTTAGGGTGGTCAATTAACAATTCTGTGATTTCCACTTTCCATACTCCTTTGTGGCTGTTATATAGATCCTTGAATAGTTGTATATATATATATATATGTGAGTGTGTTTAGGGACATAGTTATGAATGCTGTCTGTATCTTGGAAGCAAGTTCATTTTATGATATTCAAGTCTCAGACCCTTTTTAAGACTAGGAATGTCTAGTTGGTCTCTGAAAGCTTTCCTCATTATATTTCGATTTTTGGCCCTCTAAATATTTGGTTTTTGCTGAACTTATAGAGAACTAGTTCTCACAGTAGTAAAGCTATGAGGAGGTGGATTAGTCAGTCAAACAACAATGTCTCTAAACATTTACTAAGCACTTATATGCCAAGCACTATACTAAGTTCTTAAGATTCAAAGAGCCCAAAAAAACCTGTCAAAAGACTCATGTTCTAATCAGAGAGATACTACATGCAAAACTAGTTACATAAAAATTTATGCAGGGTAGAGGATAAGTAATCTCAGAGGTGGAAGGAAGAGACCAGTAGCTAGAGCAGCCTTCTTGGAAAAGAAAATCCCTGAGACTTGAAGGATGGATAGAATATGATAAGGAGGCCATTGTGGATATAGATATAGATATAGATAACTGAGTTAGCAATAGTGCAGAGATTAAAAGTGAAATCATTTGGTGTGGCTGGAGGGTAAGGCATATGGAAAGCCTAAAATCAGATTATGGGGAATCTCAAATGCTCATCTGAAGAATATGGACTTGACACCCAACACTCTATTCTTTTACCTGTTTTTCCTGTCTCTTTTCATTAGTTCAAGATCAGTCAGCCTTTTGCTGATACTCAATGTCTAGCACAGACCTTGCATATAGAAAGCACAATCATTATAGTTTATTCAATTCAGTTGAACTGACATGTGAGGGGAATCCAAAAAAAGAAGACATTAGGTTTGGCAATTGTTAACGCTGTAAAGTTACCCATGCATATAACTTGTAAATAAAAGGCTATTAAATTAAAAAAAAAAGACAAAAGGGGAAAAAAAACCAAAAAAAAAAAAACCCCAAAAAAGAAGACATTGTACCTGCTAAATAATTTTAAGATCTAATGAAAAAAATAAAGATTCACAAGTTAAAACAAATAAACAAAAAAAAGCAGAGAGAGCTGCTTAGAAGACTAAGAATGATCAATTCATCAAGCTGTCTGTTATAACATTCTGGGAGTTGGATGAGTGAGCTCAGCTTAGAGGTCAAGAAGTTAACTAGTCTATGATGTGCTAAACATTGTGCTTCTAATTGACCTGAGAGGGTGCTGGCACTGGGCAGAAAAAAGCAGAAAGAGCCCATGTCCAAAGTGGACAGCATACTGTGCCTACAGGGCTGAGTGTCCTGGCAAGAAGGAATAAGAGAACTAGGTGGGATGTCTCTATAGCAGAGCTTGTTTATCTGGATGGTTTTCCTGAGTTTCAGTACAATTATCCCTCCCACACTCTGAGGTTAGGGTAATAATGTCTTTGCAAAATTTTTGGCCCTCCCTTCATACACAGAGGTCTTTTTTTTTCTTTTTCTTTCATGGGCTGTTTATAGTACTTTATTGTGAAATTTGGATTAAGTATTTGGTCATAAGCTCAGTTTCATGTGCTGACTCTTGCATGTCATTTAGAGTTTCTGCCAAACTTCCCCGAAGTATCCATTTTCTTACATTGAACCATGATATATCAAACTATGATGGAGAAATCACAATGGGGAAAGGATAGCTATATTTTTGTTTTTCTCTGTTTGTATGTATATCTCTGTCACTGGTTTATATATAGCTTATACCTGTTTTATGTATGACCATTATTACCTTAGGAAGTGTTCTCTGAGGCTTTGTGGTATGAAGTGCTTGAAATATTGGACAGAAGAAAAGATGACACCATGTTTAACTCAATTTGCTTAATTTTTATTTATTTTTTAAAAACAACTATTGTTTAATGAATAAATCCATGTGAAAGATATTAAGGTATTAAGAATATTTAAATATTAATATAATAATATTTTATAATAATAATAATAAAATATTAAGGTTTAAGAATATTTTAAAAAATTAGTTCAGTTCTGTGATCTTGGGCAAATCATACCTTTTTCTTGAGTTTCAGTTTCCTCATTTATAAAATGAGGGAGTTGGATTAGATAATTCCTAAAACCCTGCCCACCTTCAAATCTTGTGTGATCTTGCCTTTATTCTATACTGAGGGACTGATAAAGTGGACATGAGAAGAATCTTCCAAAATCATCTTGAGGCAGACATAACAACAAGGATGGCGCTTGAACAAAAGAGACTATGGTAGTACCGACTTTAAGTGAAGTTAGATTCCTGAAGAAGGAAAGATCTCTAAAGACTGAAACAATAAGAAGGTGGGCCTGGAATTGAGAAGGTAGAAAAAAGAGAAGTAGCGGAGGTCATTCCACATGGAGAAATCATGTCAATGATTTGACCCAGAATGGCCCAGAAGAAAAAAAAATGAGAATAGTTCTGAGTTGACTGGCTAAGATGACAGGAACAAATAATGATGAGTGTTGGAGAGGATGTGAGAAAACTGAGATACTAATACATTATTGGTGGAGTTGTGAATGGATCCAAACATTTTGGAGACAATTTGGAACTATGTATAAAGGCTATCAAATTGTGCATACCCTTTGATCAGCAGTGTTTCTACTGGGCTTATATCTTAGAGAATTTAAAGGAGGGAAAGGGGCCTACATGTGCAAAAATATTTGTGGCAGCCCTTTTTGTAGTGGCAAGGAACTAGAAACCGAGTGGATGCCCATCAGTTGAGGAATGGCTGAATAAGTTATGGCATATGAATGTTATGGAATATTATTATTCTACAAAAAACGACCAGCAAGATGATTTCAGAGAGGCCTGGAGAGACTTAAATGAACTGATGCTAAGTGAAGTGAATAGAACTAGGAGATCATTGTACACAGCAACAGCAAGATTATACAATGACCAATTCTTATGGAAGTGGCTCTTTTAACCAATGAAACAATTTAAGCCACTTCCAATGGTCTCAATGAAGAGAGCCACCTGCATCCAGAGAAAGGACTGTGGAGAGTGATCGTAAATCACAACACAGTATTTTCACTCTTTTTGTTGTTGTTTGTTTGCCTTGTGTTTCCTTTCTCATTTTTCCCCTTTTTGATCTGATTTTTTTTGTGTGTGCAGCATAATAATTGTAGAAATATGTATATAAGAACTGCACATGTTTAACATATATTGGATTACTTGCTGTCTAGGGGAAAGGGTGAGGGAAGAGAGGGAAAATTTTGTAACACAAGGTTTGCAAAGTGAATGTTGAAAATTATCTATGCATATGTTTTGAAAATAAAAAGCTTTAAAAAAGAAGAAAAAATAAAAGAAAAAACTATTATAAAATAATGAAGAAAAAAACAGAATAGATCTGAGTTGCAGCTACTGCTTTTCAGGAAGAAAAGAGATGATATTTGGATTTCATCTTTTGTTCTCTGTACAAACACAATAATTTTGATGAAATAAGAGGTATTGTGCTAAAAGAACAATTCTTTTAGGTGGCAGGCTATGAATTTCTTGTTGACAAACATCTTGAAGATAGCCAGGATAAGCATCTTTGATTCATTTTTCAGAAACTTTTAAATCTCTGAATGCTTAAAGTTGGCAAAAGTTAAGATTGGGGAGGGAGGATTCTAGAATCCAATTCAGTCAATATTTTCTAAGCGCCTACCTTCTTGTTTACAAAAAACCCAAAACAAAACAAAACTTAGGAATATAGAAATAAAAAAAAATCCGCTTCCCTTGAGAACTATATAATATGGCATATATGATCAATTTATATGATAAAAATTATTATCAATAACTGCTACTTCAATAGCATTATAAAATGTTTTCTTACAAAATAACCTTGTGAAATAAGCAATGAATTTGTTATTATTTCCCTTTTACAGATTAGGAAACTCTGGCTTAGACAGGAAAAATAACTTGTTCAAAGTCACACAGTGTCAGAGATGGGATTTAAAACAGGAGTTGAAATCAAATCCAGTTGTTCTCCCACTACCACCATCATAACCAATGTGCAGAAGGGATCAAACAGAAAGACATGAAAGTTGTTTGAAAGATGAGGTCACTTCTAGCTTGGGGATAATTACAATAAAAAATTATGAAATGAACAGTAGTCTTAAGGGAAGAAAAGTTTGTTGCAGAGATGGACCAGAAACGAATTTTAGTGTAATTTCTTTCCACCCAAGGATGTTGCCTTTGATACTTGATGGGGGAGAAAGGTCTCTGACCACATGCATTCATCCATCATTTCTCAAGTTTCTGGTGTGTTTTGATCTTGAAAACAATTGTATCCTGGGAAGAAGCCATTCAATAAAGGAGAGAAACCACTCTGATATAGAAAAGAAAGAAAATGAGATGTGCTAATAACTTATGCTATTCTTTCCAAGTCAGTTGTGAGTGTGTGTGTTTGTGTGTGTGTGTTAAAGAGATAGACAATTAGACACACACAGAGTAGACTAAGGTTGGTGAGACTACCCAAATCTAGGTCACACAGCTTATTTCTCACTTTTACTTCAAATACTTTCCAAGGCTGTATGAGGGATACCCCTGAGGAGCTTCCTTTCTTCTCTCTCTAACACAAGGGAGGAAATCTGGGGACAGAGGAAGAAATGTAGTCATAATGGTCTTGAAGTAGAAACCTGTTCTTCTAAATGTCTATATGTAAGTACATAATATGTACTCTAAGAATATGATTATTCATAAAACTATTAGTTCAAACTAATAAGTGTAAGGTAAAAGATTGACAGAGGTAGAAAAGATTTTGCTTAGTTTGGGGTGAAGTAGGAGTAAGTGGACTAGAAGACTTTCAACATCTTCAGAAATTTCTGGGATATTAATTTTCTAGACTACATTTGAATGTACAAAAATATTTTAAAAAGGAAAAGAGCAAGGCAATTGTCATTAGAAACAGAAAGTAGTATATGTAGATATAGCAACAACCCTAAACACATCACCCATTTGATTTCCCTCTTTCTCTTCTATGTATTGGCTGAATATCAGTTCATCACTGAGCTGTAGTAGTCATGGAAAGAGTTTAAGCAAAGGTTCAGAAAGGCTTTTCTATCATCCAATGATTGAGACAAAGAATAGGGTCACAATAAAGGTGAATTGAGACTTTAAGACTAGAATACTGATAGGTCCTCTGTTTTTTTTTTTTTTTAACCTTTTCTAGAGGAAGCATTTTGCTCTTTTTCATATGTAGCATAACTTTTGAGGCTACTCTCCCAACTTTCCCTCCTTTTTAGCAGTTTGAGAACCCAGAAAGTGGCTCATTACTCACTTCCACCTAATTATAAGGGTAATTCTTAGGGATTGAGTTTTATACTACTCTTGTGCAACCAGGAGCTGTTGGAATACACGGGAGCCAACTGACAGTGGCTGCTGAAGATCCTATCTAGACCTGCAGAATGGATCTCCTCTTGGGAGAAGATGATACAAGGAGACTGAGAGGCAATTGCTGTTCTCTAACCTTTCTGACTGAGAGCCCATTGTGTTGTATGATCTCTTTCCTTTTCCCTCTGCCTCCAATTTATCTCATTCCCACTCCCCAACCCCTGTGTCAGCAAAGGCTGCCTTGCAGCTCCTTCAGATGTTATGATCCACAGCTGTGGAGTTCTCAGAGAATTGACCTGTCCCTTAACAATTCCTATTTTTTTTTTTTGTTGTTGTTGTTTTTGCTGTTATTCTCCCTCTACACAGCATGGTCCACACACTGAGGAATGCAAGCAGCACTATTACCTCTAAATGGTTGTAACAGGTGTTGATCTTATCATGGAGGCAAACTTTCAAAAAGAGAAGAGGACTAGAGTCAGAACAGGCATTTAAGTTTCTCATTAGTATTCTGTCTCTGCCCTTTGATGTATTGGCCCATTTAATTACCCTCACTAAAAAGGTCTTACTGGGGCTCTTCTTCCTTTCCTTCCCCATGGGTTACCAAATGAACTCTGGAAGGATTCTTCTCATGAACAGCTCTGGTTTTTCTTGTAATTCTTGTTTCTTCTATCCACGTTCAGGCACCATAATGTGCTACTGGGAGCTGTTGGAATACATGGGAGCCATCTGACAGTGGCTGCTGGAGATCCAACCACACCTGCAGAATGGATCTCCTCTAGTTTGGGATGATGATAGGATGATAGAAGGAGACTGAAAGGCAGTTGCTGTTCTCTGACTTCTCTGACTGAGAGGCTGTTGTACTGTCTGACCTCTCTCCTCTTCCTTCTGCCTCCAATTTATTTCATTACCAGTCCTCAACAACTGTGTCAGCAAAGGCTGCCTTGCAGCTCCTTCAGATGTTATGATCCACAGCTGTGGAGGTTCTCGGAGAATTGACTTGTCCCTTAACATACTACTACTGCTCATTAGCCTCTATCTAGTGTGTTTTTTTCTGAGCTGAGAGAAAAACCCATTAGCTTTTCAAAGGGGGGGGCATTTATTGATAAAATAGAACATGAACAATAACTGTAAAATAATTCTCTCCCCCATCAAATCAGGGGTACATTTTTCACTTACACCCACAAGATCCCTGGGATCTTTGAATCTTCAAATGGATTTTAATTATACTATAGGAAACATTTATATCCAAGGGTACTTCCAAAATCTCAGTCTCAGAAAGTCTTTTGTCCCTTTATGGCATCCCATTGGCTTCTCCTTAGGTTTCTGTGTGGGGCTTTAAGGATTGCTTCTTTTCTTGAGTCCAGAGATAGCATTTTTCCCTGCAAAAAGGAGTTCAAATTTCTGAAGCTATCCCTGCCCTGAGCAAATTGTCTTTGCATATTTGCATGCAAGGCGCTTCCTTTATCATAGGCTACTATCACTTTGGAAGATCTACTAACAATGTTAGTTATTAGTGTGATATCTTACAAAGGTTTTGAGATGTTTTCCAGTCCTATCACTTATTTGCCCATAATAATATATTTACCTTCTATTAGGAATGAATAAACACATATACATACACGCCTTTACAGAAACCATATGGTCAGAGATACATAGTATTAGAATTGGGAGAAAAGTGGCCAAATTCCTTCTCCAATATGGCAGTTTGAAAAATTTATTCTATCAAAAATTTCCATAGAAGAGACTGAGAAATTATTTACTTGACCCCTTTGTATGCACATTTAAAAACTTGGTTCAATTTTTGAGTTATCATCATTGACTCAAGTCCAGTATTCTAAAAGAAAGGATAGAAGAAATCTAGAGGTTAGGGAAGAATTATGATACATATAGATTCTGGACATCTTGGCAGTTAAGATATATAAGTCCTCAAAATAACTGAATATAAATGGCAAGAAAAGGTCACTTATCTCTTTTTTTGAATATAATGATCCTAATGCCAAAACAAATTCATAGATTTCCATGCAATGCTATTTTGTTGGAACTAAATAAAGATCAAAATGGCAATTCTTGAGGCACACATGAATTCTTAGATTCCTTTTAATAACCCCTTAGTTTGCTCACACATTGCTATTTACCTTTCCCTTAAAATGGGTTTTAATATTAGAGGGACATAAAAGGAGCTTTGGAATCTCCCCCATCCAAAAGCAAACTAGCTTGTCCTCCATTTCTTGTTTAAGTTTGGGTCTAGTATCACATATGCAAAAAAAAAAAAATTGTAACAGCCCTTTTTGGAGTGGCAAGTAACTGGAAATTGAGTGGATGAGCATCAGTTGGAGGAATGGCTAAATAGGTTAAGGTATGTGAATATAATGGAATATTAGTGTTCTATAAGAAATTATGGACAAGATGACTTCAGAAAAGCCTGGAAAGACTTACATGAATGGTTGCTGAATGAATTGAGCAGAACTAAGAGAATATTGTGCACAGTAACAAGATTATGTGATGATCAACTGTGATCGAGTTGGCTCTTTTCAACAATGTGGTGATTCAAGGCAATTCCAATAGTCATGGGTTAGAAAGTACCATCTGTATCCAGACAGAGAACTATAATATAGAATGTAGATCAAAGCATAGCATTTTTACCTTTTTGTTGTTGCTTGTTTTTTTTTTTTTCCTTTCACATGTTTTTTTTCTCTTTTGATCTTATTTTTCTTGCACAAGTTAAATATGGAAATATGTTTAGAAGTGCACATGTTTAACATGCTTTCTGTCTTGGGGAGGGAGGGAAAGGAAGGGAGGAAATTGGAATATGAAGTTTTATAAAAGCAAATGTTGAAAACCTCTTTGCATGTATTTGGAAAAATAAAATACTACTAAATTGATGCCTTCAGTTTGTTGTCCATTTGCATTTCTTGACCAAGTTTTATATACTGATGAACTGAAGAATATGAAGAATATAAGATCATGGTGCTTATTGATTAAAAAAGTTTTTATAGAACAAATTATTGCCTTGTGTATTCTTCCACCAAAGTAGTTCCCATGCATACATGCAAAGTATTCAACATTTCTTGAATGACCCAACAGAGTTAACCTTGTGCCAGCATCTTCTCATCAGTATTATAAGGTGAAGCACAAGAGGGGAAAAATATGATTGACAAATGAACTTGCTACTTTCTTTTTTTTTTATTTAATAGCCTTTTATTTACAGGTTATATGCATGGATAACTTTACAGCGTTAACAATTGCCAAACCTCTTGTTCCAATTTTTCACCTCTTACTCCCCACCCCCTCCCCTAGATGGCAGGATGGCCAGTAGATGTTAAATACATTAAAATATAAATTAGATACACAATAAGTATACATGACCAAAACGTTATTTTGCTGTAAAAAAGAATCAGACTCTGAAATATTGTACAATTAGCTTGTGAAGGAAATAAAAAATGCAGGTGGGCATAAATATAGGGATTGGGAATTCAATGTAATGGTTTTTAGTCATCTCCCAGAGTTCTTTCTCTGGGCATAGCGGGTTCAGTTCATTACTGCTCTATTGGAAATGATTTGGTTAATCTCGTTGCTGAGGATGGCCAGGTCCATCAGAACTGGTCATTATATAGTATTGTTGTTGAAGTATATAATGATCTCCTGGTCCTGTGAACTTGCTACTTTCAAGGAGGAGATCCAGACTGACGCTATTCCCCCAATGATGGAGAGTTTTGCAGAAGTTCCTGTAGCAGGTCACATTGTTCTGGTTGCAGTAATCTCTAGACAAATATAAAATCTTCTGGAAAGGATCAGTAATCCCTCAAGAATTTAGTCTAGCCTTTTGCATGGGAAAAATTTAGTGGTTCAAGAAGAATGAGAAGTAGAATATGAAAGCATTATTATATGGTGAATAGAAAACTGGACTTGAGTCAGGAAGAACAATTGGTTTGGTTCACAAAAGTTTATTGAGTAATATTCATTGAATAGAATTCACAATTATGTATTACAGACTGCCTTATGTTATAGTTATATGTGTCTACAACTTATATTCATAATTAAGTTCTATGGTATTTCAGTTTTGAGGCAAATTCTGTTTTCTCCAGCAGTGTAAAAACTGTTGGTCATTGGAGAAAGAGATTATATTAAGAATTTTAATAGTTAAAATAATTATTTTTAATTAGGGTTTGAGTCTTCTGATTCTTATCACCCGCTAATCCTCTTTCCATCACTCTGTTTGTATCATTAAGAAAGTCAAAAGGGTATACCTAAAGACTAAGGATCATTTTGTAATTGTATATGTTTCAAAAGCTTCTGTAGCCAAATAATTAATAAAGATCCTTGGCTTATCTCCGTAATTAGAATGGAGCTTCCTGAGGCCAAAAATTATGCTTTATTTATCTTTGTTAATGATTCCCATTTCTATAGTACTAAAGCTTCGATTTCCACAAAATAAGCACATGAAGTCTGGGGTAAAAGACTGTTTCCCCCATTTTACATATCAGTGTATGTATAATTGGGATTTAAAACAATCAAGAGTTTTTTCCATTGTAGCATAATTAATAAACGACAGAATGAGCTAGGACTCAAACCCAGTTCTCTGGCTTCTAAGACTAATGGTCTTCAATTCTGATGAACCTGGCCATACTCAGTAATGAGATGAACATCAGTTCCAATGGAGCAGTAATAAACTGAACCAGCTATGCCTAGTGAAAGAATTCTGGGAGATGACTAAAAACCATTACATTGAATTCCCAATCCCTCTATTTTTGCCCACCTGTATTTTGGATTTCCTTCACAGTCTAATTGTACAATATTTCAGAGTCCGATTCTTTTTGTACAGCAAAATAATGGTTTGTTCATGCATACTTATTGTGTATCTAATTTTTATTTAAATATATTTAACATCTACTGGTCATCCTGCCATCTGGGGGAGGGGGTGGGGGGAAGGAGGGGAAAAACTGGAACAAGAGGTTTGGCAATTGTCATTGCTGTAAAGTTACCCATACATATAACCTGTAAATAAAAGGCTATTAAAAAAATAGACTAATGGTCTTTACATTGAAGAAATCCTTAGCTCAGGGTTTGAACCTAGTTGGTGCTTCAAATATATTTGACCACTTGAATCCAGAATTTTGGAGCTTACTCTGATGCCAATCCCCAGTCTTGAAGGATGACATATACAATAAGTCCAGTCTCCATGTAGAGAGGTGAATTATCTTCCCCCAATTGAATGACTTATGTGGCATATCAACACATCACCTAAGAGAATAGAGCAACACCCAAAATGAGGCTTTAATTACTCATCTCAGATGAAGTAATGATCTTTAATGTGCACTGGATCTCATTAATTAACTCTCAGACTTTAATTAACTTCTTGCCTATTTCACCTGCCATAATATATTATCACAAATGTCAACTTAACAGAACATTTTCCTCTTGGAAAAAAAAAAGTTGCATACAATAATTGCATTTTATGTTGCATTTGTGATGCTCTCCAGGAGGGTTGCCTCCTCTTCTACCATATGGGTTTTTCCAAACCAGGATCTAGTGATCACAACCCCCTGCTATAAGTTGTTAAAGGTAGCTAAAGAAATTAGGACTGGCATTCCCTTGTGCTCTCATTACCATGATGTTATTGTATTTGTGTTAATAGATTGACTCATCATCACTATCACCCTTGATATCTCTGTGACAACTACTAGTGACTTTGATACTCTTGTGTAATCATCATTCTGATTAACACTATGGCTATAGTTTTATTAAAGGCTTAATTATAGGTATATCTAAAACTTATTATATGCAACATACTTTGCTTTTATATGTGAATCTCTTTTCTGAAATTTTCTCCCTGAACTTTTTTTTTATGTCTGAAGACTCTAGCATTTGACTCAATACTTTCAACTTTCACATAGGTAGCTGAAATTGACTTGACCATTGACTACAGCACCATTTTCAGGGCTAATGACTACAAACATGTTTTCCGATATATAAGTGCTTAGCTTATTTATTTCACTCACCATTACTAGATGAAATCTATAGCAAGGATGTGCCATTTGATGAGGAAGAGAAGGATTCAAAATGTTGTCTAGAACAGAAAAAAACCCAAAAGGAATAAGTCATATGAATGGCCTTCAATTTCAAAACTTAAAAAGTGATTTTTTTCCATTTCTATATCCAATAGCATTCTCACGACCATAAAAAAGAAAAACAAAACAACTACATATTTTATAAGGTTTATTAACTACTGTCACATTTTTCTTTGTCTTGATGGCTGGGGAAAGGCATCAGGTATTTTAATTAAAGAATCATAGGATGCAGAAACCAGGTAGAATTCACACTTTAGCCAAGAGTTAGACTGGTGACTTCTGATGTCCCTTATGGTTCTGAGATTCTCTTTATTTATTACTAAGAAGAAGTTATTTAAGGAATTGAGAATATTTAGACTGAAGAATAAAAGATAGTAGATGCATTATTAGCATCTTTAAATATATGTAGTTGGTTCATAGAGGAAGATGGTTTTTACTTGTTCTTAATGACTCAAGAGTTCAGAATTGGAGGTAGTGGAGAGAAGCTTTAAAAGTAAATTTTGGTTAGATATAAGGAGAAAATTTCCTAACATCAGAGTTGTTTCAAAAGGGAATGCACTGTCTCAGGATGGAGGATTCTCCATCACTTTAGGTCCTCAAGTACAGATCACTAGTTTTCATACCTCTTCTTTCTTTCTCTAGTCTGCCTGTCACCTCCCTATTTGTCCTTCACTTAATAATTGTGTCACTTTTTCTATTAAAGGATTTTCTATGACCCTCTAGACCCCTGCCCTTGAGGGGCAGGTATGCTTGCTCCATTTTTATCTTTGTAACTCTAGTATTTGGCACAATGCCTGGCACATAGCAATTACTTAATAAATGCTTGACTGTCTGACAGACTCATCATTGACTAATGAATGCAATCAAGTATAAATTCCTGATTGTAGCATTCAGAGCTCTTTACAATGTGTTCAGTATATCTATCCAGTATTATCCCAAAGCAGTACCCTTCATATGTCCTAGGGTCCATCCAAAGTAGAGCATCCTTCATTTCCCATACTCTACTGCCAGATCTCATCTCTGTCACTTTCTTCATGTTTACCCCCATATTTGGGATAGATTCTGAGCTTTCTATCTCCATCTGTTGAAGCTCAATTCAAGTGCCATCTCTTCTGTGAGAGATTCTATGAATATCAAAGGAACAAATATCTCTTCTTCTTCTTCCTTTTTTAAGGCAATTGGAGTTAAATGATTTGCTGATGGTCACACAGATGGTAAAAATCTGAAGCGGTATTTGAACATAGGAAGATAAGTCCTCCTCATTCCAGGGCCAATGCTCTATCTACTGTAGAGCCCCTTAATTGCCCCCATCTCTCCTTCTTTAAATCTAACTTGTCACTTTTATTGGATTCAGACTTTCTGACCTTCCCTTGGATTATAGTGTTTTGGGTATATTTCCTTCTCCTCATTCCCGTTAGGGTATAAGCTCTGTGATAGTAGGGAACATGTACTATCTATCATCAAAGACTCTGGGCCTAGCACAACAATTTTATACGTTATAGGTGCTTAATAAAAGTTAATTAAATTAAATGGAAGGTATTGAGAAGCTGATTTAGGTTTAACATGAGGAAAAACTTTCTAACACTCTAGGCTGTCCTGAAATAGAATGATTGACCTCATTAGGTAGTGAAATCCATATTATAGTAAATATTTAAGAATAGACTTTAGAATAATATTTTTGGAGTGTTAGAGATGGCAGATATTTCTATGAGTTTGAGCATTCAGAGATCATTTTGAGGTTGTGCAAGGCAACTGTATCTCTCACACCTGACCTCTCAGGTTTATTCTAGGTCTCAGATTCAGTAGTTTTCAACACTCTATAACAAATGGGAAAATTGAGTCTCAAAGATGAGAAGTGACTGGCTAAGATCATCTAAGGAGCTAGTGGCAGAAATAGGATTTAGCACCCCTGATACTTTTTTAGCCTTGGATACTTCTCACCTGCAATTAAAATTTCTTTTAGATTTCATTTAGAAATGATTTAAACTCTGTCTGGGTTGGAACTCAGCTAAACAATAGTCTATGGGCTAGTGCTCTATGCTCCATTCTAATGCTTATTGATGTATGAAATTAAGTGAAGTGCTGTTGTTGAGTCAAACTGATTGCTGTGGCTGCTTCCGCTGCCATAACAAAAGAGCGCTAATTGTTTGCTCAAAAAAAAAAAAAAAAAAAAAAAGAAAAAAAACCCACAAAATCAACCAACAAAAAACCCCAACAGATTGAACACACATCAACTTTAACTCCTTATGGGGGGATTTTGCCTTTGATGATGCACACATAGTGTATAAAATGCTAGATTTGGAGTCCCTGGGACTTGGTTTCAAACCTTACCTCAAATCCTAAACTGGTGACTCTGGATAAGTCACTTAAATCTCTCTGAATTTCTCTTTAATTCTTTCTCAACAACTTTTCTTGCATCTCTGGCACAAGTCTAAATTGTGTCACAGGGAATGATTTCTAAAACATATGTTTCTATACTTACTTTGCTAGGATTTTATTTAACATTTTCACATCTCTATTCATGGGTACTATTTCTCTATAGTTCTCTTAAGAGTTTTATTTCTTATACTAGGAGACTTCAACATACACACTGATATTCCTTCAAACAATCTGGCCTCCAAGTTTCTTAATTTATTCAATTCTTAGGAATCTTTCATATTCAACTAAGTGACTCGGTGTAGAGAGTGTTCTGGGTCTAGATTCAGGAAGTCCTGAGTTAATGTGGATATTGACTGTATTCATGATTCTGGACAAGTCTCTTGATCTCTCTCTGTTTTCTGATCACCTACTTTCCAAAATTGTAAGGATTAGATGAAATAATATTTATAAAGTGCTTAGCACTTTATATTCCTGACATTAATAAATGCTTTTTCCCTCTGTTCTTTATCCTTTTCTCTACCTCAAACACACACAGAGTAATTGTTATGCTCTTTTAATTTCACCCATCTTTCACACAGATATCTTACTTTCATTTAAAAATTCTGAAATTCTTATATCTGGTCATAAAAAGTCATCACTTCCATCTATCTCATTGTTTTTTTTTCTCTTAAATCTATTCTCTGTTCTTGCCCAGGCCATTATCCCTGTCCTGGCTTGCCAACCCTCTCTTCCCAATTTTGATCCTATATTTAACTAGTTCCACATTACATTTTCTAAGATTAAAGACTCTTGTCCTATCATCTTGTCTCTGCTCTTACCTTTCCAAATCCAAACTTGGTTTATTTTTGCCATCTATCTCCTCCTTTGTTCTTACTCATGAATCACCAAATGGTGCCAGAGAAAGAATACAAATTTGCTGACTGGAACTACTGCAAATTTATATTATTAAATATTAACCAAATATTCACTGCTACTACACAATACTTTTTTTCTTCCTTCATTGATTCTCTGTCACATTTACCACAGAGAATGTACCAAACATTCTTTTCTCTATTCAAACCTCCCACACCATCTCTTTTTATTTAAAATATCTTGTTTCATACCTAGAAAAGAATGGTCATTAACCAGGAGCTCCAGCTTCTCCACACTTTAGAACCAATTGATATGTCTGGAATTATTTTCTTCTTTATTCCAGAATTTGAAAAGATGGCACTTTTCCCTTGCTGGGGTCAACTCCTCTACTTATGTCTTTAAACCTCTTCCTTTCCATTTCTTTTGGCAGATACTTAAATAATCATCACCCTTTAAAAATCTTAATTTCTCCCTTTCTGCTCTCTCCTATTTCCAACAACCACGACCAGGCCTCTTTCTTCTATCACTATGAGAGCTGCATGATCTTACCACACCCTTAAGTTTTCATTTTATATCTCACCTCTCTTTCACAGCCAAATTTCTAGGGGAAAAAAATACCCACACTTATGGCTTCTACTTCTCATTTACTTTTCGATCCCTGCAATATGCTTTTCATTTTCATCACTTAACTAAAATTGTTCTCTCCAATGATTTACATCTTCCTCTATAGATCTCCATAAACTTTTTTTTCTTTTCTCTTTCCTTCCTTCCTTCCTTCCTTCCTTCCTTCCTTCCTCTCACCCAGTGCAGCATTACATTGAAACTACGTAACTAGATGTTCCAGAGTTCACTGTTAAGTATTTAGTGTTGATATTTTACACTTGAAAAATAAATTAGTATCATCAAAAATTGGGTCTTGATTTACTGTTTTTGTTAATTGTCTAGACTTTAAAAAGCATCAGTGATGCAGATTAAATTTAAATGTGTGTGTGCATACATCCCCCTCCTCTCCAGAGACCAATTTTAAAATATTTACCAAGATATTTCTATAGTTCTAGTTCTACCATTCTCATTTGTTTTATTAGCTTATTTAATTTATGCATATTTAAGGTTATGATTACTAATCTTGTATTTTTCTTATTTTTTGGTAATTCATCTTTAACTTCTTCCTCTTTTAAATCAGCTTTGTTTTTGCCATTAGTTTTGCTTATGTAACTTTTTGTTATTTTAATTCCCACAAACTCTTAATATCCCCTTCCATTTACCTACTTTATCTCAAATTCCTAGAATTTACTTGTGAATTTATTGCCTTTTCTTCATTTGATCTGTTCCGTTTTTGTTCAGATAAGCTCATGATTCAACACCAATCTTATGTCAAGCAATATATTTTTAAGATGTTTTAAAATTTCTAATAAATTTATTTTTAAAATTATCTTCCTAATTTCTAGCATCTTCCAATCTATGCTGAATTCAGGTTTTCCCTTATGTCTTTTAAAAAAAATTCCACATGCCTCATCAGAAATAGAGCTTTTGAAGTACCATATCCGAGGTCTGATTGCTATCTGATCTCATTGTTTTATTTGTAGTTCTTATGCCGTATGTTCTTCCTTACATATATTTATTTATTCATCTATCAGCTAATTTACTTTTTAAAGGATTTTTTTATATCATTTTTGGTGGGACATTTCATCTACCAATCCAAGAAAGATATCATGTCATTTGATGGCAGTCATTATGTATTCTAAATAATGAAGTTTGGTCCTGTACCCTATCCTTTCTATTAACCTTTACTGTCCCTAGGTTAGATTATTCTATTTCCAGTTTTATTTTCCATTCTTTACCTTATTATCATGGCTTCTGGTTTCCCCCTGAAGACTTATACATCTTTTTCTTTGAGTGAGATGGACTTCTGGAAAGAAAAGTGTGACTGGATAAGGCAGTCTAATGTTGTCTACATTTATTCCCCTTCCCAAAATGAATCCTAGTACTAGATTCCTATTTTTAATGACAGATTTAGACCTCCTCATTCTTACCATCTTTGAATCTACTATTTTTTTTTTCAAATTCACCATTCTGAGTCTTATTTTTCATTATTCTCATGCAACTTTGCAAATGTCTCCATTCTTTTTGTGGGATTGAAAAAAATGGCTATCCATTATCTGTTTACTTCTGGGCTTGAAGGGTGCTACATTGTTACCTCCTCTCTGTTTCTTACCTTGCTTCTCCACTATTGCATGACTTCCTATTAGATTATAACTCCTGCAAAAGGTAATAAAGCATTTATAGGAATACTGGCTATATTTCATATAATAATACTTTAGAGTTATTTTTCTTTTTTCTTTCTCCATATTGTTTAATATTTTGGCTCATTATATCCTTTTTTGGTTTTTGGAGATTCCTTTTCACTCTTTTGCCTTTTTGTCCAATTTAATTTTTCCTTTGTATGCAATGGGACATAAATATGGGATAATTGTTGGCATTGATTAGTCCTTTTCTGGTGATTGTTTTGCTTATTGGCTATTTCTCTTGTTTAAAGTTTTACAAATCAAACATGATGCTTATATCTGGATTCTTTTGCAGGAAATCCCTTAATAGATCTCTTTTGCTGAAATACTATTTTTTTAAATTGATGATTAAATCTCTTTTGTAAGATATATTATTTTGGGTTGCAACTTGATATTTTTTTGCAGTATTCTTTAGCATTTTTCTGTAATTTTATTCATATCTGTCAGATAATTGTAAGTTATTTAAATCAATATTCTTTCAGAGATGAAATCTTTTGTCTTTACTGCTTGCAAAATTTGTAGATTAGAATTGAAAATTTGAAATTTAGTGTTCTTGGAGTTTCAAAAATGAGTTTTTTTTTTCAATCTGTGAATCTGATTATTCACTGTTTAATTCTCTGGATTCAAAAATTCTAGACAGTTTTCTTTTTTATTTCCTACAGTATGTTATTCAGTTGTTGTTGTTTAATTTGCTATATTCTTCTTTGACACCTGTGATCCTTAAGACATTTCTGTCTATTTTGTCTTCATGATAAGAATTTTGCCTTATTTGGAAATTCATATATTGCTGTGTTATCTTTGATTCTTTTCTCAACTTTTCTTCCACTTCTGTATTTTTTAATTTAATTCTCTCAGCATATTTGGTTTTTGATTCTCCATCATGTGTTGTTCCATTGATATTTTATTGTTTTAGTTTTTTCATTCTACATTGAAAATTTTTTATTTTCACCTAAATTCTGCTCTAATATTGTCTTTCAAAAGTATTATTTTTCTTATGAATCAGGAATTCTTTAGTTACTTTTTCTTCATAGAATTGTTATTTGTGCTTTGTTCATTTAAACTTTACTTCTTTTTTGAAACTCTGTTAGTTTACCTAATTGGGAAATTTTTCATTTTTCCTCCATCAGCTGTTCTTACCATGCTTGGTCTTATATTTTTCCTTTATTACACAGATGACTAAGGCTGGACACCCTAAGTTTTCTCATGTTAGAAGAAGAGATGTTTGAATCTGCTGTGCTTACATCCTGAACCCAATGACTAACAGGAGCTTAGTTTTCAATTCTCTTTAACTGTGTATCAAATCCCTTAAGAACTGTCCTCTGGTGCTAATCTGGGCTCTTAAATGCATCATTGAGGAGGGTGAACATTTCAGATCTGAAGGAAGCCTCTTTGCAGGCATGAAGGTGGGAAAGGAAATCTTTAGTTCAGGGAACATAAATTAGGACAGTTTCATTGAAACATACTGTGTGAAAGAGTTAAAATGAAATAAAACTGGACATTGAGAATATTGCTAGTTTTTGATGGACATAATATGCTAAACAAAAGAACTTTCATTTTGTTCTAGGTAGCCACTGAAACTTTTAAAATAGAGAAATGATAACATTAGCCCTATATTTTTGTTTCATTATTCTGGTAGCTTTGTGGAGAACTGATTAAATAAAAGAGAGACAAGATATGGCTAAAATATATGGGGTCAAAATCAACAACACAGTAACTGATAGGATGTGGGGGGGTGAAGGGGAATGAAGAATCAATAATATAATCATTCTTTTTTTCTACTCTATAATGTTATGAAAATGTTTGTTTTATTTCTAAAGTTTAGAATAAAATGAATAAAAAAGAATAAAAATAATGATGATGAAATTAGGGTCTTAGGTGAATGGAGCATAGTAGTACCTCGTACCCCTGACAGTAAAAAGCAAGTTTCCAAGAGAGATGGAGTCTTTCTTTCTTTATTTTCTTTTTTCTTTTTTTGGTGAGGGGCAAGGAGGAGGTAAAATGACAAATTGTCATTGCAATATTATGAGTTTGAGATATGAATTAGAGATTTAGTGATATTTTAGTGATAACAGATAATGCAGACTAAAACTGGGGTAGTAAATATATAGACCTGGTAATTGTATGCAGAGAGATGGCATTTAAGACCATGAGAGCAGAAGAGTTCATTAAAAGAAATGTATATTATTGTGTATCTAATTTATATTTTAATATATTTAACATCTACTGGTCATCCTGCCATCTGGGGGAGGGGGTGGGGGGAAGGAGGGAAAAAATTGGAACAAGAGGTTTGGCAATTGTCAGTGCTGTAAAGTTACCCATACATATAACCTGTAAATAAAAGGCTATTAAAAATGTATAAAAAATTAAGACTACACTACCATCTTTCAACACTGTCCCCTCTCATCTCTCTCCATATCTCTCTGACAGTATAGTGAGTAGGAAGTTGCTCAATCTAGAATTAAAAAAGCCTAGGTTCAAAACCTGACTTTGCCACATACTGCCTTTGCAACTATGCCTACCTTGCTTCTCTTCCATAGGTCTGTGTTCCTGAATTTATAAAATGGGAGAATGGATCAAATAACTAGGGAGTATCGTGAAAGGAACTAGAGTGGAAAAAAATCCGGTACCAGAGTCAGAGTACCCAGATTCAAATTCTATTTCTGATTCTTACTTAACTTGTGATCTTAGTTCACTTATCCTCACTGGAACTTATTTCTTCAATTGTAAAACGAGGGAATTGGCCAATCACTCAATTAATGAATATTTATTAAATGACTACTATATGTAAAACACTAGTCTAAGCATTTGGTCTGGATGACTTCCAAGGTCTCTTTTAGCTCTTGAGGTGGTAGGATGATTAAATGATGTCAAAGGTCCTGTTTAGCCCTAGAATTATCAGCTTATAACTTGCTGTTGTGCTTACTTACATGATACTTTGTAGCCAATATTTGCAAAATTGTGGTTCTCCTGTGGAAGGGACTGATGAAAGAATACTTCTCAGCGGTAGATGGATCAGAGATCTAGGAAAGAAACTTCGGCCCATACAGTACTATAATTATGGACCTGGGACAGAAATGTCTCTATCAGTTTCGTTATATATGACACACAGTGGTTTATTGGTCCCTATAACAGATGGCTACATAAACAATCAGAGGCAGGGAGAGTCCCTCATAAACCATAAATGATTCCTATCCAAATGAATATTTCAGAAGCAACAATTGAGTTTATATCTTCCTGAGAAAAGGGGAAATGTCTTTCCCATACCGTCTCTGTCTTTTCTTCAAGGAATGGTACTAAAGGATGAGAATGGAAGTGAGAGTGGGATAGGACATTTATATGTATATACATATGTGTATATTATATATGCACACACAGTTCTTGCTTTATGTAAATTTGAATTATGAAAGTTCATCTCCTAAGTGAGCAGTGGGCAGGAACATAGCAGCTGCAGTGGCAGCCACAGCAGAAGTGACAATGCAGTCCCTCTCCAGGAGTCCCTTGCTCAGTACTTAGGCTCCACAGAGCCACACAAAAAGTGGGACTACAGCCCCTTGGGAAAAGTCTTGGAATGGAATGATCCAGTCACATTAAAAACTGGAAACACATACACATATACATACACACACACAGACACAGACATACATATATATATGTATGCATATATGTATATAAATCAAGTATGCATTATGTGTGTATGCAAATGAATACATATTTGCCATTGTTGTTCAGTCATTTCAATTGTGTCCAACTCTTTGGGATTCTATTTGGAATTTTCTTCGCAAAGATACTGGACTGATGTGCCATCTTCTTTTCCAGTTCATTTTACAAATGAGGAAACTGAAGCAAACAGCATTAAATGAGTCGCCCAAGATTACATACATAATAAATGTCTGAAGCTAAATATATAGTATGCACATATATTATATGCAAATATATATACATGTATATATATGTGTATAGCCACAAAATATTAAGTAAATGTAAAAGCAAATGATAGAATCATAAATCTAAGATAAGAAGGACTTTAGATGTCATTTAATCATTCTATCACTCAAGAACTACAAGGACCTTGGAAGCTATCTAATAAAATGTATCAAAGTTTGTTATTATGTGGTTGGAGAGATACTACTATGGACCAATAAATTTAAGAAGGAAAGGATGGATCATGGGGAACATTTTTTCCTTTCTATTCACCAGAAGTGGCATTTCTTTCTCTTTTGTCTACTCCCTTCCAATTTCAACTGAATCTGAGACTGACACACTAGAAAGAATTAGGAACATGGGTCTTCTGTTAACTAGAACATAAAAAAGTGATTGTTAAATTTTTCATATAATATTTATTTAAACTTTGGAAATTAATAACTGCTACAAATCAAGGCTTGATTTATTGTTTTATTGATTGTATAGACTTTAAAAAAAGATGGAGAAAACAATATAGCCACAGAACAAACTTAAAAATGTATTCTGAAAACATTTTTTCTTGAAGAGTCTATTTTTAAATATTAATTAACACATCTCTGGCTAAGAAGTAGTTTTGTTTCTTTGTGCTATATTTTGATTTTGATTAGACCACTCTCAATGGTGAAGTTCCCTCTACCAATGTGGATTAACACCTGTTGTGTAATTATATTTTATTTGCTTGTAGTCACATAGAAGTGAAAAAAAAAAAACACAGCAAATAACTATTAAAGGTGTTTTTTGATCTCTGGTCTTTCTGACTTAGAGACCAATATTCTGTCCATCATAACATGCTGTTTCTCTGATTATCAAGGAAGTACTTGGTGAATTGAATTGAGGTGAAATGAAATCAAGTGAAATGAATGGAAATTAATTAAATTCAAATGAGTTGCATTATATTTGTCTTGATCAAATGGGATTGCAATGATATGCATTTAATTGAAGGGAAATGAATACAAAGCAGATCAGCTCAATGAAGGAATGGTTCTAGTTGTTTTATGAGCTCCCCAAGGAATGGGTGAGTCAGCAACATATTTGGAGAATTAAATCAGACAAGCACCTCAGTATTTGCTGCAATCATAAGCAACTTGCTTTCACTGTTTTTCCAAATGTTATAGTTGGTAATCACAGCAGTGATGCTCCCTAATATTGTCACAGTGCTTTATAGCATACAGAAGACTTTTGTACACTTTGTCTCATTTGGTTATCCTCTTTTGATCATGAAGGAGGTAGGATGGAAATCATTTGCCCCATTTTGCTGAAGAAGAAGGAGGGGCTAGAAAGAGGAATCAAATTGGACAAGTTCTACAGCTTGACATTAGGACCCAGAAATCTAGGGTTAAAGATCATTGGTGGTGTAGTGGATAAAGCACTGGACTTGAATCTAGTCTGATAATTATTAGCTGTGTGATTCTGGGCAAATATGCCTCAGGTTCCGAAATTGTAAAGAGGATAATTGATGTGAAGATAAAATGAGATTATAATTATAAAAATGACTGGCTTCATTCATAACATGACTAAGATGGAAATATGTTTAAACACAATTGTACATGTATAAACTATATCACATTGCTTGCTATCTGGGGTTGAGGGGGAAGGGAGATAGGGAGAAAAAAATTGGAAGTCGAAATCTTTTAAAAATGAATATTGAAAACTATCTTTACATATATTTGGAAAAAAATACTATTAAGTGCAAAAAAGTGATTAGCACTGTGATTAGCCCTTATTAGTTGCTATATAAATACTTGTTTCTACTGCTCAGATCTCAGGTTAACTAAATTGTGGATAAAATAACATAAATTGCATGTGTGTATTAAATAAAGACTTTGCAGCTATTTGAATATCTAAAAGGATGTTATGAGACTGAAGGAACAGGTTACTTTTGACTAGTTTTGGAGAATAGAAGTAGGATGCATGGGGACAGGGATTTATTGGAACCAGATCAAACTGACTTGTGATGGCCTGATTAAATTTTTGGCATAAGCATTTATGGGGAGTCTAGGCTGAGTCAGGAAGGCTGATCTTCCTGAGTTCAAATCTGGTCCTAAATTCTTACTAACTTTGTGACACTGGGCAAGTCACTTAACTCCATTTGCCTCAGTTTGCTCACCTATAAAATGAGTTAGACAAGGAAATGGTTCCAGTATCTTTGCCAAAGACATTTCAAATGGGGTCATAAAGATAAAGGGTTGACTGAAACAATTGAATAAGTGAGCATTTATCTTCACTTGGAAAAGTAGCAAGTGCTATAAACTGGGGCTTGTTTTATTATCTTGGTGATTGTCTTGACTTACAAAAGTGATGGATAAAATGCAGATTAAAGTTAAATATGCGTAAGGTATATGCCACCCTCCCTCACAGAGCCAGTTGTTAAACATTTATCAAGAAGACCACTAGTTAAGTCAGGGGAGGAAGAAATAGAGGAAGATGTCTATATTAATACAAGGGGAAAAAAAGTTCCACAAACCACAACTGTATATCTTATGATAGAAAAGGCTGATTATTTATTGATAGTAGTGCTATAATGGGGAAGGAGTAAAAAGGAAAGGGAATAAGAATTGGAGTCAGAAGACATCAATGTCTTTTCTCAAATACCAACTATGTGGTCATTCTAAACTCTAATTTCCTCATTTATTTTTGAAAGTTATTTTTATTTCAATAAACATTTCTCAGTTACAAGTAAACATTTTAGCAAAATTAAAAAAAAATGTTTCCTATTTTCTCCCTTCTTTTTATCCTCCAACATCCTTGAAAAGATAAGCAATTTACTTTTGATTATACATATCAGACCATACAAAACACATCTCCACATTAGATATGATACAAAAGAAACCCCAAACAAAATAAGACAATAAAAATTAAGAGGACATTCCAAAGTATGCATTAATCAGCATTCAGAGTTCATCAGTTCTCCCTTATAGATGTTTTCTTTGTGCATCCTATGTAACAGTCTTGGATCCCTGTCATGATCAGAATAGCTAAGTTTTTCACAGTGGATCATTTTTTGAAATGTTGCTGTTAAAATGTATAATGTTCTCTTGGTTCTGCTTCTTTCACTTTAGATCAGTTCATATGACTCTTCCCAGGATTTTCTTAAAGCATCCTGCTCATCACAATAACACTCCATCAAAATCAGATATAATAACTTGTTCAGTTATTGCCTGATTGACATCGATTCTCTAAATTTCTAATTATTTGTCACCTAATGAAGAGCAGCTAGGAATATTTTTGTTCAAGTGGGTCTTTCCCCCTTTTCATTCCTGTCTTTGGCAAACAGACTTAGTCAAGTCGTGGCTTTGTACAGTTTTATAGCCTTTTAGTCATAGTGCCAAATTGTTCTCTAGAATGGCTGACTAGTTCACAACATGAAGAACAGTGGAATAGTCTCCCAATTTTTCACATCCTCTCTAGAATTTGTCATTTTCCTTTTCTTTGTTAACCAATCTGATAGGTTTGAAATGGCATCACAGACTTGTTTTAATTTTCATTTTCCTGATTAGTCAAGAGGGACTTGAAACATTTTTTTTTAATGTGCCTAATGGTAAAAAGTTATCAAACTGTGCATACTCTTTGATCCAGCAGTGCTACTACTGAGCTTATATCCCAAAAAGATACTAAAAAAGGGAAAAGGACCTGTATGTGCCAAAATGTTTGTGGCAGCCCTGTTTGTTTGTAGTGACTAGAAACTGGAAAATGAATGGATGCCCATCAATTGGAGAATGGTTGGGTAAATTGTGGTATATGAATGTTATGGAATATTGTTGTTCTGTAAGAAATGACCAGCAGGATGAGTACAGCGAGGATTGGAGAAACTTACATGAACTGATGCTAAGTGAAATGAGCAGAACCAGGAGATCATTATATACTTTAACAACGATACTGTATGAAGATGTATTCTTATGGAAGTGGATTTCTTCAACAAAGAGATCTTACTCAATTTCAATTGATCAATGATGGACAAAAGCAGCTACACCCAAAGAAAGAACACTGGGAAATGAATATAAACTTGTTTGCATTTTTGTTTTTCTTCCCAGGTTATTTTTACCTTCTGAATCCAATTCTTCCTGTGCAACAAGAGAACTGTTCGGTTCTGCACACATATATCATATATAGGATATACTGTTATATATTTAACATGTATAAGACTGCTTGCCATCTTGGTTAGAGGGTGGAGGGAGAGAGGGGAAAAGTCAGAACAGAAATGAGTGCAAGGGATAATGTTGTAAAAAATTACCCAGGTATGGGTTGTGTCAATAAAAATTATAATTATTAAAAAAAAAAAGAATCATTATCTCACACTAAGGAGATGCTTAATTATAAGCACCCTGTTATCTCCTTGATTCAAGTACACCTTTTCAGAGTTCCAACCCTCTACAAAACTTTTTACAAAAACTTGAAACCAGCTCTCATGTTCCCCACATCTTAGTGTCAATGTGCTAATCATCCCCAGTATTCAAGATCAAGGAATTACCACATGTAAACACAAGTAGAAACACTAATAGAGACACAAGTGATAATACATTTACATTGGTGATCTAATGGTCTAGATTAAAAGCACACAGAAACACAGAAATTCTACCCTTAGAATAGAAACAGATGAATGGCTTATGATCCTATAAAAAGGTATGACTATATTTGTTTGTTTTGGTTTGGGGTTTGGGGTTTTTGTTGGGGTTTGTTTGTTTATTTGTTGTTTTCCCAAGGGATCTCACATAGGTAGTTGGGAAGAAAGCCCTGGCAACACAAGTCTCAAGTCTCCCCTAAAGCATTGTTATAAAACCTGACTTAATTGATTGACTGTTATCTCTGCATTTTACCTAATACCAAAAATGATGAAACCTTCAAAATGTTAACATATAAGATTTTATTAAATTGCAGCTATAATGAAAAAAAGTGTCTAATGGTAGTTTTGATTTTTTTCTTCTGAAAACTGGCTATTCATATCTTTTGACCATTTATCAATTGAAGAATGCCTCTTATTTTTATAAATTTGGTTTTGTGGCCAAAAAAGTACTTTGCTAGAGAACACTGTAATAAAAATATCCCCACTAGTTCCTTGTTTTCCTTCTAATTTTGACTGTTTTGTGTAATTTTTTTAAAATTTTGTCATCAAAATTGTCTATTTTACTTCTGGGAATCCCCTGAGTCTCTTGTTTGGTCATAAACTTTTCCTTTACCTAATGATCTGACAAATACATTTTCTCATGGTCCCTTAATTTACTTATGATATTGCCTTAAAGTCTATATCATTTTTCCATTTTGTCCTTATCTTATTATATGGTATGAAATGTTGGTCTATAAAACTACTTTCTGCTTTTTCCAGAAATTTATGTCAAATGTTGAATTCTTATCCCCAAAGATTGGATTTTGGGATTTATCAAATTCTAGATTACTACTACTGTGTATTATGTACCTAATCTATTCCACTGATTGTGTTTCTTAGCCAGTACCAATTTGTTTTGATGATTACCCACTTTGTAATATAGCTTAAAATCTGAGTCTGCTAGTCTGCTTTCTTTCACATTTTTTTTTTTTGCTGTTTCCCTTAATATTCTTGAACTTTTGTTTTTCTAGATGAATTTTGTTACTATTTTTTCAAGTCTATAAAATAATTCTTTGGTAGTTTAATTAGTGTGACACTGAATAAATAAACTAAATTAAGTATAGTTGTTATTTTAATTTTATTGGCTTACCTTTCTATAAACAATCAATATTTCTCCACTTTGAATCTCTTTTTATTTGTGTGAAAAATGTTCATAATTGTATCCATATAATCCCTGGGTTTGTTTTGGCAAGTAAATTCTCAAGTATTTTCTATTATCTACAGTATTTTAAATGGAATTTCTTTATCGCTTCCTGCTAAGATTTGTTGTTAATATATAGAAATGATAACTATTCATGATGATTTATTTTGTTTCTTGCAAATTTGCTGAAGTTGCTAATTGTTTTAATTTTTAGTTGTTTCTATAGAGTTCTGTGAGTATATCATCATATAATTTGCAGAGAGTGATAGTTTTGATTCCTTATTGTCTATTTTTATTCCTTCAATTTCTTCTTATTATTTTATTATGATAGCATTTCTCATACAATATTGAGTAACTATGGTGATAATTTACATCCTTGCTGCATTCCTGATCTTATTGGGAATGCTTTAAGTTAATCCTTGTTACAGCCAATGCTTACTCTGGGTTTCAGATAATTACCAATCATTTTAGAAGAGACTCCATGTATTCCTATGCTTTCTAGTGTTTATAAATAGGAATGAGTATTATTTTATATCAAATGCTTTTTCTGCTTCTATTGATAAAATCATATGATTTTTGTTCTTATTGTTATTGACATGGGTCAATTATGATGATAGTTTTCCTGATAGGAATAAATTCCACCTGGTCATAGTGTATTATTTTTGTGATTTATTACTGTAACATCTTTGCTTGTGTTTTTTTCATTGCTATTCATTAAGGAAATTGGTTTGTAGCTTTCTTTATCTGTTTTTGCTATCCATGATTTGGGTATCAAAACCATATTTATGTTTAAAAAAATAGAAGTATTTATTTTTTGTTTCTTTTGAATAGTATTTTGTTTCTCCAAATAAATGTAAAGATAGCTTTAAATATTCATTTTTCTAAGACGTTGTGTTCCAATTTTTCCTATCTTAACCTCTCCCCCAAGACAGCAAGCCATATGATATTAATTAAATATGTGCAAATCTTTGAAATATATTTCCATATTTGTCATGTCATGCACATGGGAAAAAAAAAAAACACAAAAAGAGTAAAGGAGGAAAATACTATGCTTTAATTTACATTTAGTCTCTTTAGTTCTCACTCTGGATACAAATAACATTTTCCATCCCAAGACTATTGGAATTGCCTTGAATCACTGCAATATTAAGAAAAGCCAAGTCTATCACTTTTGATTGTCGCATAATCATGTTGTTACTGTACACAATGTTCTCTTGGTTCTGTTTACTTCATTCAGGATCAGTTTACATAAGTCTTTCAAGGACTTTCTGAAATGGGCCGGCTTATTATTTCTTATAGAAAAATAATATTCCATTCCATTCATATACCATAACTTATTCAGCCATTTCCCAACCAATGGGCATCCACTCACTTTTCAGTTCCTTGTCACTACAAAAAGAGTTGCAACACACATTTTTGCACAAGTGGGTCCTTTTCCTTCTTTTATGAGATACAGATCTAGTAGAGACACTCATAGTTTTATAGCTCTTTGGTAATAATTCCAAATTTCTCTCCAGAATGACTGGATCAGTTTGCAGCTCCAACAATATATTAGCGTCCCAGTTTTCCTACATCCTCTCCAACATTGATCATTATGTTTTTTGTCATCTTAGCCAGCATGACAGGTGTGAAATGGTATCTCAGAAGTTGTTTAATTTGCATTTCTCTCATCAATAGTGATTTGGAATTTTGGGATTTGGATATTTACATGACCAGAAATGGCTTTAATTTCTTCATCTGAAAATTATCTGTTCATATTCTTTGAGCATTTATCAATTGGAGAATGGCGTTTATTCTTATAAATTTAATCTCTATATATTTTAGAAATGAGGCCTTTATTGGAACTCTTGGATGTAAAAAGTTTCCCCCAGTTTTTAGCTTCCCTTTTAATTTTGGAGGCATTAGTTTTGTATGTAAAAACCCTTTTTAATTTAATATTATAAAAATTATCCATTTTGCATTTTATAATGTACTCTAGTTTTTCTATGTACTCTAGGCCATAAATTCCTTCCTTCGCCACAGATTTCAGAGGTAGACTATTCCTTGTTTTCGTAATTTACTTATAGTATCAACTTTTTGCACCTAAATCATGAATCCATTTCAATCTTCTTGATATAGGGTGTTAGATGCTGGTCAATGCTTAGTTTCTGCCATATTATTTTCCAATTTTTTTCAATACCTTTTGTCAAATAGAGAGTTCTTATCCCAAAAGCTGCAGTCTTGGACTTTATCAAAAACTAGATTAATATAGTCATAACCTATGGATTATGATCAACTGCTCTATTTCTTATCTAGTACCAAATGGTTTTGATGATCTCTGCTTTATAATATAGGTTTAGTTCTGGTACAGTTAGGCCAACTTTTTTGCATTTTTTCCATTATTTCCATTGAAGTATTTGATCTTTTGTTTTTCCAGATGAATTTGGTTATTTTTTCTAGTTCTATAAAGTAATTACTTGGCACATTGATTGGTATGACACTGAATAAGTAGATTATTGTAGATAGACTTTTCATTTGTATTATATTAGTTCAGCCTACCCATGAGCACTTGATATTCTTCTAATTGTCTGCATCTAACCTTATCTGCATGAAAGGTGTTTTGTAATTATATTCATATAGTTCCTGGCTTTGTCTTGGCAAGTAGACTCCAAAGTACTTTATATTAACTACAATAATTTTAAATGGACTATTTCTATCAACGTTTTGGTGCTGGACTTTTTGTTAACATGTAGAAATGCTGATGATTTATATGGATTTATTTTGTATATTTCAACTTTGCTAAAGTTGTTAATTGTTTCCAGTAGTTTTTAGTTGATTCTCTGGGATTCTCTATACCATAATATCACACGCAAAAAGTGATTATTTTGTTTTCTCAATAACTACTCTAATTCCTTCAACTTCTTTTTCTTCTCTTATTACTAAAGCTAATATTTCTAATGCAATATTGAACAGTAATAGTGTTAGTGGGCAACCTTGTTTTTACCCTGATTTCTTGGGAATTCTTTGCATTTATCCCCATTACATACGATGTTTTCTACTTATGGTTTTAGATCAATTCTGCTGATCATTTTAAGGGGAAAAACATTTATTCCTATGCTTTCTAATATTTTTTAACATGAATGGATTTTGTAATGTGAAAAATGCTTTTTCTGCATCTATTGATATAATCATAGGATTTGTTAGTTTGGTTATTGGTTATTATTATCCCCTCAATTTTCGAACTCTTCGTTACCACCAAAAAGCTGCTATATTTTTTATATGCATAACTACTTTTCCATTATTTTTGGGATAAAGACTCAGTAGTAATATTGCTGGGTCAAAGGGTATGAATAGTTTTTAATGCCTTTGGGCATAGTGCTAAATTGTATAGGATCAGTCTATGACTTTGTTAACAATACATCTTAACTTTTTTACATTCTCTCCAACATTTGTCATTTTCCCTTTCTGTCACATAACCCAATCTGATAGATGTGAGATGATGACTCAGAGTTGTTTTAATTTACATTGTTCTAATAAATAGAGATTTAGAGCATTTTTTATGTGACTATGGATAGCTTTGATTACTTTATCTGCAAATTTCCAGTTTACACTCTTTGACAATTTATCTGCTAGAGAAAAAATTGCATTCTTATAAATTTGACTTCATTTTATATACATATGAGAAATGAAGTCTTTATTTGAGAATGCGTTTTCCTAGTTTTTTTTTCCCTTACCTTCTAATCATGGTTGCATCAGTTTTATTAGAACAAAATATTTTTAATTTAATGTAATCAGAATTATTCATTTTATACCTCATAATCTCATCTATCTTTTGTTAGTACTAAATTCTTTCTTTCTTTATAGATTCAACATACTGTAAACTATTCCATACTACCCTGATATGCTTATAGTATCACCATCTGTTTCTTAATCATATATCCATTTTGACTTTATCTTGGTATATCATGTATATCATATCTACATTGGTTTATACCTTGTTTCTGCCAAAGTATTTTCTAGTTTTTTTTTTTTTTCAAGCAGTTTTCGTTAAATAGTAAATTCTTGTTCCAAGCGCTTGGTTCTTTGGAATTATGAAACATTAGACTACAATGGTCACTTACTACTGTGTATCATATACCTAATCTATTCTATTGCTCTGCCACTTTATTTCTTAGCCAGTACAAGATTGTTTTGATGATTACTGTTATATATTACAGTGTGATATCTGGTAGAGCTAAATCACCTTCCTTCATATTTTTTCCATTTATTCCATTCTTCCAGATGAGATTTGTTATTAGTTTTTTCTGTAAAATAATTCTTTGATAATTTGATTGGTATGGTACTGAATAAGTAAATTATTTAAGACAGAATTGCCATTTTTATTTTATTGGATTGGTCTACCCATGAGCAATAAATATTTTTTCAGCTATTTATACATGACTTTATTTGCATGAAAAGTATTTTGTAATTATATTTATATATATCCTGGGTTCATCTTGGCAGGTAGACTCCCAAGTATTTTATACTGCAGTTACTTTAAATGGAATTTCTACATGCTGTTGGACTTTGATGTTTTATATACAGAAGTGTTAATGATTTATAAGTGTTTATTTTTACATCCTACAACTTTACTAAATTTGTTAATTATTTCAACTAAAGGAAGTGCTAATTTGTCTATGGCTGCCTTAGTGTAATGGGCCTTACATCTTCTTAGGATATGGGTTTTTGTTAGAATGCTTTTCAGATCTATTATTGTTCATTTATGGTCCTAAAAGTGTACATTAAGCCTGGTATTATACAGGTATAAATTACTTTGAATCTATTCTTCCCACTTATATTTTATTTCAAGATGCCAATATGCTTCTTAAACTCAATCACAACTCATTCCTTGATAGCACTATGTATTTTGGGAACTCTCTTGGATAAGAACAATGTAATTTTAAGTATTGCTTTGGTCTGGGGGGTTAAATTTATTTTCTATTAATGTTCAAAGCATTTAGTCTCTACTTTAAAAATTTTATACTTATTGAGTTCAAATCACATTTTAATATCATTGGGAAAAGATTCTGCAAGACGGAAGGATTTATAAGTATTATGATATCTACATATATCAAGTATATGGTAAGATATTTTAGTTTGATTCCCATTTTGACTTACAAATCATACTTATTTCAGTTCAGGAGGGATGATATATTTAAACAAAAGTGCAACTAAAAGGAACTTAACTATCTCCTTGATGAATAGCATATTTTATATCCATTGTTTATGACATAAGTATATTTTAAGTAGATGCTAATTGGTCATAAAATATCTAGAATTTTTGCAATTTTAGAGTCGTCTTTTGTAAATCCTAAGGACTAAACTATGAAATCAGACAGAGTCAAAGGCTTTGTAACAGTCAATGGTGACAGTGTTTTTGTTATATTACTTTCAGGTGAGGTGTTCAAGAATGATCAAATTAATAAGATGTTATTTATCCAACTGAAACTTATTCAGTATATAATTTTTTGCTTTAGTCAAAACATTTTCCCCATAACAAATGGTTATTTTGAATGTGATACAAACTGTGAATGCTCTACATAAAGTATACAAATAAATCATTTGGCCTATATTTTGAAGAATCACTGATATTCTCATCTTTTGGTAGTAACTATAATGCTTTCTGTCAAGAAACAATGGGGATAGTTGAAGTTAAAATGGTAGAATAGCAAGAAGAATAAAGATCTTTCATAAAGATCTAGCTAAGGCACCAGAACAAGTCATCAGGAAATAAGAAAAAAAACACACTGAATCATTTTTAAGACTCAGGTCAGCCCAGAAAGACAGAGATGTCTGAATACTGAGAATCAGTTGCACATGGACTGAAAGAGGATAGGGGTTTTATACTAGGGAAAGATGAAGTCCCAGGCCCATGACAGGATACCTCAAATTTCACATAGGATTTTGGAACAGGTGCCACTGGGTGGTTATGCTGCTCTCTATTCTAAGTCACAGATACAGGAGATACAGGAGAATACAGTCTCCATTCCAAGTCACAGGATGAACTGATCAGGTGATCTGTGCCTAAGGATGGCATTCCATATTGAGGAACATCTGTGAGCCCTACATTGTGTACTGAGGTAGGAACAAGTTCAGAAGTCAATAGAAGTAAATAATAGGATAATAGAAGTAAATAGATATGTGGCTCTTATATGAGCAGAAAAGGATCTCAGCACAAACTTCCTACTCATTCTGAAGCTGTAATGGAATGACCAAGGTAGGAATATCAGATCAAAATGAGACCTTAAATTCTTTTATTCCAAATCAGCAAAATTTTCAAACTGATATATAGGGGCTGAGTTACTAACAATCATTCACGGGAAATTCTAACCAGAAATTCTAACAGAAAAGTTAGGCACACCCAAACTCTGGTGAAAAAGTCACAGAGACAGACCAGTAGAGTAGGGATTAGACTTTGTCCTGGGTCAAACAACTTTGGGGAAGACTGAAAGCTTGTGGCTTCCCAGCCTAAATAACCCTTGAGATCCTGGAATAATACCATAATTGATATCACAAGAAAGCAACAGAAGGAGCCAACTTCAACTACAAAAGCTAAATGGAGAATTATTTCTAAATGTGTGCAGAACCAGTTCTAACAAAAGGTCTAGAGTCAGTAAATAGACTATAAAAATGAGTAAATAAACAAAAAAAATCCAACACAAGAATTATTACAAGGAAACAGATGCTCAAGAAAAACATCAATAGAAATGATTTTTTAAAATCTCAAAGAAAAAAATCCATAATTCCTGGAATTGATAAAGAAGGAGTATTTTGTTTGTTTTAAGAGCTTAAATTATTTAAAAAAACATATTATAAAAAAAACATATTAGAATATTATAAGAAATTAAATGGAAAAGAAATTAGAACTATGATATACATTTGAAAAGAGAATTAATATCTTAGATTAAAGAATGCAAAACATTAACCTAAAGGGAAAAACTCCATAAAAATCAGAAGTTATCTAATAGAAATTAATGAGTTCATGAGACAATAAATCTTAAAAACAAAGTACAAATTTTTTTAAATAGAAGAAAACAAGAGATGTCTCAGTTTTGCTGAATAGGTGATTATTGGTTGCAATCCTAGCTCCATTGCTCTCTCGAACATAATATTCCAAATCTTTTGGTCTTTTAATGTAGAAGCTGATAGATCTTGTGTTATCATGATTGTGGCACCCCTATACTGGTGGTATTTCTTTCTGGATACTTGTAATATTTTCTCCTTGATCTGAGAGTTCTAGAATTTGGCTATCGTATTCCCGGGAGTTTTTATTTTGAAATTTCTTTCAGGAGGTGATTGGTCGATTCTTCCAATTTCTATTTTACCCTCCGGTTCTACAATATCAGGACAGAGTTCTTTGATAATTTCTTGAAAGATGACATCTGGGTTCTTTTTTTGATCATGACTGTCAGATAGACCAATAGTTTTAAAATTCTCTGTCTTTGATATATTTTCCAGGTCAGTTGTTTTTCCAATGAGATAATTTCACATTTTTTTCTATTTTTTTTCATTATTTTGGTTTTGCTTTATTTTATCTTGATTTCTCATAAAGTCATTAGCTTCCATTTGCTCAATTCAGTTTTTTTTTTTCCCCTCTGAAGCAATTGAGGTTAAGTGACTTGCTCAGGGTCACATGCTAGGAAGTGTTAAATGTCTCAGGTCAGATTTGAACTCAGTCCTCCTGGCTTCAGGGCTGGTGGTCTATCCACTGTGCCACCTAGCTGACCCTCAATGCTATTTTTTATGGAATTATTTTCTTCAGTGAGTTTTTGTACCTCCTTTCCCAATTGGCCAATTTTGCTTTTTTAAGGCATTCTTCCCCTCATTAGATTTTTAAATTTCCTTTTGTACCTCTCTCAACTCTTTCCCTAATTTTTCCTTTATCTGTTTTACTTGATTTTCAGAATCCCTTTGGAACTCTTCCATGACCTGAACCCAATTCTTATTTTTCTTGGAGGCTTTGGATGTAGGAGCTTTGATTTTATCATCTGAGTGTGTATTTTAATCCTCCTTGTCACCATAATAGCTTTCAATGGTGAGAAACTTTTTTTTTTTGTTTTCTGCTAATTTTCCTAGCCTTTTACTCTGCTTTTAACTCTTTGTTAAAGTAGGGTTTTGTTTCCAGGGTTGAGGGTGCACTGTCCCAAGGTTCAGGGGTTTTGTACAGCTATTTTCATAAATCCTCCTAGGAATCTTACCACAAGCACTATTTTCTGCTCTGGAGTTGTCAGGCATGTTTCTGCTCCACTGTAGCTATAAGATCTAGTGTGCTAGCTGGGATTGGGGCTCAACTGACTGGGACTGTGCTGAGACTCCCACCTCGTTGCTCCAGACCCTTTTTACTGGCATTCTGAGTCCTCCCCGGTGTCCCTGGGGCTGAGAGGTCCAGAGGCTCCAGCACCACTGCTGATTTAGAGATCCTACCTCACTGAGACTGGAGTCCAGGACAGAGCTCGAGCTGGGGCCAGGGTTGAGTTGGCACTGGGATTGTGCACTGGGGTCCCATTCTGATTCCAGCAGACCTTTGCTGCTGACCTTCCAGCTTCTCTTTGGTGTCTCTGGGCTGAGAGGTCGGGAAGCCACCGCTGCTGTCACTGATTGTTGAGCCTGGGCAGGGGCTGGTGCTAGGTTCCCACCCTAGAGCCACAGACCTTTTCTACTGAGCTTCTAAGTTGCCTTTGACTGGAAAATGTTCTACTCCATCTTTTTTGGTGTTCTGATGCTCTAAAATTTGTTTAGAGTCGTTATGTAAAGGAATTTGGAGAAATTTGGGGGAGATCTTGGGAAGTTCCTGTCTTTATTCTGCCATTTTAGCTCAGCTTCAGTAAGAGGCATTTCATAACAAAACCAGCCAACAAAGAAATGTACTTTATCCCTAGAAATATGTAGAACCTAGTCCTACCATAAGGTCTGAAATGAGTAAATAGACTAAAAGAATGAGCAAAGAAACAAAAGAAAACACTGTAAAATTATTATAATGAAAGAGATGGGGGAAAATGATCTAGGAGAGCTAAGTTAAGAACATTTAACTATCCAATAGCCATGACCAAAAAGCCTAAATACTACATTCAAAGATAGAGCAAAAGAAAATTTTCCAGCTCTCTTTCAGAAATGGAAGGAAACATAGAAATAATCAGAAAATACCATTCATTTCCTAAAATAAACTCCAACAATGGAAACCCCTAAAGTATTTTGAACAAAACACAGAGCTTCCAAGTCAAAGAAAAAATATAAGCAGACAAAAAATATCAAGTACAAACAAAACACATAAGATTTATCAAATGAAGCAGGAAGCTTGGAATATAAAATTCTAGAAGACAAAAGACATGAGCTTACAACCAAGAATGTGAATCTTACAAGAGGAAATGAATTTTTAATGAAATAGAGAATTTTTAAACATTCCTGATGAAAATAGTAGAGCTGAGTAAAAATTTGGAAATACAAAGAAACTTAAAGGGAACTTAAAAAGGTATACATGAAAAACTAAAAGAAAAACTGTTTGCATCCTCTTATGAAGAAATGATGTATATGTATCTCCTAAAAAATCTATCCTCATTAGGGTTCATAGAGGGAGTTTCATTAGATAAATGGTCTGGGAATGATTCTATTATGTTTTGATTATCTTAAACTCAGAATACAAAGAAAATAGAAGAATACACTGAGGACAGAGAAGAAGGTGTTTAGTAATCAGAGTACATCAAGTAGAAGTTTGCATGAAGTAGTAAGAAGGATTTGATGAAGATGTAGGTGATACTTCAATTTCAGTCTTATATGGACTGGTAAAAAAGGAAGAAAAAACATGGAACTATTAATTAATGAGATAAGATAATAAAGGTATAACCAATAAAAAATAGTAAGACAGTTTACTTGTCATGGAAAAAGGAGGGAAAAAGGAAAAAAAGGAAATAAGGAGGATACATTGAAAACAAAATACAATTTCATTGTAATAATAAAAAATGTAAGAAGTATAGGATTGGAATTTTGTCTGAAATCTTTTCAGATAAAGATGGTACAATGATTGATAATAATTCACATGCCACTGTGAAACATTTAAGTCAATGAACATGGATCTTACCATTATCTAACCACTTCAGTTTTATAGAAAAGCTAGAGGGTTTTGTCCCTCTGCTCTCGTAACTCTTCTGTAACTTATCATATTAATTGTGTTCAAGATGACTGTTTCTTGTTTGATCCAATTTGCATTGTTGTTGTCTTATTTATCTCATAATTCCATACAGTTCAGGCAGAAATGACCAAAAGTACAAGTAGCGGTCTTGAGATTTTCCTTTCATATTTAATATTCTGTAGAACTTTGTTTAATTGCATTAATTTACTTCTTGGTGTAATTGAAAAAAACAGTATTTGGATGTGAACTTCTATTCTCACACTAGACATGTCATTAGAACTCTAATAGTCAACAGAGTAACAGGAATGATATATATTCTATCCTGTCCTCATGTTATCTTTATTTCTTCAATTAGGTGACTATATTTTGGTCTGTAATTCCACAAATTTGGAGAATAAATTTTCATTATGGTATCATCTGTTTAAAATTGTCCTTAAATTTTTATGGATTATCATTATGTCCTGGTTCATTGTGGGAAGTAGTTCTGCATTGTTGCTTATTGGTACATGTTGTTAAGTAGTAGGAAGTACCCTATTGTTGAAATTATTTAATCAGGTTTCCTATAAAATAAAGTTTAGGGAATCACAATTTTCAATATTTTTTGGTCTTAGGATCCTTTATATTTAAGTATTGAGAACCACCTACCAAGAGATTTTGCATATGTGTATTATATTTATCAAAATTACATTAGAAATTAAAACATTATTAATTAATTATTAAATTAATATGGCTTATATCTCATGGACTCCCTGAAAGGAACTCAGAGACTTATGCTTTGAGAATTGCTTCTGTAGAAGATACTCTTGTAGCAAGTCATGGATTGAAAATGTTTAGATATATCTAAATTCCTTACCATCTCTCTTCTTTAAGGAGATAGTGATGCAGCATTAGAGACAGCTGACCTAGGTTCAATCCTACTTCTGATGTTTCCTACCAATATCACTTTGAGAAAGCTACTTAACCTCTCCTAGTTTCACTTTCCTCACCTATTAAAAGAGACAGTAAGTCTCTACTAATTTACAAAAGCCCTTTCAGATTGAAGTTCAGGATTCTGTGAAGATCAGCTTCTCTGAGCAGAGAGTTTTTGGGAGTATATAGTAAAACTATTGTGTAGCTTTGTTTCAGAGCCCTGTGAATTTTCTTTTTAAATGACTGTTTTAAATACTTGTAGAAAGTGCTTCTGGTCCTTTTGGAAAACAGTTTCTGGTTTGTAATTCTTGAGTTTTATATAAGAATCAGGTTGTAAAAATGATGCTCATTGAGGGGACCATTATTTTTAAATTGCTAGTAAACACCATATCGAGCAATGAAAATCTTTTTAAGAGGGGAGAGGTTCCACTCCCCTTTAAGAGGGGAGAATGACTCCCTTTTTATTGAAAAAAAAAGTTAGGAGTTCATGGTGTTGATGTAGAGGCAGACATAAATGATTACCAACAGTCCTTCTGCTGTCTTGCAAAAGAAAGGAGAACAGAAGATAAGTAGAAATTTCATCAATGGTCCATTAACAAAGATAAGTATAGACAAATCAACCCCTGGTGACTGTGACAGATGGAAGCCAGTGAGTGAAGGGTTGGGGAGAGGCTTTTTGAAGTCCATTATAACATGGAATCTTAGAATCATAAATTTCAGATTTAGAAAATCAGCATGTCACAAGTCACCATGGCAATGCACAGAATGTGGGCCCACCCTTTGCAAGTCCATGGATATCAGAGATGATAAGGGTTGACAGAGGAGATGCTTTAAGAATTATCAAATCTAAATCCATTTTTTTTCTCCACAGAGGATATGTAAACCAGGAGGGTTGAAGTTATTTGGCCACTATCATAGAAAATTATTGGCAGAAATAGGAATCACAAATCAGATTCCTGACTCTCAGGCCAGATCATTTCCACTATACCATACTGTCCCTCGACTAGTCTAAACCATATATCAACTAAACATTTGTCTCTTCTATAATGTCTCTGACAAGCTGTCATTGAGCTCTGTTTGAAAGTAACCAGTCATAGGGAATATACTGTTAAAGAAATATCACATTGCATGTCACTGGCTCTGATTGTTAATAATTCAATGATTCAGCAAACATTTATTAAATACCTGCTGTATGCAGAACACTGTATTAGATTCTGTAAGATAGAAAACAGTCTAAAGGTGTTCTAAGCTTAGGGAAATTGCAATTTAGTAAAGGGAAACATATAAATGACTTAACATGTATTATCTCCCTCATTAGAATATAAGTTTCTTGAGGGAAGAAGCATTTAAAATTTTAAAAACATAATTATCATTTAATTCAGTGTTTAGCACATAAAAATGCTTTTTCAATCATTCATTATGTGTACTTGCCAACAAGAGGGGTTATAGAGATTAGTTAAAGCATTGTGGCAGAGATAACATTTAAGTGGGATTTAAAAGGTGGGTAGGAAATGGAAAATTGAAGAAAAGGTAGGGGTGTATGTGTATGTGTGTGTATGCACACATGAGAACATTGTGGATACGTTGATTTCTGAAACATATGAAACAGTCTTATCAAAGGTACAAAAATAAAAAAGCATTAGGCCAGATTTGAACATTGGAGTATTTTCCTGTTTGACCGAAGGATAGGAGAGTAACATTAGAAAAAGCTGAAAAGATAACATCAGATTAAAGAGGGTTGCAAATGCCAGATAATGGAAGCTCTAAGATAGTGAACAAGAATCTCCAACTTTCTTCTACTCCTTCATCCAATTTCTTCTGATATTGAGCTATGGAGCTAAGCGGAACCAATCTAATAGCTCTTTTTACAAGCTAGATTTTCAAATGTTTAAAGTTAGCCATTATATATTGAGGCAACTTTGTGAAGCTGTGGTAAGAGTATTCAATCTGGAATTCAGAAGACAAATTCAAATCTTTCCTCAAGCACATAGTAACTCTGTGATCCTAGGCAATTCATGAAACTTCTCTGTCTTTCTTTTTTTCAGCTGTAATGGAAATAATACTTGGCCATGAGGGATACTGTGAGAAAAAAATAAGATAATTTGTAAAGCATTTTGTAAACCTAAAAATATTAAAAATGCTAGTTGTTGCTATTATTGTTGTTATATTTCTCTATGTCTTTTCTTCTCTAGGTTAAACAACTTCAATTCCTTCAACCAATTTTTGTTTTTAATTGTCCCTCATTTTGTTCACCCTCCTTTAAAACCAATCCAACTCTTCACAAAATAGAGCCACTGGACATGAACATTCTACACTGAAATTCACTCTATAATGAAATACTGAGTAGATATACTGAGATCAAGACTAGAGTTGCGATTTTCATTGCCATCTACAAAGAAGTTACAGTTAATACTGTGAGAACGAATGGCATCTCTGAATGTCAGGAGAGCTAGGAAGACATAGAAAGAAAGATTAGGAACTTAAGATGTACTGAGAGGAATCAAGAGAATTAAGAAAAGCTGGCAAAAAGTAACCTAGGTGTAGTCAGAAATGTAAGAGCAGAGACAAGATGTTATATTGGAAAGTATCTAAGGGCACATGTGAACTTAGATCTTCCTTACTTCAGGCTCAGTCCTTTATCCATTATCCTTTATCCATCTATCTGCCCCATGTGCCCACAATCCTTGCCCTCAACAATCTTTAAATATAATAGTGAGTGTGTAATGTGTACACAAATGTATATGATGCAAGATAAAATGTGATGATCTAGAAAAAATAACAACAAAATTCATATGGAATAATAAAAGGTCGAGAATCTCAAGGGAACTAATGAAAAGAAAAATCAAGTGAAGGTAGCCTAGCTGTACCTGCTCTAAAACTATATTATAAAGCAGCAGTCACCAAAACCCTTTGGTATTGGCTAAGAAATAGATTAGTTGATCAGTGGAATAGGTTAGGTTCACAAGACAGAATAGTCAACTATAGCAATTTAGTGTTTGACAAACCCAAAGATCCTAACTTTTGAGATAAGAATTCATTATTTGACAAAAACTGCAGGGATAACTGGAAATTAGTATGGCAAAAATTAGACATGGACCCACACTTAACACCATATACCAAGATAAGAGCAAAATGGGTCCATGATTTAGGCATAAAGAACGAGATTATAAATAAATTAGAGGAACACAGGACAGTTTATCTCTCAGACCTGTGGAGGAGGAAGAAATTTGTGACCAAAGATTCTAGAGACCATTATTTATCACAAAATAGAAAATTTTGATTACATCAAATTAAAAAGCTTTTGTACAAACAAAACTAATACAAACAAGATTAGAAGGGAAGCGACAAACTGGAAAAACATCTTCACAGTTAAAGGTTCTGATAAAGGCCTCATTTCCAAAATATATAGAGAACTGACTCTAATTTATAAGAAACCAAGCCATTCTCCAAGTGATAAATGGTCAAAGGATATGAACAGACAATTTTAAGATGATGAAATTGAAACTATTACCACTCATATGAAAGAGTGTTCCAAATCATTATTGATCAGAGAAATGCAAATTAAGACAACTCTGAGATACCACTACACACCTGTCAGATTGGCTAAGATGACAGGAAAAAAAATAATGATGAATGTTGGAGAGGATGCGGGAAAACTGGGACACTGATGCATTGTTGGTGGAGTTGTGAATGAATCCAACCATTCTGGAGAGCAATCTGGAATTATGCCCAAAAAGTTATCAAACTGTTCATGCCCTTTGACCCAGCAGTGCTATTACTGGGCTTATATATAACCCCAAGGAGATACTAAAGAAGGGAAAGGGACCTGTATATGCCAACATGTTTGTAGCAGCCCTGTTTGTAGTGGCCAGAAACTGGAAAACGAATGGATGCCCATCAATTGGAGAATGGTTGGGTAAATTGTGGTATATGAATGTTATGAAATATTATTGTTCTGTAAGAAATGACCAGCAGGATGAATACAGAGAGGCTTGGAGAGACTTACATGAACTGATGCAACGTGAAATGAGCAGAACCAGGAGATCATTATATACTTCAACAAACATACTGTATGAAGATGTATTCTGATGGAAATGGATTTCTTTGACAAAGAGATCTAATTCAGTTTCAATTGATCAATGATGGACAGAAGCAGCTACACCCAAAGAAAGAACACTGGAAAATGAATGTAAACTGTTTGCATTTTTGTTTTTCTTCCCAAGTTATTTTTACCTTCTGAATCCAATTCTCCCTGTGCAACAAGAGAACTGTTTGGTTCTGCACACATATATTGTATCTAGGACATATTCAACATATATAGGACTGCTTGCCATCTAGGGGAGGGGGTGGAGGGAGAGAGGGGAAAAATCGGAATAGAAGTGAGTGCAAGTGATAATGTTGTAGAAAACTACCCTGGCATGGGTTCTGTCAATAAAAAGTTATTATAAAAAAAAAAGATTAAATGTGATGAAGGAAAGGAATCATGTAAAAAAAAAGAATATTTGTGGGTGATGACTAGGTTAGGGAGAATGGAAAAATAGATTATGGAAAGTAAAAGGGTTGAAGAAATGAGTGGTTAAGAACTTTGAGAAGGAATCAACATAAATTTTGAACTCTCCTAATATGGAGGTGGGCAGCAAGATGGCAGAGCATTGGACTTTGAGTCAGGAAGAATCATCTTTCTGAGGCAAAATCTGGCCTCAAACACTTGCTAGTTGTGTGACTTAAGGACAGTTGCTTAGCTCTGCCTCAATTTCCTAATCTGTAAAGTGAACTAATGAAGGAAATGGCAAACAATTCCAGTATTTTTGCCAAGAAAACCCTAGATGGAATCATGGAGTTGAACACACCTGAAAAAAAAAAAAAAACAAAAAACTTGTGAGCTTAGTACTGAACTTTTTGTGGAAAGAAAAGGAGGGATCTGGAGATCTGGAGAGAACAGCCACTAGTATTTTTACTTTTTTTAGTTTGATAGATATGTACCAAAAAGCAAGCATTATCTGTAATGAGGACAAATTTGAAGCCTTCCCAATAAGATCAGGAATTCAGTAAGGATGTTTATTATAATTATTATTATTTAGTATTTTACTAGAATTCTAGCTACAGCAATAAGGCAAGAAAAAAATAAAAGAATAAGAATAGGTAACAAGTAAACAAAATTATCATTCTTTGCAAATGATAAGATGGTATATTTAGAAAACCCCAGAGAATCAACTAAAAATTATTTGAAACAATAAACAACTTTAATAAAGTTGCAGGATATAAAATAAATCTACATAAATTGTTACTATTTTTATACATTATCAATAAAACCCAGCAGAAGAGAGGATGAGAAATCAAAGCTATTAATCTTATGAAAATGTACCCCAAATCATTAAGAATGGGGGAAAGTAAATCTAAACAATTTTGAGGCACCATCCTACAACTATCACATTGGCTAACATATAATAAAAATGACAAATGCTGGAGGGGATATGGAAAAAGAGGAACACTAATGCAGTGAGTGATTGAAGTTGCCAACTGGCCCAATAATTCTGGAGAACAATTTGGAACAATGACCAAATGGACATAAAAATGTTAATAAGCTTTGAATAAGAAATACCACTAGGTCTGTGTTCTAGAAAGGCCAAAGGAAAAAGCAAAAGGATCCAAAAATATTTATAACACCACTTTTTTGTTGCAGGAAAGAATTTGCAGTTGATGGCAGGACCATCAATTGGGTAATGGTTAAATTGCAATCTTTGATTATGATGAAATAATAATTTGCTGTAAGAATTTACAAAGGAGCTAGTTTCAGAAAAACCTGGCAAGACTTATATGAACTGACACAAAGTGAAGTAAAAAAAAAAAAACAAACAAACCAGGATAATGTTATGCTCAGTGTCAATAATATTGTAATGATAATCAGCTGTGAAAGACTTAGCTACTCCAGTCAGCACAATGAGCAATAAAAATCCCAATGGGTTTATGATGAAAAATTTTATTCACTGCCAGAGAGAGAGCTTATGATGTCTCAATGAAAATTGAAATATTTTTTCACTTTATTAATCTTGTCTTTTTTCTTTTTTCCTTTCTTTTTGTAACAGAGTTAATAATGAAAATAAGTTTTGAATGACCTCGCATATACAATGGGCATCCTATTGTTTGCCTTTTCAAGGAATGGAGGAAAAGAAAAAAAATTGGAAGTGAAAATTTAAAAATTAATATTTTTTAAAATAAAATGAAAGATGAGGGTGTCTTAGATTGGACTTTTTATGACAGTTTAAGATAGAAAACAATCAAACTAAAATATACAAAAGTCTGCTAACTTTTGAATAGATACATGTATATACACAAATATACTAATAGACATAACATGCATATATGTAATATAAATATAATGTATTATATGCAAAGATGCACTTATACATAGACTCATGCATATACTACATACAGATATACACATGTGCATTTGCATATGAAGGCATATATAAACAATATAATGTAGACATTTACTATATACATACGATATACATGTGACACATTTGTGCAAGTCCAACATATACAAATACACATGTATATTTGTATGCACATAGATATGCACCAATTCAATTATATAACCATATACAATACAATACACAACACACATGCAACTCATATATGCATATATAAATATAATAAATACAAACATATACATATAACCAACACATAATATACACATACATGTATATACACTATATACATATTCACATTCTTATATATACATAATATGTAATGCACACATGTATATACACATGTGCATACTATATGTGTGTGTGTACCAACACATGCAATATAAATTTGTGTGTATAATCCTAGATTGTGATAAAAGAAATTTCAAAGTGTTCAAAGAAAAGATGCAAAAGATCTTATAGCCTAAAATTCTTTGGAGAAGTCAACCCCAAAGACATTGAAACATGAACAAAATGCCAAAGACACAAAAAGCTATACTTCTATAAAGAAGTGGAGTAGGGGGAAAAGGGGTAAATTGTCAAGACACTGATATGCATGTACAGGGAAGTTTTCACAGGACTTCATAATTGAAAGAGATTTCAGAAGCCATCAAACTCTTAACTCTTTTTGAATAGCAATTTCATCTACAACATTCTGACCAAATGAAGATCCTATCTTTCTTTACAGGATCTTTGTTGTAGGAAAGAAACCCACTACTTTCCCAGGAAGAAAATTCCACTTATTTATTCACAGCTCAAATTATGTAAATCTTTCATTCCTCCTCATATATTCACCAAGTCTATACTGATCTTTCTGCAATTTTTATCTATTTCTGCTTTTGCATCCTAAGACCAAACAGTATAAGGCTAATCTCTCTTCCTAATAGTAGCTATTCAAATACTGAAAAGTAGCTAATATCTTAGTCTCCTCTTCTCCTGGTCAAATATTCCCAGTCCCTCCATGTGCTTTTCTGGGTTTACTACCTAGAAATCCTTCATTACATTGCTTGCCTTCCTCAAGGCACTCTCTCCCTTCTTTAATGTCTTAAAATGTAGTACACAGAAATGAATAAAATATCCTTGAGACAATACCAGGGACTTTGCCATCTGCCCAAATCCTGAACATGATACCAATTCTTTTTTTAATTTAAAATTTAAAATTAAATTAAATTAGTTTTTTTATAAGTTTTGAACTATCTTTCTCCAGCCATACCCACTAAGTACTAGAGAAAGCCATAATTTGACATATACACATGCATGTGCATGTACACACATATATGCATAGTGCTTATATATGCACACAACACACATATATACATATGTGTATACACACACTTGTGTGTGTATAACTCCATCTATCCATCTGCAAAACCATACTGTTCATACTTCTATTTATCATTTCTTATAGATAGATAGCATCTTAATTTACAGCTCATTTGTAGGTAATAACACTTCTTACTGTCTTCTAACATCACATGAGCTCTTTTGTGTATCATACCAGTCTGTTTTGATCCATTTTTCACTTACAGATTTCTAACTGTGTTTCCTTCCTCCATTCCATATTAGCTTCTGTCTGCCTGTCTGTCTCAGCTTCTCTTTAGTCTTCCTTTATGCTTCCTTTCTTGTATTTATAGAGTTCACTGACTTATGGTTTGCTGATTAACTATTCCTAATTTTTTTTTAAATACCAGGACAACATTTATCCATTTCTATATGTCCTGGTTCATTTCTTTTATTTTCTAGCATGTAGCCATTTGAATATTTTGTGATCTGCCAAATGGAAGCATCAATTACTTTATAACAGGAATGTCTATTCTCATTTCATCAATATCTCTCTTGCCTTCCTTTATCCCCTATCCCTAGCATGAATGTATGCAAACACATTTCTAGCAACCTGTAATCTGTGCTCTGGGTACCTTGGAATCTAAATTCCCATTTAATTACCTCTGGGCCCTTACAAATGATTAATCCAAGTTAATGTTTCGATACAGTGCTTGATGTTTTTAATCATTAAAGCACAATAAGGAATAACAGCTGTTGCTTTACTAGATATGGGATTGTCACCCTATCTGCTCTGTAGGGAGACCTAGGCCAACAGGTGATGCTTCTACATTTGGCTACTGGGCCTGCATAACTATTTCTTGTCGTTTTCATATGTTCATGGGTTTTGAAAGTGTATGAGACCTTGAAGATCATTTACTACGAGTTTTTATCCTTTATTGTAAGGTAATGAACTTGGTATATGTGCATGATTGCATATGTGTGTGTTTGGGTACATGTGTGTTTATAAACACATGCACAAACATATAGATATATGTTATAGGAACATGTGTTTTACATATCATATATATGTAATGTTATATAATATATGTAATATTATATATAATATTAACTACATTTCATTGCAATTGGTTTCCTTGTATTTTATTTTATGCATTAAAAAAATATTCTGAGAAGTCTATAGGTTTTGTCAATTTGCCAAAGGGTTCCATTACACAGAAAAGTTTGAAACCCTTGGTTTAAGTCCAACGCATTTATTTTATAGAGTAAGAAACCAACCTTCTGAGAGGGAAAAGGGATTTTTCTGAAGTCAATTAGATAATGAGTAACAGAACCAGCATTTGAACTTTGGTCTTCAGATTTTGACTCCAAAGCCAGTACCTTCCCTGCTATTTCTTACCATGGATCCTAAAAGCAGGTCCCTTTGATCACTTTGATCACTATATCACAGGAGATAATGGATGCAACTTTAAAAAGTTAAAAAGGTTAATCAATCCTATCTCTTGGGTCTTCCTGATCATTTCTGATATCACCTATGGAACAATGATTTTCCCTACAAAGGAATCTTTGCCTTATCCCCTCCTTGACCCCCAATCCTAATCACTTTTTTTCTATTTCATCTTTTTCACATCAATTTTTCTCCCTTCTTCACTCTTTTCTGCTTCTTTTCCCCTCTCTCTCTTACCTTTTCTCCTTTGATTCCTTGTTATCTTTCTTTCTTTCCCTTCATCTACAATATATCTTTCTTGACAGAATCAATCAACACATATGTGTTAAGCAGACATTATATGCTACATATGGGGTTAGGCCCTGGAAATATAAAGACAAAATTGAAAAGTCACTGCCTTTGGCAAGCTTAGATTCTAGTCAGGAGAAGTAAGGTAGAATTATATACTATCTCTGATTTAGCACTTGAGACCCTCAGTTTATGTCAACATAGAAAATAGACATAAGATCATTAGAAACTGAAGGGATAGTGCAATATTTTACATCAAAAAATGGAACTTTTTCTGAGTCTTGAATGATGATAGTCATTCTAAAAGATGGAAGTGAAAAGAGTCAATTCCAGTCAATGCACAGACATGGAGTGGGAGATAGTTGGTAATTTATGAGGAACAATAAGAAGACGAACTCAAATGGATTGTAATATGGTTGGAAGAGTATTAATATGACTGAAAATATAGCTTAGAGATTTTTAATTGCCAAATGGATGAGTTTATATTTAGTTCTAGAGATAACAGAAAGCCACTAGATTTTACTAAGTAATAGAGTGACATAGTCAATTTTGCAGTTTAGGAAAATAACTTTTAGGAGAGAGCATGTAACATAATAAATAATGAGCCTTCTTGGATTTCAGTTCTACCTAGGATATGTTGACTATATGAGAGACACTTAATGTATAGTCATCTACAGGTAACACTAGCAGAGAAGCGCTGATTTTCATTAACAAAAGGAATTACGTACTGGTAGTTCTAGTGGGGCAGGTAGGTAGAGCAATGGCTAAAGTTCCAGGCCTCATCTTCCTAAGTTCAGATCTGACCTTAGATAAAAATAGCTATATGCCACTGGGCAAGTCACTTCCCTCTGTTTGCCTCAGTTTCCATATCTATAAAGTGAGCTGCAGAAGGAAATGACAAATCTTTGTCAAAACAAAAAACAAAACAACTCCAAAGTCACATAGAATAGGACATGACTGAAATGGCTGAACACATAACATTTCTGTATAATGATAAAGTAATAGGTTTGGTTTTAAAAAAGAAAAGAAAAATCATTATGTCAACTATGTAGACGATGGAGTAGAATAGAAAGGTATTGGAGACAGAGAGATCAATGAGAAGGTCATTATAATAATCCAAGCAACACGCAATGAGCGTCTGAACTAGGGCGGTGGCTTTTTGAGCAGAGGGAAGGAGATTAATGTGACAACTATTGTGGAAGAAGGAATGTTAAAACAGATTATAGAACAAAAATAAATAAATAGAGCATTTAGGCCCTGTCTGGGAATACTAAAGGTAGAACTATAGACTAAAATAGACCTGTGGATATAGGACATAAAACTTTTGAGCATTGAATGGCTGAGCTCTAAAAGACATTAGAGAAAATAGGGTCTAGTCCCTCCCTAATACTCAATTCCAGGTAGCCCAATTTAGGAACATAATTAAGGATGTGGGAAGTGTCTAGAGAAGGTTAAAATAAATGCATATCACTATGAGGCTCAACTGAAAGAGTTGAGAACTTTTAGTCAGAAGAAGAGAAGATTTGGGCAAACATCACTGAACTCGTCAAGTATGTGAAGAGTTCTCTGGTGGACGGCTGATTTGATTTATATGACTCCAGAAAAAAGAAATATGTATACATACACACATGTATATACACATCACATAAGTGATGATGATTCTGTCATAAAGTCAGTGCAAACTATATGTATATATGTATGTGTATATATGTATGCAAATATGTGAAGGGAGAGATGTCTTTATTTGTCTCTGTTGGTCTTTCTATATACATACACATATCTACACATATTTAGAGAGAGACACACACACACAGAAAGAGAAAGAGAGACAGACACAGAGAAAGACAAATGAGGGACAGAGACCGAGATAGAGACAAAGACAGAGAGGCAGACATGTACACAGACACAGAGACAAAGAGAGACAGAGACAGAGGAAGATAGAGACAAAGATAGGGACAGAAACACACAGAGACACAGACACAGAGACAGACAGAAAGAGAGAAAGAAAGAGAGAGAGACAGAGAGAGTACTAGGCTTAACATGAGATAAAATTTGTAAGTAACTAGTTGGTTAAAAGTAAGATGTGCTGGGGCAGCTAGGTGGTGCAGTGGATAGAGAACCTGCCTTCAAGTCAGGAGGACCTAAGTTCAAATCTGGTCTCAGACACTTAACACTTCCTAGCTGTGTGATCCTGGGCAAGTAAGATGTGCTGCTTTGGGAGGTAATGGGCTCCCTTCCTTAGGCAAAATTTGCTTGACCATTTATTAGGTATATTATGGTAGAAATTATTTAGGGTATGTAAGCTAAACCAAATGACAATAGAGATCCCTTTCAACTCTAAAAATTTGCCTGTTTACATTTTATGGATGGTCCAGAGAGAAAACTATTTGAGCATTGTTACCTCAATAGCTAATAACAAGAATGTCTATCTAACTTGAACCCATGTCTCTGGATACCTAGTCCAGAATTCTTGTTCCTGCTGGTTCTCCCCTTTATCTTTTACCTTTTCCTTCTATACTTCTCTGTCTGACTTACTGGAAGGCACATGGAAGTCAGAAAAAGAAAACAGAAGAGATGAGTGATGATGATTCTGTCATAAAGTCAGTGAAAGCTATATCCTTGGCATTACTCTCTGAATGTTTTGCTCTTCTTCTAGCAAGCCTGGTTAAAGATGATTGTACTGTGACCCTGCCCTTCCATCTCCTCCCTCTTTTTTTCCTGTTCCTCTCAATTTTCTGTCACTTGCTGTTAGTATGCTCTTTCATGATATGCTGTAGCTGTTCAAAACTCAATTCCTTTTTGCCCAAACAGGTCCTTTATCTTCTATCCCCTGTCCTCACAAACACATCATTGTTTTTCATATCATCAATCAGGTGAGCACTAGGCTAAGTTCAAACCAATCCAATCACCCCATTTGATAAATGGTCAAAGGATATAAATAGATAATTTTCAGGTGACAAAATTAAAGCCATCTGTAGCCACATGAAAAAAATGCTCTAATTGATTAGATAAATGTAAATTAAGACAACTCTGAGGTACCACTACACAGTTCTCAGATTGGCTATCATGACAGGAAAAGATAATGATAAAACTTAGAGGGATGTTGGAAAACTGAGATACTAATACATTATTGGTGGAGTTATGAAGGGATCCAACCATTCTGGAGAGTAATTTGGAGCTATGCCCAAAGGGTTATCAGACTGTGCAAATCTTTTGACTCATCAGTGCCTCTACTGGGTCTCTATCCCAAGGAAAACAAAGAGAGGGAAAAGAACTCGCATATGGAAAAATGTTTGTAGCAACTTTTTGTGACAGCAAAGAATTGAAAAATGAGTAGATGCCATCAGGTGGTAAATGACTGAACAAATTGTCATGTATGAAGGTAATGAAACATTATTGTTCTATTAAAAATGATGAACAAGCTGATTTTTTTAAAGGACTGGAGAGATTTACATGAACTGATGCTGAGTGAAACAAGCAGGACTAGGAATATATTGTACAGAAAAAAAGCAACAATGTGTGATGACCAACTATTAAAGACTGGGTTCTTATTAGCAGTTCAGAAATCCAAGGCAATCCCGATAGACTTTGGATAGAAAATGCCATCTGCACCCAGAAAAAAGAACTATGGAGACTGAATATAAATCAAGCCATGCTGTGTTCACTTCTTTTTTTTTCTTTTTTTCCCTATCTCCCATGGTTTTTCCCTTTTGTTCTATACTTTTCCCCCAAGATGGTTCATAAAGCAATGTATATTAAAAATAAATTAATTATTTTTAAATTCCAATTACTGTAATAAAAACATGCAATATTAAGAGTTGACTATGATTTGATATATTATTGGACAAGAAGAAGTTAATTTTTAGCCACAATGCAAAATTTATCCTCCCCCAAATCAGTGTTGATGTAAAGAGGTTGTCATATTTCCACAAGATTTTGGGATAAGGGAGGGTTTGCAAGTTTCTAAAGGGTATGTATGAGGATATCTCATAGGTGAGAGATTTTCAAGGACCTTTTGGGAAACTAGGAAAGAGAAAAAAGATGTTAGAGAAGGAAGCTATTGCTGTTGAACTAAGAGACTCCTCCTTGCCTCCATCTGAGCTGCTAAGAATTCTGCCAGGATTCATAGACAATCAGACTTTCTATGTCCTTCTTTACTGATGCTAGGTTTCAGGCATCAGTGTAACAATACAATTGTAGCTTCACTGCTATGGAGGCTGGATGGGCTCTGGATTTGACTCAATCATGTCCTTCCAGTACTAAACATAACTTGCCCCCTCTGGCTACAGATTCCTAAAGACTCAGTATTCCTATGGGCAGCAGCAGCAGCAGCAGTTTCCAGTCGATGGGCTTGCAATATTTTCACGGCAAGGCTCTATCATCATTTTTCCTCTCTTGGACAGAGCATCAGTCTCATAGAAGCAGTATAAGGCCAAGCTAACTTTGTAAGCTGTCATTCTTAGAGGCTGCAATATGAATGAACTGTTTGGGGAAATAGAGATGCAAATATTTTCTATTAATGCATTTCCCTTATCTTTTATCCTGCAGTTCTATTTTAAGTAAATTCTATTTTTCTACTACTATAATGTGATATCATATGATTAAAATAGTGGTTGGTCATGAGACAGAAACTGAGAGGGAATGAGAGCTTGGAAAATTTCTTTGAGGACCTAGGAACCTAAATTCAGTTTAGATAGTCAGAAGTAACAGAAAGAATCTGTTAAATTTATAATTTTATTCATCAAGGAAAACTAGGAACAGGATATTTTGTGGGCTGAGGGCCCTTCCCAGCACCACAAAGGCAATGATATATTTTGCCCAAATACAAGGCCTAGGGTTCTTTGGGAGGGAAAGAGGTTGATGATAGAAAGCCAGGAGGAAAAGGTGGGGGGATTGTGAGTAGCAAGTTCTCTGTCTTCTCTGAGCAAACTCTCTTAGTTGCTTCTGTCTGTTTTCTGTTGGCTGTGATGTTTTCCCTTTCTGTTAAATCTATCACATCCCTGCCGCCGGCAAGCTGCAGGAGAGATACCAGCTGGTTATGAGCTAGGAATGACCACATTAATGTTTGATTTGCATGGGGATGTACTGTAATTGTGTTAATTAAAGTTTAACTGGAGTTATTAGCAGCCAGTAGGGTAGAAGGGAACATGTTCAGCTGGCTGGCAGGCAGAAGGTAGTGAGATATGGGGAGTGGAGTGGAGGAGGGCATTGGGCTTGGGTTCCATGAATCCCATTGAGTCTCAAAAAAGAGAACATGTTTGTAATTTAACAGATAAGGGAGGATCTCAGGAAAAGGATTTGGATTTTCACATTTCCTGTTTCTGAAAAATTGTTCTTTGAGATGTGATTAAAAGATTGTGTCTTCTAAAAAGCATTCTATCTAATTGTAATTTTGGATGTGGGGAGCATGAAACAACCTTAGATTTAGATGGCCCCAGGTTAAAATCCTGTCTCTGTATGACTTTAATTGTCATTTGACTTGCTCATGCCTCAGTTTCTTCATCTGTAAATTGAGGGGATTGGACTAAAGAACCTTACAGGTGCCTTCCAGTTTCAGATCTCAGATCTCAATGATCTGGAAGAGAACAATAGAAATATCATTGTTCTAATGCTTCATGAGCTTTAGCAGATCTAATGAAACAAAAAAGGCTCCATGAAAAGTTCAGGTAATGGACTATGTGTCTTTCATCAGAGGATCAGCTTAGCTAAGCCAAAAGGAGTTTGACCAGCAGGAAAAACAATTTTGTCCCCATAACTAAAGAAGCCTACATACTAAGGTATGGAAGGCTATGATCTATTTTGTGATAGAAAATGACTCCCCCCCACCAATGAAGTCATTTATCTTTAAAAGCATGGTAAACTTTTGATGGAAAAAAAGTTGAATCTTTCTTTAGGTCTCTGTTGACTTATCAATAAAATAAGGATACTGCTTTCATTTTTTTTTTAACTTCAAAGCGTCAGGAGAAAAACATGGTTTCTTCTTAAAGGTGATATCAAAATACAAGTTTATTGTATTGTGTGTCTTTCCTTCATATAAGGGCACCAGATTTTCCTCAGTACTTATGTACTGCATTTACTTTTTAATTTAATTGTTATTCTGAAAAGAATTTTTATTCACCACACTAAATCCTAGTCTTTTGAAAACTGTGTCATATAAGACATTATGTTTTGGGTTACAGAGTAGTATATTTTTAAAATTTTGATATAAGGAAAATTTCCTAATGATCAGCAGTGCTCAAGAATGGAATAGGCTCCTTTGGTACTTAGAGTTTTCTGCCACTAGATTTTTTTAATCACATGAAGTCATAGTACATAAAAAATCTGGTTTTGGGGTCAGAAAAACCTGAGTTCAAATAGTGTCTCAGATGCTTCCTAGCTGTGCTACAGAAAATAAGCTACTAGCTTAACATTTGCCTCAGTTTTTTCAACCTTAAAATGGAGATAATAGTAGTACCCACTTCCCAGGGTTATTGTAAAGATCAAATTGAAATAAGATTTGTAAAGTGCTCCGACAACTTTAAAACATTATATAAAAGCTAGTTCTTTCCATATGACCTCTGTTGTCTCTCTGTCTATGTCTCTCTCTGTCTCTCTCCCTCTCCCTTTGTTTCTCTACCTTTCCCTCTCTTTCTTCCTCTCCTTCTTCCTCTCCCTCTCCCTCCCCACATCTCTCTACTCCCCCCACTCCCTCTCCTTCTCCCTCTCTCTCTCTTTCTCTTTTCCTTCCCTCTCTGTCTCCACCTCTGTCTCTGTCTCTTTCTGTCTCTCCTTCTGAGATTCTGTGACTCAGAAACTGGAAGACTGCCTCATCATTTCCAATCAGATCCAATGTAGTAGAAATTACTATTGATTTTGAAATCCCCTCCGAATTTAGGATTTTGTACAAGGTTGGTGAATTCCCAGGCTGAGTAATCTACAAGTAATAATCATGCCTCTCTATAGCCACTCTGATTGTTAACACCATTAGCAATATTATCACTATCCACTGTTATGCTATTGAAAGAATACTGGACGATAGCTAGGGAATTTGGGTCTGAATCATGGCTCTGACTAATACAGCTATATAACATTCCAGAAGTGATTTTGCTTTCCTAGGGCTCAGTTTCCTCTTCTGTTAAAAAAGGGAAAATTAATTTCCTTTTCTCTTCCAATCTCAATATTAAAATGTAAATATTCTACAAATCGTAAGGAAAAATATGAGTAGAAGTTAAACTCACAACTAGATGCAGCTTTTGAGGACAAAGAACTCAAGGCCTATAGTTTCGTCTAGAAAGAAAATATTTATTTACATATTTACAGTTCATAGTCACATCCATTTCTACTAATATCTGTTGTATTCTTACACAACACATAGATAGTATTTGTAGCTGTCTTTGATACTATGTACTGGTTTAGCTAATTACCTGTCTTGATTATTGTTTGTGGTATGCCAACATCCCTAAAAGCATGAAAAATTAAGGAAATAGGAAATAATTTATCTATAGGGCACTGAATCTTCTATTTATAAGCATCACTTGAAAAGTAAAAAAAAATGGAAGTCACCATTCATATGTTTCCAAATTTCTGGATTTGGAATACCTTATAAAAATAAATTTTATCTGTAAAGGTTTAGTGTTGAAAGGACAAAAAATATATTTTCCATTGACTCTGATGTCAGAAGGGAAGATGACAGATATAACATGAATATTACTTACTTAGGTTTATTATAAGAATTTATGAAGTTGAGATAAATAGAATAATTTGTCATGTACTTTCTTCAAACCACACTTAAAAGAAGTATTTTTGTCATTTCCAATTTTGTTAACAGTGAAGCTTAAGATCAAAAAGCTAGTAAAAGTCAAGGTTACAATTGAACCAACATTTTTTGAGCTTCCAGACTTAAGTTCTTTCTTTTAGATAAATAAATAAAGGGAATACAATAAATTAGGGGTAGTTCATAGCAATGCTTTAGAGATAGAAAATACCTTTGTCAATTTTTTTTTCAAATGGGGAAAACAAAACTCTGGGAAGTAAAAGTACTTACCTTAGATAAAATAACTAAGTAACAAATCTAGAATTTGAACCAAAGCTTTCATCTTCTCAGTTCAGTTCTGTAGTGACATGGGGCTTGAAAAGACATAATAGAATTTAACCAATATCTTTCACTTGTTTCTTAATGATGATTATGTCTTAATTGAGTGAACAGATATATAAATATAGTGGAAACACATTGCCATTTGCTACCTTTATCCCCTAATGTTTTAATTTGGGTCTGGGGAAGGACAAACAACAACCTCTGTGAGCAAAGCTGGTCTGGAATTAGTCAGTTGAAGATTCCTTCCACCCCTCTCCTTCCTTCCTTCCTTCCTTCCTTCCTTCCTTCCTTCCTTCCTTCCTTCCTTCCTTCCCTCCTTCCTTCTTCCCTTCCTTTCCTTCCTTTGTCCACATAGGGTATCACCATCATTAACAGATACTCTTAAAAAGCATTTTTCCCTCTTTTGTAGCTCTAAACCTTCCCAAGAAAACTTGGGGCTTATTGGTTTTATTTCTTTCTTAAGGACTAGGCCTTAAACCAAAAGCGACATGACTCTAACTCAAGCCCCATTTGCTCATTGTTTGTGTCCTGACTGACTCACATTGAATGTAAATAGCAATCATTTCTTCTTTGATCAGAAATTCTAAGGGTCTTGCCCTCTCAGATTTATTTATCCTTTCATGTATGTATGTGATTTATTTTTTGGGGGGAAAGGCTAAAGCGGAGATTCTTTGCCTCAATTGCTACCTGGTTCTAATCACTGAATGGTGATTTGAATCCAGTTGAAGACCTTAGCTTAAAAAGGTAAAGTATTCCCACTGCATCTGGAACCATCTCCATTCATCCTGATTTATATCTGGCCACTGGATCCAGATGACTCTGGAATAGAAGGTGAGGCAGGTGACCTTGCACAGCCCTCCCTCCCTCAAATCCAACTCACTTGCATGTTATGGAATCACTTCCTTGATGTCATTGGTGCTCTTCCAAAATGAAGGACCACCAACAACAAGGAGCAGTTAGGATTTACTGAGCATCTGCTATATACTAGGAACTGTGCTATAACTAGGTGGCTCAGTGGATAGAAGCTTCACCTGGAACCAGAAAGATTTAAGCTCAAGATGACTTCAGATACTGACTAGCTATTTGATTTTGGCCAAATCATTTAACCTCTGTTTGCTCTGTTCCACGGGAGATGGAAATAGCAACTATTCCAGTATCTTTGCCCAAAAAAAAACAACATATAGGGTCATGAAGAGTTAAACATGACTGAATAGCAACCCATGCTATACACTGGAAATGCAAAGAAAAACAAAACAAAGCAAAAACAACAACAAGCAAATCAAAACAAAACATTCCCTATTCCCAAAGATCTCATAGCCTAATAAAGGCAACATGCAAATTACTATGTACAGATAACATAGATATAGTAATGGATATTATATATCCTTATGTATGTGTATATTATATATGGATATATTATATGATATATATTATGTTTTATATATTTAGCTATCTCTAACCTCTATTTGTCTTATTATATATATACACACATGCACATATAAAGATGTATATATATATACACACATATATGTGTATATATTAAATATAGAGAGAGACAGAGATAGGGAGAAGCAAAGGCTGAGAGAAAGACAGAAATGGAGAGAGACAGAGACACACACATACACAGAGAGAGAGAGAAAGAGAGAGATAAAGAGAGAGAGAGAGACAGAGGCAGAGAGAGAGAGAGAGAGAGAGAGAGAGAGAGAGAGAGAGAGAGAGGCAGAAATAGGACAAGAGGGAGAGAATAAATGTGCAATATTATCAGAGGTAAGGAATTTATATTAAGGTGTAGTATGCTACTTGCAGAAGATAGGATTTTAGCTGAGACATGAAGTTAGGGAATCCCTGAGGTGGAAATAAGGAGAGAATTCTAGGCATGGGGGGAGCTAGTGAAAATAAATAGAGTTATGAGAATGAATGTCAATTATGAGAATTAGGAAGGAAGACAGTGTCACTGAATTGAAGAGAGCACGGAGAGAGTTAGTGATAATAACTAGAAAAGTTAAAAAAAAAGGATCAAATTATGAAAACCATAAAAGTTAGAGGATTTTATATTTGACTATGGATACAAGGAAGTGGAGTTTATTGAATAGTAAGGGGTGATATAATGTACACTCAGGGCAGCCTTAAAGGAGAAAAGATGTTTAAAAATTACTATTCAGCATGGATTCATGGAAGAGAAAAGAGGCTGCCATTAATTCTCTTATTAGTGATGATTTATAGGTTCATCTAGTTTATTGGTAAGAGTCAATAATTAAGTTAAATTTTTTCCCATAGATATCTTTATATATAATATACTTCAGAAGTGTATTGTTGTTTATGGATACTTAGTAACCATAGTTTCTGTAACAAAGTCAGAAAAAGAGTTTATTTTTATTTCCAAAATAAAACCTTGAGAGATATAGCTAAATCTATGAACATTTTGATCCCCCTCCCTTATTAATGTGATTTCAGAGCCTTTTTTGATCAGCTCACAAGTCAATTCCTTATTCCCTAATTCCTGCCTTGTAACTAACTAGACATTAGTCACTCATGGGCCACTTATATTTGAGTAATTGTTAGCAAGGCATTCTATGGTGGCCTTAGCATTCATTTACAGCAAGTGGGATATGACTATGATTTAAATAATGAGACCTCAATCATTACCTCTGCCAATATTATTGACCATTACTGGACTAGGTCAATAGGATGTCAGTATCCTAATTCAAAGAGAAGAATTGGGCACATAATCTTCTTATATTTTACCAGATGAGGTCTACTTTGTACTCTTGGCTTCACAAAAATGTAGCCCATTCAAATTAGTAAACTGACATCATGCAGGTAAAACATAGGGATAGTTAGGGGTCGTATTATACATACACACATATATGTATATGCATGCTTATGTACTGTATGTATATATTTATATACACACATGTTGTATATGTATAAAATATATACATGTATATATACATATATTATATGAAATATAAATGCTTTATCAAGTTATATGTAGATATATTGTTATATCTATTTATTATTTATAATTCCATATAGTATATGGTTTATAGATTCAGTAATTGTCACTATTCTAATTCTCATTCTACTCCTTGTCCCCAAAATAATACAAAAATATCATTTGAGATAGTCTTAGTCATGAAAAATTAAAAGGGGGTTATGTTGGAGAATCCATGTTAATCATGTTCTGTGTTTTTTTCATAGAACAAGAAAGTATCATCATCCAGACTTCCCCTCAGAAAATATTAGGGTACCATTGTAAGCAGAGATTTCCTTCCCTCTGTGACAAAACCTATTTTAGGTGCCCATCAAAATTTATGTTCTCTACAATTACTTCCTGCTATGTAAGAGGCCTCCTTTGATTTCTCTTATCACTAGCCCATTCTATTTTGAAGGAGAGTTTAATCATCCATCAACATCTAAGAAAGTCAGCTCTCGTCTACAGGAAATTTATCTTGATACAATGTGATGCTGAGATGAAAGATTTGGCAGTACTATGTGCCAGACTTCCCAAGAAAGCTGGATCTTTTTTGTCCTTATCAGAGAGCACATGTAATATATAAGAGCTGGTCAGGTCTTTCAAGTCAGGTCAAATCTTTGAGTACCTCCTTTATTTGGGGGGGATTTCTCTGTATTATACTCAAAATGGCAAAAGAAGTTTAAAAGTACTGAGTTAGAGAATGCAGACCTCAGACATATTTGACCATACTTAGCATGAGTAATCCAGAGGGGAAAGCTCTCAGGGAGGTGATAAAATTCTTTTGGTTCATAGTGGCTGCCCTTACACACTCATCAGTCAATCTTGCAATTTCAGTATATATATACCCTGCCCTGATTCCCTCTTTAAAGAAAGGGGCATAGTTTGCTCAAATTGTTTCAGCAGGGATTAATGACCAAGATTTGGAAAATAAATTTATGGACCCACTTATTATATGCTTCATTACTTTATAGAAGTTTATCAAATATTCTCTCATCTTTCTTTATGAACTGAAGAAGTCTCCTTTGTTTCAGTAGATTGTTTGCGTGGCCTTACCATTTCTATCCTATGTGTGTGAACCACCCTCAAAAAAGCTCTATTTCACAGAACTGATGTTCTCTTTTTGAATTTACCAGTTGCTCAAAAAACTAGATCATTGATTCCTCCCTCCTCCATTGGCTCTAATGCTTTTCTTTCCCCTTCCAATATTCCTCTACTGAGTCTGGAGTCATTATTTGTCATTTCGGTTGAAATCATTTATTTGCCTGGGATACTGGTAGCAGGTCAATTTGGTGCAGCATAGAATATAGGATGATGGAATCTCAGTTGCTATATTTATTCTTTACCATTGTGCACCAAAGAGATATGTACACAGATTTGACAATACAATATCATTCCAGTGGACAGCTCCCTGATCATTCCCAGATAAGTTGTCGATTGTACTGCATTTCAAGTCACTAGCTATCTGGCTTTATTTTGCCATAATAGTGGGGGAAATGCAGTTGGTAACGACCCATGACAGCTGCTATATTGATATCCCCAGTCTTGGGAAGAGAGAGAGAGAGACAGAAAATAAACACTTGATAAAAGTATGATTGAAGATTAATAGTTGTCTGATGCTGATTCATGATGAAACAGCCCGTAAAGAGATTACTTTTCTGTAGTGCTGAATTGTTGCCTACACATCTGGATGGAAAGGAGTTATGGTAGAGAGGGGAAACTCATTTTGGAGACTGGTTCTACACACTTCATTACTACAAAGATGCTAGTGCAAGACTCAGCTGTGAGGAAGGATCAGAGAACAGCTGTCTGACTAAAATTATTAAAAAATAGAGGCAATGGGATTTTCTTTTTTTCTTTTCTTTTTTTATTATAATAACTTTTTATTGACAGAACCCATGCCAGGGTAATTTTTTACAACATTATCCCTTGCACTCACTTCTGTTCCGACTTTTCCCCTCTCTCCCTCCACCCCCTCCCCCATATGGCAAGCAATCCTATACATGTTAAATATGTCACAGTATATCCTAGATACAATATATGTGTGCAGAACCAAACAGTTCTCTTGTTGTACAGGAAGAATTGGATTCAGAGGTAAAAATAATCCAGGAAGAAAAACAAAAATGTAAACAGTTTACATTCATTTCCCAGTGTTCTTTCTTTGGGTGTAGCTGCTTCTGTCCATCATTGATCAATTGAAACTGAATTAGGTCTCTTTGTCAAAGAAATCCACTTCCATCAGAATACATCTTCATATAGTATCGTTGTTGATGTATATAATGATCTCCTGGTTCTGCTCATTTCACTCAGCATCAGTTCATGTAAGTCTCTCCAAGCTTCTCTGAATTCATCCTGCTGGTCATTTCTTACAGAACAATAATATTCCATAATATTCATATACTACAATTTACCCAACCATTCTCCAATTGATGGGCATCCATTCGTTTTCCAGTTTCTAGCCACTACAAACAGGGCTGCTACAAACATTTTGGCACATACAGGTCCCTTTCCCTTCTTTAGTATCTCCTTGGGGTATAAGCCCAGTAGTAGCACTGCTGGGTCAAAGGGTATGCACGGTTTGATAATTTTTTGGGCATAATTCCAGATTGCTCTCCAGAATGGTTGGATTCGTTCACAGCTCCACAAACAATGCATCAGTGTCCCAGTTTTCCCACACCCCCTCCAACAATCATCATTATTTTTTCCTGTCATCTTAGCCAATCTGACAGATGTGTAGTGGTATCTCAGAGTTGTCTTAATTTGCATTTCTCTTATTAATAATGATTTGGAACACTTTCATATGAGTGGTAATAGTTTCAATTTCATCATCTGAAAATTGTCTGTTCATATCCTTTGACCATTTATCAATTGGAGAATGGCTTGGTTTCTTATAAATTAGAGTCAGTCCTCTATATATTTTGGAAATGAGGCCTTTATCAGAACCTTTAACTGTGAAGATGTTTTCCCAGTTTGTTGCTTCCCTTCTAATCTTGTTTGCATTAGTTTTGTTTGTACAAAAGCTTTTTAATTTGATGTAATGAAAATTTTCTATTTTGTGATAAATAATGGTCTCTAGTTCATCTTTGGTCACAGATTTCTTCCTCCTCCACAGGTCTGAGAGATAAACTATCCTACGTTCCTCTAATTTATTTATAATCTCGTTCTTTATGCCTAAATCATGGACCCATTTTGATCTTATCTTGATATACGGTGTTAAGTGTGGGTCCATGCAATGGTATTTTCTTAAGAGAAAACATTTCTACTTAGAAATCTCTAGTCATAAATCATGGAACTATTGATATTACTACTAATTAATGAAGTTCAGCTTCATTGTGATTGCAGTGTAAAATTGTAGGTGACCAGGTGCTGTCCTTAGTTCTGACCTCTGTGGTATATGGTGGTACCATGAAGTGTATACATATATATGAGTATATATATATATATATATATATATATATATATATATAATATACATATATATAATAATATATATATATATATATATATATATATATATATATATATATATATATATATATATATATACTTTCCCCACAGCCAGTGATGTGGTTGTGATGATTAGGTGCTACTTCCACCTAATTTTTAGTGAATATCAATGTCTAACAAATAATTAAAACTCCTCTTCCTAGCATATGATTCTTTCTACAACTGGGTAACATAGTACCTTTGTGGTCTTATCACATATTACTTCCCTCCATGAAATTTATGATTTAGAATAAATCAAGCATCTGTTACAATATATACCTTAAGCTTCACTTCCATTGCATTTACTCACACTATTTCTTATACCTGTAAGGCTCTTATCCTCTTCCAACAACCCTACATGTCGATTTCTTACCAATCCTTTAAATCCCAAACCAAATATCACTTCTTCCAGAAAGCCTTTTATTGATCCTCCCTCAGACTTCACACAGAATTTTGTTTGCACACTGCTTATGAACTTATCTTGAATTATTTTAATTTTATAATGATTTTTGCATTCATCCCTCCCTGAGGTCTGTCTGCAAAGCCTCACCATGATATGAAGATACCTCTAGGTTCTTGAAAACTATACCAAATGGAAATCAAACTCTAGAAATTCCCCCCCCAAAAAAAAAAAACCCTTCAAAGTATTTGAGTATAGTTATAATAACAGTTAGTATTCTGTCAACAAAAGACCAACTCAGCTAACTGCAGGGATATTCATTACCATAAAGTTGGCTATGTAGGCCTGTTTTGTTTTTCACAGAGAGGATAATTCATGAATATCACATATGGAATATAGAAAGATTGTATTCTATTTAGGGAAAAGATTGTTGGTTTTTCTCAGTCACATACAAGTTAGATGATATGGTTCTTGAAGCCCTCTCTAATTGGCATCCTGTGATTCTTTGAAAATATAAGCCATTGAAACATGAAGAATGTATGTAATATTCTACTTCCAGACTGTAAGCTTCATTAGGTAAATGATTGAACCTTATCTAAACTAGGTGTCTTATCCAGTCTCACCCAATGCTTAATATAATATAATAATGATAATGATAATAACTGGCATTTATATTGTGATTTATAAAGTATTTTACCATTATACTATCTCAATTTGCCTTCATAATAATCCTAGGAATAACTGCTATTGCTATTCCCATGTTAGGAATGAAGAAACTGAGGCAGATAGAGGTTAAATGACTTACTGAAGATTGCCTAACTAAGTAACTGAGATAAAATTTTAGACCTTGGTCTTCCTGACTCCTGGAAGCTTTTTCTACTATGACACCTACTGTGCCTTTATTAAATAGCTAGTGAAAGAATGTTTATTGAATTGAATAATTCCTAAGGATAGTTACATAGTTGTTCTTAATCAAAATATGCCTGGATATTCTTGCAGAGTCTGGAGCAAGGATTACTTTTGATTCTTCTACTTCTTCTCCTGAGGACCAAAAGCAATACTCCCTGATGTATGCTGACATACCGTGCTCATGCTTTAGGGTGCCTATGTATAATAAACAGATATAAAAGTCATTGATTGTGCTCCTTTCATTCTTGGCAATTGTCTGCTTCAGTGGGCTGAATTTCTTTTTTTTTAATTAAAACTTTTTATTTTTCAAAACATATGCATGGACATTACTTTAACATTAGCCCTTGCAAAACCTTGTATTCCAATTTCCCCTCCTTTCCCCCATGCCTTCCCCTAAATGGCAAGTTGTCCAATATATATTAAACATGGTAGAAATACATGGGAAATCCAATATATTCATACATATTTATACAATTATTGTGATTCACAAGAAAAATCAAATCAAACCAGTAAAAAAAAAAGAATAAAATATAAGCAAGCAACAATGAAAAGAGTGAAAATACTATGTTGTGAGCCACATTCAGTTCCCATGGTCCTCTCTCTGAGTGTAGATGGCTCTCTTAATCACTGAACAATTGGAAGTTATTTGAATCATCTCAGTATTGAAGAAAGCCACATTCATCAGAATTGATCATTGTATAATCTTGTTGTTGCCACGTATAATGATCTGTTTCTGCTCATTTCACTTAGCATCAGTTCATTACGTCTCTCCAGAACTCTCTAAAATAATTCTGCTGGTCTTTCTTATGGAACAACAATATTTCATAATATTCAGGTACCATAATTTATTCAGCCATTCGCTTAATATTGGACATTCATTCACTTTCCAGTTTCTTGCCACTACAAAAAAGGGCTGCCACAAACATTTTTGCACATGTGGGTCCCTTTCCCTCCTTTAAGATGTCTTTGGATATAATCCCAGTAGAAACACTGCTGGGTCAAAGGGTTTTTACAGTTTGATAACATTTTGAGCACAGTTCCAAATTGCTCTCCATAATGGTTGGATCCATTCACAGTTCCACCAACAATGTATCAGTGTCCCAGTTTTCCCACTCTCCTTCAACATTCATCATTATCTTTTCCTGTGATGTTAGCCAATCTGAGAGGTGTGTAGTGGTAGCTCAGAGTTGTCTTAATTTTTATTTCTCTGATCAATAGTGATTTGGACACCTTTTTATCTGGCTACAAATAGTTTCAATTTCTTCATCTGAAAAATGTCTGTTCTTATCCTTTGACCATTTATCAATTGGAGAATGGCTTGAATTCTTATAAAATTGAGTCAATTCTCTATATATTTTAGAAATGAATCCTTTATCAGAACCTTTGAATGTCAAAATGTTTTCCCAGTTTATTGCTTCCCTTCTAATCTTATCTTCATTAGTTTTGTTTGTACAAAAACTTTAACTTAATATAAAAAATTATCTATTTTGTAATAAATAATGATCTCTAGTTCTTCTTTGGTCACAAATTCCTTCCTCCTCCACAGATCTGAGAGGTTAACTGTCCTATGTACTTCTAATTTGTTTATATCATTCTTTATATCTAGATCATGAACCCATTTCAATTTTATCTTTGTATATGGTGTTAGGTGTGGATCAATGCCTAGTTTCTGCTATACTAGTTTTCAATTTTCCCAGCAGTTTTTGTCGAATAGTGAATTCTTATCCCAAAAGCTGGGATCTTTGGATTTTTCAAACACTAGATTATTATAATCATTGACTATTTTGTCCTATGAACCTAACCTATTCCACTGATCAACTACTCTATTTCTTAGCCAATAGTAAATGGTTTTGATGACCACTGCATTATAATATAGTTTTAGATATGATACAGCTAGATCACTTTTATTTACGTTTTTCCCCATTAATTCAGTGGGCTGAAATTCTTTTAGAGGATTATAACTCCTGGTACCCTGACCTTGAGGAGAAATTTCAAGCCCTGTCAACAAAACACTTTCACCATGTCTTCTATCCAAAAGATAGTCTGTAGTAGGAATATTTTGGCCTCTGTCTGCTGCTGAGAATTGGATTATTGGGATTTAATTTCTAGGCAAAAGCTTCATTGGTGAACTGATGATCTGGGATCATTTCCAAACAACAGGCTTAAAGAATCATGCAGAATGTACAATATTCCTAAACTCAGTATTTACTCATCAATAGATGGGATTCAACTGAGCATAAAAATCAGCAATTACAGGTCCCATTCTATCTCATAAAGGACCAGTTCTAAATTGGTTATATAATGAGAACTTTTTTCTCCCTTTATCTAGCCTCCCTTACCTCTTCCTTTTTATCTGTTGAATTTCTCCTTTTTTATACACAACTGAAATATCACATCTTCCAACAATCTTTCTCTTACATTCAAGTTGGTAGCAAGCTATTCCCTTAGAGCTCATTTGTCATTTTGTTTTATACCTCTTTGATGTATCATTCTTAAAATGGTGTATATTATAGTTACCTGCTTGTGTTGCACCATAGTACCTCTTCATTGTGTAATGGTGGATCACATTAAATGTAATGCTACTGGATCACAAGCTATGTCAAGTTCTATTAAGGTAAGTATGAGACCATGATGAACTGCATGCATTTGTCTGGAAAGGTCATCCTAGGCTACTTGCAACATAATTTTTTGACCACAATGAATGCATATTGTACAACATACAGGGATTCAAATTTGAATTGATGTATGGAATCTCCAGTCTTACAAAATCATAGATTCTGAAATTTTGCATAAACGTTTGCTTCTTCTTTACTTACCTTCTAAGCTCTTCCATGAAGTCAACGATCACATGTTATTTAAATTTTGTCTTTTGCTAAGCAAATAGAAGAATACCTTACACACAGTAAGCAGTTAAAGTCATTGATTAAATAAAAAAATGAATAAATTCTTTAGTAATGGTCCCAAATAGTAAAATAGTAACACAATCTTTGACTCTCCCTGCATGTGATTATACAACTTGCAGCTCAAAGGCATGCATACAAAAGAAGAGATATAATGCCTTTGGGAAGCAACTTGATAGAGTAGGAAGAACCTGATACTTAATAAAAAATATGAGTCTAAATCTAGGACCTGATCTCATTTTGATTGTAAGTAATTAACTTGTTTTTTTCCAAAAATCATTTTCCTTTGTAAAATGGAGATACTAATGTTTGTGGTTAACTGTCTAAAAACATTGTTGTGGAGAAAATGTCTTTTAAGCTTGAAAGTCCTATAAAAATTTACATATACATATAATAAAATAACTACTACAGAGTTCTACATGAATCTTAAAAATTCCACCATTAATTTTGTAGAAAGACAATGATAATTCCTTTTAAATATAATCTCCACTAACGAGTATATAAAACCAATGTCAGTCAATTAATTCATTAAAGGCTTTCCTTTCAGACAGTTATGGGAAATAGTAATGGAAGAGAGAGAAGTGTTGATGGGAAGAGAAAGGGCCAGAATAATTTCAAAGATGGACAACAGTCCATATAGGTGACAAATGTTGTTCATATCAAATATAATGTTACCTATTATCTACCAGTCTTCATAATGATCCTAGTAATGTCAGAATTCTAGTAATGTCTTTACAATCTGACACTTTAGATATTTACTCTTGATTAGGTTAAGCTGAATCACATCTTAAATCTCTCTCCCAAAATCTTACTTTGTAAGGAGACCTAGTTTGAGCTAGATCTCAGCTCCTAATGTCTTTGCCTTGGTCTTGAGATTTAGGGCAAAATAGATCATGAAGGGTAAATTAACTAGAATGAGTGAATATTCTTGCCCAGATTTCCAAGGATGACTAGGATGTCATGATTGGAGACTGTTATTTTATATTATTTCCTCCTCCTTTCTCTTAAAAATATAAGAACTTTTCTTCCTAGTATCCTGATGGGATTTCTGAGGGTAGTGAACTACCCTGTTATGTTAATTAAAGATGCTGTATTCCTTCATGTATGAGTTTGATTTATTTCAGAACATGACAGAGAGATATAAAAATATAGCACAGATGAAAGCATACAGTAGTGAGAAGAGAAACTAGACATCAGTCACAAAGGTTTAAAGAGGACACAGATAGAACAATGATCTCCAGTCTATTATACAATATCTGGCACATAGTAGATGCTTAGCAAATGTTTATTTAATTGAATCGAATGGGATGTTTTATGTTCAGGACCAACATTACATATTGGTATAAAGATTCACTAGATTTACATAACCATCATATTAATAAAGTGTTACATTTGTACTGCTTTATAATGTGCAAAAAGATTTATTGGATCATTGAGTTTTATCTGCTTACTTTACAAATAAAGAAACTAAGGTACAGAAAGGCAAAGTGATTTTCACAGTATTACACATGTAATTAGTATCATATAATCACAGAATGCAATTTTGTTTAACTTGTACCTGGCTATTACAGCAAATTTAATATATTATCATTCATTTCTTGCATTAAAAGGCCTTCAATGAAGAGGAACATACTTTGTTTCCAGAAAGACCATTCCATTTCTGCATAGATTAAGTTATGACTTCTTCTTTGACTTCCTGCCCCCAGTTTTTATATTCCTTATTGTAATCATACCATTACAGCATACTGAATATGTGTGAACTAGAGAACTATTATATCACCATACTAAGTACTAAATATATATGTGAACTAGAGAACCATTATCTCATCAATTCCACTGAGTTAACAACTTGTTTCAAGTATACCTTTCCAAAGTTCCACCCTATACAGGAACTACAGAAACTTTTACCTCCTGGATTATGTGTGTAGTGGGATGTCTGAGTCTGGGAAGAATGAGTGAATCTTAACTGATTAGGAACACCAGGCCAAGCTGTAGTGCAGAGATGGGTGAAAAAGAACCAGGATACCCAGTGGATGCAGAAGCAATTGGGCCAGTACTTGGAGGAGGATGGAGCTTTAGATTTGGGATGTCAGATCAGAGGGGAGATATGAAATGAAGCTAGAGGCATCATCTTTCCATTCTAAGATTAGAGGTGTTTCACTAATACTTCTCATTAAAAAGAAAGAAACCAATAATGGATACTATGGAATAGAGAAGACTGGAGTTTATCTTCAGAGGAAGACACTGAAAAAAAAAAAAAAGCTTCTTCTACTCCAAAGAATAATGCTAATTGGCTTCTTGCTCAAAGAATTTATAGAACTCAAAAAAAGAATTTAAAAATAAAATGAGACACTGAGGAAAAACTAAACAAACAAACAAAAATATATAAACTATCCAAGAAAAACGTGAAGATTATGGAAAAAAAAATTAGCCAACTAGAAAATGAGATACAATCTTTTCTTTGCTCAATACATTTTTTATAAAAACAACACAAAACAAAACAAAAACCAAAAAAAGGATGTTATTAATGAAGATTATAGTTCCTTTTTTAAATTTTATGGATATATTTTGTTTTTTCATTATAAATATTTATACATTACCCCCTCCACTTTGTAAGGTATCACTTTTAACAAAGTACCATTATCACAATTTTTTTTATCATTGATCTTCTATTATTATGAATAGTCATTATATTGATCATATTCCTTAGAGATTTTAAATTTTTGTTTTGATAGTGGTATTTTGTTAAAATTTATTTATCTAGTTATCATTTTTCTCCAGTTACATTCAAAACAATTTTTTTACATTTGTTTTTAAGATTTTTGAGTTTTGTGTTTTCTCCCTTATCCCCACTCACAATTAAGAAACAACACATGAAGTTATGCAAAATATTTCCATAGAAGTTAAATTGTGAAGGAAAACATAAATATCCCATCCTAATTAAAATAGAAACCCTCAAGAAAATTAAGTTAAAAACAAAAAGAGAGAAATAGAGAAATCTTCAGTCTCTTTTCTTTCAATATCTTTTCTCTGGGTATGGATAGAATTTTTCATCCTAAGTCCTTCAGAGTAGTTGTGGATGATTGTACTACTGAGAATGACAAAATCATGCATAGCTGGTTATCCCAGAACACTGATATTATTTTATATACAGTATATTTCACTTTGTTCATGGAGGACTTTCTAGTTCCCCCTCCCCCCCGAGAGCATCCTGCTCATTATTTCTCAGAGAAAAATACTATTACATTAGAGAGACTTGCTTCAAAATTTTTTACATTTGCTATTGATAATTGTATTCCCCCCCATTTATTCTCTTTCTTTTTACCCTGTCCCTCCTCAAAAGTGTTTTTATATTGACTACTCCCTGTCCCAAACATGACTTCTCTTTTATCACTCTTTCCTACTTTGCCATATCCCATTTCCCTCTTATGTTCCTGCAGGATAAGATAAATTTCCATACCTTATTGAGTATGTATGTTATTTCCTATTTGAGCCAATTCTGATGAAAGTAAGGTTCCCTCTATCACCCTCTCCTCCTCTTCTTCTCCACTGTAAAAGGTTTTTCTTGCCTCTTTATTATGGCAGATAATTTGAATCATCTCATAATTCTACTTCTCTCTTTTTCTTTCTCCCAGTTCATTCCTCTATCACCCCTTATTTTCATCATTAAAAAACGATATTATCCCTTCATATTCAATTCACACACATACCTTGTGTCTATACTCCTGTCATAATAATGAGAATGTTTCAGTGAGTTACAAGTATCACTCCCATGGATAAACCTTATTAAGTCCCTTATGATATCACTTTCCTGATTATTTCCTCATGTTTCTCCAGAGTTCTGTATTTGAAAATCAAATTTTCCATTCAGCACTGCTCTTTTTATCACAAATACTTGAAATTTCTCTATTTCATTGAATGACCACTTTTTGTTCTAAAATATTAGACTTAGTTTTGCTAGGTAGGTGATTCTTGGTTGCAATCCTAGCTCCATTGCCCTCTGGAATATCATATTCTAAGGCCTGCAGTCCTTTAATCTAAAAGCTGCTAAATATTTTGTTATCCTGACTGGCTTCACTGTACTTGAATTGTTTCTTTCTGGATATCTGCAATATTTTCTCCTTGACCTGGGAGTTCCTATAATATTCCTGGGAGTTTTTATTTTGGAATCTCCTTCAGGAGATGATTGGTGGATTCTTTTTTTTAAATAGCTTTTTATTTACAAGTTATATGCATGGGTAATTTTACAGCATTGACAATTGCCAAACCTTTTGTTCCAATTTTTCCCCTCCTTCCCCCACCCCCTCCCCTAGATGGCAGGATGACCAGTAGATGTTAAATATATTAAAGTATAAATTAAATACAAAATAAGTATACATGACCAAACCATTGTTTTGCTGTATAAAAAGAATCAGACTCTGAAATATTGTACAATTAGCCTGTGAAGGAAATCAAAAATGCTGGCAGGCAAAAATATAGGGATTGGGAATTCAATTTAATTATTCTTAATCATCTCCCAGAGTTCTTTCGCTGGATGTAGCTGGCTCAGTTCACTACTGCTCCATTGGAACTGATTTGGTTCATCTCATTGCTGAGGATGGCCAGGTCCATCAGAATTGGTCATCATATAGTATTGGTGTTGAAGTATATAATGATCTCCTGGCCCTGCTCATTTTACTCAACATTAGTTCATGTAAGTCTCTCCAGGCCTTTCTGAAATCATCCTGTTAATCATTTCTTACTGAACAATAATATTCCATAATATTCATATACTATAATTTATTCAGCCATTCTCCAATTGATGGGCATTCATTCATTTTCCAGCTTCTAGCCACTACAAACAGGGCTGCCACAAACATTTTGGCACATACAGGTCCCTTTCCCTTCTTTAGTATCTCTTTGGGGTATAAGCCCAATAGAAACACTGCTGGATCAAAGGGTATGCACAGTTCGATAACTTTTTGAACATAGTTGGTGGATTCTTTTAATTTCCATTTTACCATCTGGCTCTAGAATATCAGGACAGTTTTCCTTGATAATTTCCTGAAAAATGATGCCTACGCTTTTTTTTTATCCTGACTTTTAGGTAGATCAATAATTTTTAAATTCTCTCTCCTGGATCTATTTTCCAGGTTAATTGTTTTGCCAATGAGATATTTCACATTTTTTCTTATTTCTTATTTTGCTTCATTATATCTTGATTTTTAATAAAGTTATTAGCTTACATTAGTTCAATTCTATTTTTAGGACAATTTTTCCTTTTTAGGACAATTTAGGAACAATTTTTCAATTGTTCTCCTACTGAGCTTTTGTATCTCCTTTTCCAATTGGCCAATTTTGCTTTTTAGCACATTCATCTACTCATTAGAGGAGAATGTAATTTTTTCTCTAATTGTATTTCATTCTGTACTTCTCTCAATTCTATCCCTAATTTTTCCTCTGTCTGCCTTACTTGATTTTCAAAATTTGAGGTATTTCATGGCCTGAACCCAATTCTTATTTTTCTTGGAGACTTTGGATGTAGGAACTTTGACTGTGTTATCATCTTCTGAATATCTGATTTGATCTTCCTTGTCACCATAATAACTTTCAAGGGTCAGAACTTTTTTCTCTGCTCATTTTCTTAGATGACTGTACCCACCACTGAAAGAGCATATTAGTTATGGCAATTGCCTCATGAACATTAAAAAATTGTTGATAAGACTGTTGCAGGACTTTAAAACCAGCAGTAATCACTGAATTCCCTGAGACATGATGAGACTGTTGTAGGACTTCAAAATCTGCAGGAATCATTGAATTCTCTGACACATGAATTAATGGACAATAAATTGGTTTTAGACTATCTCTTGGCTGCTGAAGGAGGTATCTGTGTGATTGTTATTTATAAACTGTTAGAATTCTTACAAGGTGCTAAGTCACTGTAATTGACAGAGACAATAATTATCTAATTTAGCATGGTAACTAACAGTTCTCTAATTCACTAATGAACTTAGTACTTATTAGAGTTCACACTTTTCAGACTTTAAGATTCACACCTCTAAGAGAACATATATAAGCTAGGAACCTCAACCAGGATTGAGTCCAGGAGATTCACAAGTCAGGAAGACCCACAAGTCCACTCTCGGAAGCAGAGTCAGATTCATTCCAACTTCTACCTGGAGAAGCAAAAAACTAATGGCAAGAGCTCTCAGAACCAAGGAGAGAGATAGGCCTCTATTGAAGCCAACTGGGCCCAAGGAAAAGATTCAAGACTTTGAAGGAGAAAATAAAGGATTTGGACTGTGATGGCTGGCTGCATATGATGTGATTATTACTTTGAACTGAAACTAAGGCTGCCTCCCGAAGCCCCCTAAGAAACCTGCACCCAGAGAAGATTATATTTTAGAGAAGAACATTACAATATACCCTCCTTCTGGGACTTATGGACATGTATATTATATTGTTTGTTATATCACTATGTTGATTCATGTTGTTTGTTATATCACTACACCACACTAAACATGTGCAACCATTATATCACCATACTAAGTATATGCTTGAATATAAGTACCTTGATGATCTAGATTTAAGTACACATTTTCAGAATTCAGGCCCTCTACAAGTTTTTGTCTTTACCATCATGACTCTGCCTTTGATACACTCTTTTTTTGTTTGTTTGTTTTTGTTTTATCTTTTTTTTATTATAGCTTTTTATTTACAAAATATATGCATAGGTAATTTTTCAGCATTGACAGTTGCAAGTCCTTTTGTTTCAACTTTTTCCCTCCTTACCCTTACCCCTTCCCCCAGATGGCAGGTTGACCAATACATGTTAAATATGTTAAAGTATAAGTTAAATACAATATATGTATTTTTGAACTTTGAAAGAGTGTACAATTAGCCTGTGAAGGAAATAAAAAATGTAGGTAGACAAAAATAGAGGGATTGGGAATTCTATGTAGTTGTTTATAGTCATCTCCCAGAGTTCTTTCCTTGGGTGTAGCTGGTTCAGTTCATAACTGCTCTATTGGAACTGATTTGGTTCATCTCACCGTTGAACAGGGCCACATCCATCAGAATTGATCATCATATAGTATTGTTGTTGAAGTATATGATGACCTTCTGGTCCTGCTCATTTCACTCAGCATCAGTTCATGTAAGTCTCTCCAGGCCTTTCTTTCTTTCTATTTTTAAATAGCCTTTTATTTACAAGTTATATGTATGGGTTATTTTACAGCATTGACAACTGCCAAAACTTTTGTTCCAATTTTCCCCCTCCTTCTCCCCATCCCCTCCCCTAGATGGAAGGATGACCAGTAGATATTAAATATATTAAAATATAAATTAGATACACAATAAATATACATGATCAAACCATTATTTTGCTGTACAAAAAGAGTCGGACTCTGAAATATTGTTCAATTAGCCTGTGAAGGAAATCCAAAATTCAGGTGGGCAAAAATATAGGGATTGGGAATTCAATGTAATGGTTTTTAGTCCTCTCCCAGAGTTCTTTTGTTGGGCATACTTAGTTCAGTTCATTTTTGCTCCATTGGAACTGGTTTTGTTCATCTCATTACTGAGGATGGCCAGGTCCATCAGAATTGTTCATCAACAGGCCAGGTCCTGTTGAAGTATATAATGATCCCTGGCCCTGCTCGTTTCACTCAGCATCAGTTCATGTAAGTCTCTACAGGCCTTTCTGAAATCATCCTGCTGGTCATTTCTTACAGAACAATAATATTCCATAATATTCATATACCACATTTTATTCAGCCATTCTTCACTTGAGGGGTATCCACTCAGTTTCCAGTTTCTGGCCACTACAAAGAGGGTTGCCAGAAACATTCTTGCACATACAGGCCCCTTTCCATTTTTTAAAATCTCTTTGGGATATAAGCCCAGGAACAACACTGCTGGGTCAAAGGGTATGCACAGTTTGATAGCTTTTTGAGCATAGTTCCAAATTGCTCTCCAGAATGGCTGGATGTATTCACAATTCCACCAACAATGTCTTTGATACAGTCTTAAAGATGAAAATAATTCTTTGAAAATTAGAATTGGTCAAGGGGAAGCCAGTGAAGCCATAGAAGACCAAGAAAAACAAAACAGAGCATAAAGAATAAAAAAAAATAAAAAAAACAGAATGCAAAACCTTTTATCAGAAAATCAACTGATTTGAAGAACAGACCAAGAAAAGAAAATATAAGAATAATTGGACTACCTGAAAGATGTGATAAAAAACCCACCTTGACACAATAATACAAGAAATAATCCAAGAAATGTCCTAAAATGATAGAATATGAGGGCAAATTAGAAATAGAAAAAAAAAGTCCACCAATCACCACATCTAAGAGATCCTTTGTGGAAACCATAGGAATATTATTTCCAAATTTAAAGAAAAACAGATATAAAATGAAGCTTTGAAAGAAACAAGAAAAAATACAATTAAAATACCCTGGAGCTACAATTAGAATTCTACAGGATTTATCAGCAGCCACAATAAAGAACCACAGGTCCTGGAATAATATATACTGGCAATCAAAAGAAATAGTCCCGTTACCAAAATTATCATATCCAGTAAAATTATACAAAATATTGAATTAAAAATGGATATTCAATGAATTTGCAGATTTTCAGGACTTTCAACCAAATCCAAACTCAGTAGAAAATTTAACATATAATAGCCTATATCAAAGATCAGTTTCCAGGAACTCTACATGAACAAATTGTTTTTACATGGAAATGTATATCATATGTTTCAGATTGACATCAGTAATTGGGTAGTTCAAAAGAAAGACTGGGGCAGAGATGAGTATGATCTGTCTTTAAAAAGCAAAACTGCCTAACCAAAAATAAAAATAGTAATTATGTTATATAAATGAAGTACAGAGGAAGAATAGACACAGAGATATTATAGGGTAGGAGGGCTTATATTTCTCAAAACCTGTTCACATTAGAAATGGGTTAAATAGGCAAGATTATGTGTTTGCCATCAAGGGAATAGCATCCTCCAAAACCATAAAAAGAAATAAGGGAGGTAGGAATGGGCAGACAAGGAAACAAAAGATGGGGAAAGAAGACTAGGCAAGGATCCATTAATAGGGAGAGGTTAAGTAATATAATAAGGCAAGTAAAGAAACAGAGTTAAATGAGAAAAGTTAGTAGAAATAGGAAAGAACAAGATATATACAAACACTACAACAAGGGATTAGGAGCTGAAATTATTAGAAAAAAAGTAAGCTGGTAATCATCAATCTCAGACAAAGTCAACGTTAAAAATTCAATCAAAAGAGAAATTCTGCATTATATTTCAGCCATATTAATATTATTTTAGATGCATATTAACATATAGGCAAATGCATGTGTATATACATATATATGTAGAAATGTATGCATGTTGCTCTATTATGTGTTTATATACATATATGCATGTGTGGGTGTCTGTGGATGGATATGAATACACACACACACATATATATACATTTGTGTTGGACAGCTTTGTGTGTATATCTATATCTATATATGTATTTATAAATATATCTGTGCTTAACTTTATAGCCATCTTTGGGGAGGTAGGGGGGATAAAAGGAGAAAAAAGAATAAAGCAAAAAAGTGTGCAGCAGAGAACAAAATAACAATTTACAAGGGAGTAAAGAAAAGATGGACACTCATGAATATAATTCCTTCTACTAATATATATATATATATATATATATATATACACATTTATACACATATTTTATTTGAACTGGTCATTTATTGCTATATATTTTGAATTCTCACAGGTTTTCTGCTGTGCAATGTTCTGTTTTGATCTGTTTTGTTTTGCTTTATTTTCTTTTTTATATTTTTTTCTATTTTTTTTATTTTTTACCTTTTTATTGACAGAACATATGCATGGGTAATTTTTCCTTCCCCTAGATGACAGGTAGTCTCATACATGTTAAACATGTCAAAGTATATCTTAGATACAATATATGTGTGCAGATCCATATAGTTCTCTTGTTGCACAAGAATTCTGAAGGTAAAAATAACCTGGGAAAAAAACAAAAATGCAAACAGTCCACATTCATTTCCCAGTGTTCTTTCTCTGGGTGTAGCTGATTCTGTCCATCATTGATCAGTTGAAATGAATTGCATCTTCTCTTTGTCGAAGATATCCACTTCAATCAGAATACATCCTCATACGATATTGTTGTTAAGGTGTATAATGATCTTCTGGTTCTGCTCATTTCACTTAGCATCAGTTCATGTAAGTCTCTGCAAGCCTTTCTGTTTTCATCCTGCTGGTCATTTCTTACAGAACAATAGTATTCCATAACATTCGTATACCACAATTTACCCAACCATTCTCCAATTGATGGGCATCCATTCAATTTCAAGTTTCCAGGCACTACAATTAGTACTGCCAGAAACAGTTTTTTGCATATACAGGTCCCTTTCCCTTCTTTAAAATCTCTTTGGGATATAAGCCCACTAGTAACACTACTGGATCAAAGGGTATGCAGAGTTTAATAACTTTGGGAGCATAGTTCCAAATAGCTCTCCAGAATGGCTGCATCTGTTCACATCTCCACCAACAATGCATCACTGTTCCAGTTTTCTTGCATACCCTCCAACATTCGTCACTATCTTTTCCTGTCATCTTAGCCAATCTGACAGGTATGTAGTAGTATCTCAGAGTTGTCTTAATTTTCATTACTCTGGTCAATAATGATTTGGAACACCTTTTCATATGAATAGAAATAGTTTCAATTTCATCATCTGAAAATTGTCTGTTCATATTCTTTGACCGTTTATTAATTGGAGAGTGGTCTGATTTCTTATAAATTAGAGTCAATTATCTATACATTTTTGGAAATGAGGCCTTTATCAGAAGATTTAATTATAAAAATGCTTTCCCAGTTTATTGCTTTCCTTCTAATCTTGTTTACATTAGTTTTGTTTGCACAAAAGCTTTTTAATTTGATATAATCAAAATCATCTATTTTGTGATCAAAAATGATCTCTAGTTCTTCTCTGGTCACAAATTCCTTCCTTCTCCACAAGTCTGAGAGATAAACTATCCTTTGTTTCTCTAATTTATTTATAATGTCATTCTTTATGCCTAAATCATGAACCCATTTTGATCTTATCTTGGTGTACAGTGTTAAGTGTGGGTCAATGCCTAGTTTTTGCCATACTAATTTCCAATTTTCCCAGCAGTTTTTGTCAAATAGTATCCCAAAAGTTGTGATCTTTGGGTTTGTTAAACACTTGATTGCTATAAATATTGACTATTTTGTCCTGTGAACCTAACTTATTTCACTGATCAACTAGTCTATTTCTTAGCCAATATCAAATGGTTTTGGTCACCACTGCCTTATAATATAGTTTTAGATCAGGTATAGCCAGATCGCCTACATTTGATTTTTTTTTCATTAGTTCCTTTGAAATTCTTGACCTTTCGTTCTTCCATATGAATTTTGTTGTTATTTTTTGTAGGTCATTAAAATAGTTTCTTGGGAATCTGATTGGTATAGTACTAAATAAATAGATTACGTTAGATAGTATTGTCATCTTTATTATATTCACTTGGCCTATCCAAGAGCAATCAATATTTTCCCAGTTGTTTAGATTTGACTTTATTTGTGTGGAAAATGTTTTGTAGTTTTGGTCATATAACTCCTGACTTTTCTTTGGCAGACAGATTCTCAACTATTTTATGTTATTGACAGTTATTTTGAATGGAATTTCTCATTGTTTCTCTTGCTGTTGGATTTTGTTGATGATATATAAAAATGCTAAGGATTTATGTGGATTTATTTTGTATCCTACAACTTTGCTAAAGTTGTGGATTATTTCTAGTAGCATGTTAGTAGAATCTCTGGGGTTCTCTATACCATCATATCATCAGCAAAGAGTAATAATTTAGTTTTCTCATTACCTACTCTAATTCCTTTAATCTCTTCCTCAATTCTTATTGCCAAAGCTTGCATTTCTAATACAATATTGAATAGTAATGGTGATAATGGGCAACCTTGTTTTACTCCTGATCTTATTGGGAGTGGTTCTAGTTTATCCCCATTACATATGATGCTTACTGATGGTTTTAAATAGATGCTTCTTACTGTTTTAAGGAAAAGTCAATTTATTCCTATACTCTCGTGTTTTTTTTTAAATTAGGAATGGATGTTGGATTTTATCAAATGTTTTTTCTGCATCTATTGAGATGAGATGATCATATGTTTTTTATTAATTTGGTTATTATATGGCCAATTATACTGATAGTTTTCCTAATATTGAACCAGCCCTGCATGCCTGGTATAAATCCTATTTGGTCATGGTATATTATCATGGGGATGATTTTTTGTAATCTTTTTGCCAATATTTTATTTAAGATTTTCGCATCAATATTTATTAGGGAAATTGGTCTATAATTTTCTTTCTCTGTTTTCAGTCTACCTGGTTTAGGTATCAATATCGTGTCTGTGTCATAAAAGGAATTTGCTAGGATTCCTTCAATCCTTATTTTTTTCAAATAGTTTATATAACATTGGAGTTAATGGTTCTGTAAATGTTTGGTAGAATTCACATATAAATTCATCTGGGAATTTGTTCTTAGGGAGTTGATTAATAGCTTGCCTCTATTTCATTTTCTAACTTGGGGCTATTTAACCAGTTTACTTCTTCTGTTGTTAATCTGGGCAAACTATATTTTTGAAGGTATTCTTCCATTTCCTTTAAGTTATTAAATTTATTGGCATAAAGTTGGACAAAGTAACTCCTAATTATTGCTCTAATTTCCTCTTTATTAGTAGCAAGTTCTCCCTTTTCATTTTTAAGACTAACAATTTGATTTTCCTCTTTTCTTTTTTTAATCAAATTTACTAAGGATTTATCTGTTTTGTTAGTTTTTTCCCATAAAACCAGTTTTTAGTTTTATTTATTAATTCAATTTTTTTTACTTTCAATTTTATTAATCTCTCCTTTTATTTTTAGAATTTCAAGTTTAGTGTTTGACTAGGGGTTTTTAATTTGTTCCTTTTCTAGCTTTTTTAGTTGCAAACCCAATTCATTTACCTTTTCTTTCTCTATTTTATGCAAGTAGGCCAATGGAGATATAAAATTTCCCCTTATTATCGCTTTGGCTGCATGCCACACATTTTGGTATGATGTCTTATTATTGTAATTTTCTTGGGTGAAATTATTAATTATGTTTATGATATGCTGTTTCACTCAATCATTTTTTAGGATGAGATTATTTAGTTTCCAATTATTTTTGGTCTATTTTCCCCTGGCACATTGCATTATGATCTGAAAAGGATATATTTATTATTTCTGTGTTTCTGCATTTGAATTTGAGGTTATTTCCTAATATATGGTCAATTTTTGTATAGGTTCCATGAACAGCTGAGATGAAAGTGTACTCAGACCGGAGTACTCCTGTCTGTCTCCATTTAGTTTTCTCCAAAGATCTATCTTACCTAACTTTTCTAGTGTTCTATTTACCTCTGACTTTTTTCTTATTTATTTTGTGGTTTGATTTATCTAATTCTGAGAGTACAAGGTTGAGATCTTCCACTATTGTACTTTTGCTGTCTATTTCTTCTTGCAGCTCTCTTAACTTCTCTTTTAAGAATTTAAATTCTACACCACATAATGCATATATGTTTAATATTGATATTGGTTAATTATCTATGCTACCCTTTTGCTAGTGCCCTTCCTTATCTCTTTTAATTAGATCAATTTTTGTTTTTGCTTGATCTGACATCAAGATGGTTACCCCTGATTTTTTTTTCTTAAATAACTTTTTATTGACAGAACCCATGCCAGGGTAATTTTTTTTACAACATTATCCCTTGTACTCACTTCTGTTCCGCTTTTTCCCCTCCCTCCCTCCACCCTCTCCCCAAGATGGCAAGCAGTCCTATACATGTTAAATAGATTACAGTAGATCTTGGATACAATATATGTGTGCAGAACCGAACAGTTTTCTTGTTGCTCAGGGAGAATTGGATTTAGAAGGTATAAATAACCTGGGAAGAACAAAAATGCAAGCAGTTTACATTCATTTCCTAGTGTTCTTTCTTTGGGTGTAGCTGCTTCTGTCCATCCTTGATCAATTGAAACTAAGTTAGATCTTGTCTTTGTTGAAGAAATCCACTTCTTTCAGAATACATCCTCATACAGTATCGTTGTTGAGGTATATAATGATTTCCTGCTTCTGCTCATTTCGCTCAGCATCAGTTCATGTAAGTCTCGCCAATCTTCTCTGTATTCGTCCTGCTGGTCATTTCTTACAGAACAATAATATTCCATAACATTCATATACCACAATTTACTCAACCATTCTCCAGTTGATGGGCATCCATTCATTTTCCAGCTTCTGGCCACTACAAACATGGCTGCCACAAACATTTTGGCACATAAAGGTCCCTTTCCCTTTTTTAGTATCTCTTTGGGGTATAAGCCCAGTAGAGACACTGCTGGATCAAAGGGTATGCACAGTTTGATAACTTTTTGGGCATAGTTCCAAATTGCTCTGCAGAATGGCTGGGTGCATTCACAATTCCACCAACAATGTCTCAGTGTCCCTGTTTTCCTGCATTCCCTCCAACATTCTGTGTTATCGTTCCCTGTCATTCTAACAATCTGACAGGTGTGTAGTGGTATCTCAGAGTTGTCTTAATTTGCATTTCTCTGATCAATAGTGATTTGAAACATTCTTTCATATGAGTAGTAATAGTTTTAATTTCATCATCTGAAAATTGTCTGTTCATATCCTTTGACCATTTATCAATTGGAGAATGGCTTGATTTCTTATAAATTAGAGTCAATTCTCTATATATTTTGGAAATGAGTCCTTTATCAGAACCTTTGACTGTAAAAATGTTTTTCCAGTTTATTGTTTCCCTTCTAATCTTGCCTGCATTAGTTTTGTTTGTACAAAAACTTTTTAATTTGATATAATCAAAATTTTCAATTTTGTAGTAAATAATGATCTCTAGTTCTTCTTTGGTCATAAATTCCTTACTCTTCGACAGGTCTGAGAGGTAAACTATCCAATGCTCTTCCAATTTATTTATGATCTCATTCTTTATGCCTAGATCATGAACCCATTTTGACTTTATCTTGGTGTATGGTGTTAAGTATGGGTCAATGCTTAGTTTCTGCCAAACTAATTTCCAATTTTCCCAGCAATTTTTGTCAAATAATGCATTCTTATCCCAAAAACTGGGGTCTTTGGGTTTGTCAAACACTAGATAATTAAAGTTATTTGCTGTTTTGTCCTTTGAACCTAACCTATTCCATTGATCAACTAGTCTATTTCTTAGCCAATACCAGATAGTTTTAGTAACCGCTCCCTTATAATATAATTTTAGATCTGGTAGAGCTAGGCCACCTTCATTTGATTTTTTTTTCATTAATTCCCTTGAAATTCTTGACCTTTTATTTTTCCATATGAATGTTATTGTTATTTTTTCTAGGTCATCAAAATAGTTTTTGGGAAGTCTGACTGGTATAGCGCTAAATAAATAGATTAGTTTAGGTAGTATTGTCATCTTTATTATATTTGCTTGCCCAATCCAAGAGCATTTATTATTTTTCTAGTTAGTTAGATCAGACTTAATTTGTGTGGAAAGTGTTTTGTAGTTTTGCTCATAAATTTCTGACTTTCCCTTGGTAGATATATTCCTAAATATTTTATACTATCAGTAGTTACTTTAAATGGGATTTCTCTTTGTAACTTTGACTGTTGGATTTTGTTAGTGATATATAAGAATGCTGATGACTTATGTGGGTTTATTTTATAACCAGTATCTTTGCTAAAATTGTGGATTATTTCTAATAACTTTTTAGTAGAATCTTTGCGGTTCTCTAAGTATACCATCATATCATCAGCAAATAGTGATAATTTGGTTTCCTCATTGCCTATAGTTATTCCTTTAATATCTTTCTCAATTCTTATTGCCAAAGCTAGCATTTCCAATACAATATTAAATAGTAACGGTGATAGTGGGCAACCTTGTTTCACTCCTCATGTTATTGGGAATGGTGGCAGTTTGTCCCCATTACATATGATGCTTACTGCTGGTTTTAAATAGATGCTACTGATTATTTCAAGGAAAAGTCCATTTATTCCTATACTCTCAAGTCTTTTTAATAGGAATGGATGTTGGATTTTATCAAATGCTTTTTTCTGCATCTATTGAGATGATCATATGGTTTTTGTTAGTTTGCTTATTAATATGGCCAATTATGCTGATAGTTTTCCTAATATTGAACCAGCCCTGCATTCCTAGTATAAATCCTACTTGATCATGGTGAATTATCCTGGGGATGATTTTCTGTAGTCTTTTTGCTAATATTTTATTTAAGATTTTAGTATCAATATTCATTAGGGAGATTAGTTTATAGTTTTCTTTCTCTGTTTTCAGCCTACCTGGTTTAGGTATCAGTACCATGTCTGTGTCATAAAAGGAATTTGGTAGGACTCCTTCATTCCCTACTTTTTCAAATAGTTTATAAAGCATTGGGACTAATTGTTCTTTGAATGTTTGGTAGAATTCACATGTAAATCCATCTGGTCCTGGGGATTTTTTTTTAGGGAGTTGATTAATAGCTTGTTCTATTTCTTTTTCTGAAATGGGACTATTTAAGCAATTTACTTCCTCCTCTGATAATCTGGAAAGCCTATTTTTTTGGAGGTAGTTATCCATTTCTTTTAGGTTATCAAATTTATTGGTGTAAAGTTGGGCAAAGTAACCCCTTATTATTTCTTTAATTTCCTCTTCATTGGTGGAAAGTTCTCCCTTTTCATTTTTAAGACTACTAATTTGATTTTCCTCTCTCCTTTTTCTAATCAGATTTACCAAAGTTTTATCAATTTTATTGGTTTTTTCATAAAACCAACTCTTAGTTTTATTTATTAGTTCAATAGTTTTTTTAGTTTCAATATCATTAATTTCTCTTTTTAATTTTAGAATTTCAAGTTTAGTAATTGATTGGGGGTTTTTTAATTTGGTCTTTTTCTAGCTTTTTAAGTTGCAAGCCCAATTCATTGACCTTCTCTTTCTCTATTTTGTTCAAGTAAGCCTCTAAGGATATAAAGTTTCCGCTTATTAGTGCTTTGGCTGCATCCCACAAATTTTGGTATGATGTCTCACCGTTGTCATTATCTTGAGTGAAGTTATTAATTGTGTCTATAATTTGCTGTTTCACCAAATCATTCTTTAAGATGAGATTATTTAGTTTCCAGTTACTTTTTGATTTGTTTACACTTAACTTTTTGTTGAATGTAGTTTTTATTGTATTGTGATCTAAAAAGAAAACATTTACTATTTCTGCCTTCCTGCATTTAATTTTGAGGTCTTTATGTCCTAATATATGGTCAATTTTTATGTAGGTTCCATGAGCTGCTGAGAAGAAAGTATACTCCTTTCTATCACCATTCAGTTTTCTCCAGAGATCTATCATACCTAGTCTTTCTAATATTTTATTTACCTCTTTAATTTCTTTCTTATTTGTTTTGTGATTTGATTTATCTGGATCTGAGAGTGCAAGATTGAGGTCTCCCGCTATTATAGTTTTGTTGTCTATTTCTTCTCATAACTCTCTTAACTTCTCTTTTAGGAAGTTAGATGCTATACTACTTGGTGCATATATGTTTAATACTGATATTGCTTCATTGTCTATAGTATCTTTTAGCAAGATATAGTTTCATTCCTTATCTCTTTTAATTAGATCAATTTTTGCTTTTACTTGATCTTAGGTAAGGATGCCTACCCCTGCTTTTTTGACTTTGCTTGAAGCATAATAGATTCTGCTCCAGCCTTTTACCTTTACTCTGTATGTATCTCCCTGTTTTAAATGTGTTTCTTGTAAACAACATATTGTAGGGTTCTGACTTTTGATCCAGTCTGCTATCCGCCTCCTCTTTATGGGGGAGTTCATCCCATTCACATTTACTGTTAAAATTACTAATTCTGTCTTTCCTGCCATCCTAATATCCCCAGATTATGCTTTGCTTTTTCTTGCCCTCCTTCCCCCTTCCTTAGCATTAAATTTATTGGTCCCACTTGCATCACCCAGCTCTCCCTCTTTAGTATCCCTCTCTCCTCCCTTTGAATCCCTTCCCCTTTCTTGTACCCTTCCCTTATTACTCTTTTTCCTTTTCCCTTTTCCTCTCCCACTTTTTAATGAGGTGAGAGAAGATTCTCTGTAAAACAAATGTGTCAATTATTTCCTCTTTGAGCCAACTCTGATGAGAGTAAGATTCGCACAATGTTCCTCCCCCTCTCTAAGTTCCCTCAGATATGATAGGTTTCCTTTGCCTCATCGACGAATGAAGTTTCCCTCTTTTTATCTACCCGTTCCCCTTTTTCTGACACTATCCCCTTTCCATTTCTACTTCCCTTTTTTATGCTATATCAGTAAAATCAAATTATACATGTGATTTTTATGTATATCCACAACAGAAATACAGTTCTCAAGAGTTCCTTTTATCTTTTTCTGCTTGTCTTGAGTCCTGTTGTTGGAGATCAAATTTTTTGTTTAAGTCTGGTTTTTTTCTTTAGAAACAGATGGAATTGCTCTGTTTCATTAAATGTCCATCTTCTTCCATGGAAAAAAATGTTCAGTTTAGCTGGGTAGTGTATTCTTGGGTGCATTCCAAGTTCTTTTACCTTTCAGAATATCAAATTCCAGGCCCTTCGAATCCTTTAATGTTGAGGCAGCCAGATCTTGTGTGACCCTTATTGTGGCACCTTGGTATTTGAACTGTTTTTTCCTGGATGCTTGTAGAATTTTTTCTTTAATCTGAAAATTCTGAAGTTTGGCCACAATATTCCTCGGAGTCTTTATTTTAGGGTCTTTTTCAGAAGGTGTTCAATGGATTCTTTCCACGCTTATTTTGCCTTCTGGTTCTATTACTTCTGGGCAGTTCTCTTTAATAATTTCCTGTAAAATAGTATCTAGGCTCTTTTTTTCATCATATTTTTTGGGTAGTCTGATGATACTTAGGTTTTCTCTCCTCGATCTATTTTCCAGGTCCATTGTTTTTTCAAGTAAATATTTGCCATTTTTTTACAATCTTTCAGTTTTTTGGTTTTGTTTGACTGATTCTTCCTGTCTCAATGAGTCAGTCATTTCTATTTGTTCAGTTCTGATTTTTAGCGTGTTATTTTCTTCATTAGCTTTTTTTTACTTCTTTTTGTATATGTCCAATTGAGTTTTTAAATGAGTCATTTTGCTCTATGGAATTTTTTTTCCATTTCACTATTTTTTTTTTTTTTTAGTGAATTATTTTCTTTCTCCAATTCACAAATTCTGTTTCCCTGAACTTCTTGGGAGTTTTTTACCTTTTCCAGTTCACATTTCAGGGAGCTGTTTTCTTTTTCTACTTTGAGAAATTTTTCTTTTAGTGAGTTATATGTCTTTTCTGTACTCTCTTGCATAGCTTCTCTTTCCTTTCCCCATTTTTCTTTTAGTTCTTTTTTAAGGTTTTTAATAGTCTCTTGTAGGAGAGCCTTTTGTATTGGGGACCAACAATTGTCTGAAGACTGTCTGCTATTAGTCTCTTCAGGGTTGAAAAGCTGTTCTCTTTCTGAGTAGAAACTATCAATTGTCCTTTTGATTTTCTTACTCATTTTGTTAAAGTCTTTAGGGTTTGCCTTCAGGGCCAAGAGGTTACCATCTTCCTCTGCAGAACAGTGAGAGGTGTATGGATGGGTAGCTGTCCTGCTAGCTGGCTGAAGACAGCAGCTAGGTACTGGAGTGCTCTGGGAAAGAGTTCCCCACTGGGAAATAACTCAAACCTGCAGGGCAGAGCTGGGAAAGTGCCCTGCAAAGAACCCCCACTGTGTGAGATAATGACTACCCTGGGGCTAGACACTGAGCAGTGAGAGTTTCACTATCCCAAGCCAAATCCCACCCTGGGGCTGTTGGTATTAGCAGTTGAGAAGTGAATGGATTTGCAGGGACCAGAAGTGTCTCTGCTCCTGGAAGCACAGTCCTGTTGGGGACATTCTATTGCCCCAGGCCGCGCCCCCCCCCCCCCCCCCACAATATATATTGCGCAATATTCCGCAATATTATAACTGCCCCCGCAAGAGCCCGGAACTGCAGGTTGTGGCTGCATGGCTGTGTTTCAGTCTCCTGAGTCACTTCCGGGTTTGAGTAGCTACACCCAGTGTTAGGTTCTGGCATTTTTTTAGGGTACCCTCTGTCGAGGCTTTAATTTCTCTGCCAATTTGCTGCTTTGTAATAAAGGCAGAGCAGTTAGCCTATAGCAGAGTGGTGTCTATAACTTCTCTAGCCACAGAGATCACCCCCACCCCTGGTCTTCTCAGGATGCTAGCCTCTCCCTGCCTGTGCTGGTCTGTTTCTGGCCCCTCAGGACAAACCTTTCCTGGCAATCTTCCAGATTGACTTTAGCAGGTAAGTTGTATGCTTCTGATCTTCATGAATTTAAGCAGTGAAGAGCTATTTCTGAGGATGGATAAAATAGTTGGTTATGAGGGGAATGAGAGGAGCTTAGAAAGTCGCATGTGCCTTCTCCACCATCTTGACTCCGCCCCTGTAGTGTGTGTTCTTCTCCCCCTGATTTTTTAACTTTACCTGAAGCATAGTAGATTCTGCTCCAGCCTTTACCTTTACTCTGTGTGTATCACCCTGCCTCAAGTGTATTTCCTGTAAACAACATATTGTAGGATTCTGGCTTTTAATCCAGTTTGCTATCTGCTTCTGCTTTATGGGGGAGTTTACCCCACTCACATTTACAGTTAAAATTATTAATTCTGTGTTTCTTGCCATCTTGTTAACCCCTGCTTATGCTTTTCTCCTTTCCTTCCCCCTTATCCCCCCCTTCCCAGTATTAAATTTGTGAGCACCCCTTGCCTCTCACAGCCCTCCCTTTTTAGGATCCCTTCCCCCACCTTAGAATTCCTCCCCTTTTCTTACCCCTTTTCCTCACAATTTCTGTATTCCCTTCTGCTAAGCTTACTCCTTCCCTTTTCACTTTTCTCCTCCCACTTTTCAATGATGTGGGAGAAGTTTCTCTGTAAATGGAATATGTCTAATATTTTTCTCTTTAAGCCAATTCTGATGAGAGTAAGATACACATTGTATTTACCCCCTTTCTTCTTTCCCTCAGATATAATAGGTTTTCTTTGCCTCTTTGTGAGATGTAGTACCCCCACTTTACCCCTTTTTCTGGTACAATTTCCTTTCTACCTCTAGTTTCTTTTTTATATTATAACTGTAAAACCAAATTGTGCATGTGCTCTTTATGTATATTCATAACAGAAATGTATTTCCCAAGATTTCTTTTTAGCTTTTTATGTTTCTCTTGAGTCCTATATTTGGAGATCAAACTTTTTGTTTAGTTCTGGTTTTTTTCATCAGAAATAGATGAAATTCACCTATTTTATTGAATGTCCATCTTATTCCCTGGGGAAAAATGCTCATTTTGGCTGAATAAGTTATTCTTGGCTGCATACCAAGATCCTTAGCCTTTTGGAATATCAGATTCCAGGCCCTTCAATAATTTAATATTGATGCAGCTAGATCCTGAGTAATCCTTATTGTGGCTCATCTATTATATTTTTTTCCCTAGTTGGTTGTAGTATTTTTTCCTTGGTCTGATAGTTCTGGAATTTAGCCAAAATATTTCTTGGAGTTTTGATTTTGGGATCTCTTTCAGTAGGTGATCAATGAATTCTTTCAATGTCTATTTTACCCTCTGTTTCTATAAGATCTGGGCAGCTCTCTTTCCTGATTTCCTGGAAAATAATGTCTAGACTCTTATTTTCATCATAATTTTCAGGAAATCCAATAATTCTCAGATTACCTCTTCTAGATCTATTTTCCAGGTCTGTTGTTTTCCAAAGTAGGTATTTAACATTTTTCTCCATTGTTTCATTTTTTTGGTTTTGCTTGACTGATTCTTGGTGTCCTCATGTCTTCCCCAAGTCATTCATTTTCATTTGTTCAAGTCTAATTTTTAATGAATTATTTTCTTCACTGTATTTCTTTTTGTAATTGTCCAATTGAGTTTTTAAGTGAATTATTTTGTTTTATGGAATTTTTTTTCCATTTCACAAATTTTATTTTTTAGAGAGTTATTTTCATTTTCCAATTCACTAATTCTGTTTTCCTTGGAATTGTTTACCTTTTCCAATTCACTAATTCTGTTCTTCAGGAATTTGATTTCTTTATCCACTCTATCTTTAAATGAGTGGAATGACTTATCCAGACCCTCTTGCCAAGCTTCCCTTTCCTTTCCCCATTTTTCTTCTAGCTCTCTTGTAAGAGCCTTTTAAATTTCTTCTATGAGAGCCTTGTGTGGTGGGGACCAGATCATATCTTCCTTTAGGGATTCATCTGGAGATGAATCTATTTTTAGTCTCCTCAGAGTTTGAAGTCTGCTCTCTATCCGTATAGAAGCTAATCAATAGTTAGAGTGTGTTTTAATTTTTTGCTCATTTTGACATAAAAGAATCAAAGAAAACAAACAAACAAACAAAAAGCAAATGCGGTCTGCTTTTTCATCAGTGTGGTGTTACCAAGCTTCCTCTACAGACTACTGGAGATAGCAATGAAGCAGCAGTGTAATAGCAATGGCTGTGCTGCCTGCACAGCAGCCACTCTCTGAGACTCTGAGAGCATGCTCAGTCACTCTGGGTGTTGGGTGGGTGTGACCAGGTCCTGAGAGACTCCAGTGTTTTGCGTTTGAAGTCTTTACCCACTGTGTTTATAGCTTCTCTGCTGATCTACTGGTTTGCTTCCAGGGCAAAGAAATTCACACTGAATAAAGTTCTCCCTGAAAGTTTTCTGAAGGTTGTGACTACATTCTGCCCCTGTCTGGTCTGCTCAGTGTTAGCTGCCTTCTGAGCTCTCTGCCTACCTGCAGTCTGCACCTATCTAACCATCTCTGCCTGTGAGCAAAAACAGAACTTTTCTGGCAAATTTTGATGATATCTTCTGTTGGTAATATATTTGTGGATTTTTTTCAGTCAAGTACTAATTCCAAGGCCGTATCATTAAAAAAAAAAACATTCTGAGGGCAACAAAGAGCTTAGATCAATGCATTTGTTCTTTCTGCCATCTTGGCTGGAAGTCTAAACAAATTTTTAAAAAGTAAATGTTAACCTCTATTTTGTTAAGAAAGTTGGAGTTTCCTAAGTGAGGCACTATTGGTACTTAAATACATGTTAATTATTGATAAATTGAGGCAATGTCTGAAATAAGAAAAGTAGATTTAGAACAGTGGTCATATAGAGTATGATAGTCAGTGAGAAACCCTCAAAGTCCACCTGATCTGTGTGGCACAGTTATGTGCAAATTCCTCTAGGTAAGTTCAAAATTAGAAGAGTAGTAGGAGCAATTCAGACCTGTCTGACAAGTCATAAGCAGCTATATGACAAAGAGAGCAAAGTATTTAACAATTAAATTTAACTATGAGATTATTATATGTCATAACTCTTATTCATGTGTGACTAAATGAGCGTGTCAAAAAACCATGAAATTATGCAAATGGGGTCTCCTAAAAAGTTGTTACATAACATTAACTGGGCTCTCAATGCTACAAGACAAGACGTTTTTAACCTCTCAGTTTTACTCACTATCCCATTCTTTGCAGCATTTCTTCCCAACATTTCCATATTTTTCTGAATGCCTCATGATTCCACTTTACCCTAATTCCCTCAACTGAGAACTCTGCATAAATCTGGTCTTGACACTTTTCAGCTCAAAAATGTTCAGTAGTTCCTTATAACCACCTAAATAAGCTAAAAATTCCCCTACCTGGCACTTAACTTAAGTTAATAAACATTGGTAAAATATTTGCTATGCTAAAAAAATTTAGGTCATTCTCTAAGCATTTCCTCTACTTCCTTCTGCCTCATCTCACATGTTTGAAACACTTCTTTTAACCCTTTTTCACATAATGATTAGACCCTTCCCCTTGCTCCTCTACCTGTGAAAGTAATCTCATTACTCCTGCTTCTCCAGAAGATTGCTCCCTCTATCTTCTCTATTTTCACTTGTCTTTAATGTCTTCTATCTACTGGATACTACTTTACTACCTATAAACATGCTCTTGTGGCTTCTGTCACTATCTATTACACGCTTCCCCCCCCACCCTCCCATTACTGTCCTGTATCTGTCCTTTGTGGCTAAACTTCTTGAGATCATGTCCAATGTTTTTTTCCACTTTATTGCCTTACTCTTTTCTTGACTCTATTCAATCTGATGGGCTGGCCAGTTTAGGTGAGAGTGGAGGTGTTGGAAACATAAAACAGAATCAATAGCATAGATAGGACAGGACTCAAATCTCTTCCATTTACACTAACATATTTGTCCTCTATAGGCTGCCTTACATATCAGGCTTCTAAGTCAGAGTGTTGTCAAGTTATCTTACATTTACTAGAAAAAACAGTCTTCCCTACTTATGTAATTAGCCCATTACAACTGGGGATTTCATGCAAATTATTCATTTACATGCAGTTCACACACAATTGTTCTAATTCCAGACACTTATCAATGTGTGTGCCCCTGTATGGGATATACAGAAGCTATTAAAAAAAAAAAAAAAAAAACCTTGGGGCTCAGCATTTTGCACAAGAAGAGTAAGAGCAAGGATTCATGTATCTATTTTGGACAAGTTCAAAGGGGATGATTGATCTTTCTAAGCATCTTTCCTTGATGAGGTACATTTCCATACTTCCTGGATGACCAGTCCTTCAATGGCTAAAAAACACATTTATAACATAGTGTCATCGTACATTTTCCTTCTCTATTTTATATTATATTCAGTCAGTTACTATCTGGTTACTGGTTTCTATTTCATACATCCTCTCCCATAACCATTCCTTCCTGTCCATTTCCATCAAAGCTTTTTTAATCAGGGTTTCTGTACCATTTTCCTGGACTGTTATTAAAATGCCTCTATATCATTGCTTCTATCCCCTCTTTGGCTCAAATTATATTTTATGTTGTTTTAAGAATAAGTGCCCTTTAAACTAATGAAAAAAATCAAATTAAGGTGGCCTACCTGTACCAGATCTAAAACCATATTATAAAGCAGTGGTTACCAAAACCATTTGGTATTGGCTAAGAAATAGACTAGTTGATCAGTGGAATAGGTTAGGTTCACAGGACAAAATAGGCAATAACTATAGCAATCTAGTGTTTGACAAACCCAAAGACCCCAGCTTTTGGGATAAGAATTCACTATTTGACAAAAACGACTGAGAAAATTGGAAATTAGTAAGGCAGAAACTAGGCAGTGACCCACACTTAACACTCTACACCAAGATAAAGTCAAAATGGGTTCATGATCTAGGCATAAAGAATGAGATTATGAATTGTTGGAATCCTAGTGTCAACTCAACTTGAAACAAAGTGAAAACTCAAGGGAGATGTCAGAATCTTGGTGTTAACTCAATGGAATTGAGACAATGCTTATTGGTTCACACCTTAGAGTGAATCCTTACAAGGTGATAAATTGCTAATACTGATAGAAACAATGATTGTGTTCACACCTTTAGACAACTCATATAAGCAAGGAATATTTAAGTACTCATTGGAGTTCACATGTTTGGGAGATTTCAGGGTTTAGTATGAGATATCCGAATTCACACCTCCCTTAAAGCCCTGCCTCCAGAAGGAAGAGTTAACCTTTGCGAGATCATATATAAAGAGGCTCTTAGCTTTGGGTGAAATTACTTCAGAACATTGACTGGGGTTGGAAAGGAGCACTCTGGGAGGAAGCCCACAAGACCTCTATCCGAGACAAGAGAGATTCATTGCATCTTCTACCTTGGTGCTGACTGGAGGCTGAAGAAAGCAGAGGCAAAAGCAAAGGACAAAGCTGCAAGAGCTCTTGGAACCAAGCAGAAAGATATGCGTCTAAGAAAACTAACCGGGCTATATTGAAGGACACAATAAAAGGTTTGAACTTTTATCACCTGGCTGCATTTTGGAGTGATTAATACTTTTAATTGAAACTAAGGCTGCCTCCAGAAAACCTCCCCAAGAAACCTACACCCAGAGAGAACGATCTTATATTTTAAAAAAGAAAAATATCACAATGAATAAATCAGATGAACATAAGATAGTTTTCCTCTCAGGCCTGTGGAAGAGGAAGTAATTTGTGACCAAAGAAGAACTAGAGATCATTATTGATCACAAAATAGATAATTTTGACTATATCAAGTTAAAAAGTTTTTGTACAAACAAGAAGAAAGACAAGATTATGAGGGAAGCAATAAACTGGGAAAACATTTTTACAATCAAAGGTTCTGATAAAGGCTTCATTTCCAAAATATAGAGAGAATTGACTCTACTTTATAAGGAATCAAGTCTTTTTCCAATTGATAAAAATGGTCAAAGGATATGAACAGACAATTTTCAGATAAAGGAATTGAAACTATTTCCAGTCATATGACAGGTACCACATACTTGTCAGATTGGCTAAGATGACAGGAAAAGATAATGCCGAATGTTGGAGGAGATGTGGAAAAACTGGGACACCAATACATTTTTGGTGGAATTGTGAATGAATCCAACCATTCTGGAGAGCAATTTGGAACTATGCTCAAAAAGTTATCAAACTGTGCATACCCTTTGATCCAGCAGTGTTACTACTGGGCTTATATCCCAAAGAGATCTTAAAGAAGGGAAAGGGACCTATATGTGCAAAATGTTTGTGGCAGCCTTTTTTGTAGTGCCTAGGAACCAACTATAAATTCAATTCCTGCCTTCAAAGAATTTATATTCCAATGGAGAGACAACACACAAATAGCCAAGTATAAATGTATGAGTGGTGTAGATGCCCACCAATTGGAGAATGGCTGAATAAATTGTGGTATTTGAATATTATGGAATATTATTGTTCTGTAAGAAATGACCTGCAGGATGATTTCAGAGAGGCCTAGAAAGACTTATATGAACTGATGCTAAGTGAAATGAACAGAACCAGGAGATTATTATACAGTTTAACAACAATAGTATATGATGATCAATTCTGATGAGTTTGACTCTCTTCAACAATGAGATCATCCAAATCATTTCCAATTGTTCAGTAATGAAGAGAATCAGCTTCATCCAGCAAAAGAACTATGGGAAATGAATGTGGACCACAACATAGGATTTCTACTTTTTTTGTTATTGTCTGCTTGCATTTTTGTTTTCCTTCTCAGGTTATTTTTACTTTCTTTCTAAATCTGATTTTTCTAGCAAAATAACTATATAAATATGTATACATATTTATACAAAGTATGTTTAACATATACTTTAACATATTTAACATGTATTGAACTACTTGTCAACTAGGGGAGGGGGTGGGGGGAAGGAGAGAAAATATTGGAACAGAAGGTTTTGCAAGGATCAATGTTGAAAAATTACCCATGCATATATTTTGTAAATAAAAAGCTATAAAAATTAACAACTTTTTACCTAATCTGATTCAACTACTTTGTTGCTCAAAAAACTTCAGTAGCTCACTATTACCATCAAAATAAGTTAAGATTCCCTCTGCCTGGCATTTAATTCAAGTCAATAAGTATTTGTTAAGTATTTTCTATGTGGCAAAATTGTGCTAAATGGTAGAGAACCAACTATAAATTCAATTCCTGCCTTCAAAGAATTTATATTCCAATGGAGAGACAACACACAAACAGCCAAGTATAAATGTATGAGTGTGTAGATACAATGATGATGATGATGATTATGGTGGTGGTGGTTGTGGAGGAGGAGGAGGAAGAGGAGGAGGAGGAGGAGAAGACAGATGATGATGATGATGGTGATGATGAATTGAAAATAATCTCCCAGAGATCACCAAGATTAAAAGTAATCTCATGAGAAGACACATTGAAAGTTTGATTTTTTTTGAGACTTAACAGAAGATCAAGGTGAGGAAGGAGAAGATTCCAGGTATTGGGGACAATCAAGAAATGTGCATGGAATTGGGAAGTGAAGTGTGTTCTGTGAGAAACATCAAGGAGGGTATTGTCATTTGATGTAACAGTATATAGAGTAGAGTAAAGTGAAAGATGACTGGAAAGGTAGAAAGGGGACAGATTATGATGGATTTTAAAAAATCAAATACATGATTTTATATTTGATCCTAGATATACTATTGGATAACTGGGGAGGGAGGTGACATGATCAGCGATGGGTTTTTGTCAAGATCAATTCTATATCTGAGTGGAAGATGGGAGTGGAGTAAGGAATGACTTGAAGCAGGGATACTAAGTATGCTATTACAATAGCTTCTCTTTATTTTACTACCTTTCCTCTATTGCTTATTTTCAATTTATCCTTTATATAGCATTTTACTATATTGTTATTTGCATGTTGTTTCACACATTAGATTGTAAACTTTTCAAATGCAGGGACTGTCTTCTATTTTTCTTACTCGCTCCACTGCTTAGCACAGTGCCTGGCGCTTAGTAAATACTTAACAAATATTTATTGACTGACTGAGAAAGTAGAAAAAGACACACAAGACATTTTTCAAATTTTGAAGCCAGTTACAAATAAATTCCAGCTACTCTTATTAAACTGAATATTATATCTATTGTCTAGGGGAAAGTCAAGGCAACTGGTTTTCTTAGATCTATAACTAGAAATTTTTTCACTCAGAATTTTTCCTCCTCTTCCCTTACCCCTCCTCCCCAAAAAGGTTAGTTTCGGAGATGATAATAATGGTACAGAAAATGAGCAGAGGATTCTCTGATCTGAGACATTTGAGAACTAGTCCTTCAGGGAAAGGAGTTGGGAATATGGGTGGAAGGGGAAATCTAACCATCTCAGGCCAGTAAGGAACTGTGCCATGTGGGATGGTACTTTTTATTGAGAACTCCACTACCAAAAGCTGCTATCAATGGCTATGTACTATGGAAGTTTCTGGACACATAATCAACTATCTTGTTGGTAGCTGTCAGTTTGTTTATAGAACACTTTACTAGCTATGATGTAGGACTCTCCAGTGTGATGTACTAGATGCAAATTTTAAGGTATCTCCAGATGTGGAACACGCTCCTACCAGGGATTCCTCTAAATGTTTTGTTTTCCTATAGAACTTTGTTTATTATTTAATAAAGAGTAGCTTCTGAGAAAATTAATAGTAATGGAGTGACCAAACTATCACTGAGGAGGATACTATATCAATAATAAACACTTTTTAGGGCAACATTCCCATTTCCTACTGGTGACCAAAGGGAGGGCTTATTTTTCCCCACACTGATATATTTATCCAGCTTCCCGATTCCAACACCATGATTTTAAAGCTAAGAAAATCAGTTCAATATGGGCATTGAGTAACTTACCCTGTGTCACCAAAGTTGCAAGTAGAAGAGCTAGGATTTCAGATTCATATTTTAAAAGTCTAGTTCTAGTGCTTTCCCTTCCTTATTGCTCATTGTACTATATTTCTTTTTCATTTGATCATAAAGATCAAACAAAAGCTAAACAAAGCAAGATCTCTATATCTAACAATCTGGAAAATTGGCTAAGAGAGGTCAGGGGATTTTGTAAAGTTACCTAGCAAATTAGTGGTGTCTCTAAAGTTGCAGACTAATTCTAAGTTATCTCCACCTTCTGGTCCTCAACTCTCTCTAAATTGCAGTATCTATATCTAATCTTTCACAAATGACTTCTGTAACAACAGACCAGTGTCTTCATTATTCCTATATCATAACTTCCACATTCCAATCACTGCATCTTGAGAATTCTTCCTTTCTTCCTTCCCTTTCTGCCTGCACATATCCATTCTTCAAGGTAAAAGTCTCATTCTACTTCAAGAGAAGGCACACTCATTTAGCAATAACTAGATGTAATCCTGGTACTCAGGTCTAGGAAAGATGATGCAAAGACTTAGTATCTCAGACTGGATGCTGAACCCTTTGAATTCAGGAAGGATGTACAACTCATTTTTTTTATCCTGTGTGCCTTACATTTTGTCTTACCTATAAAGTGGACTATGCTACTATATAGGTTTCTGGTGATATAAATTCAGAACAATGTCTAGTGGATCACTCAGCATGGGACTATTGTACCATAAGCTATTGTTCTTGTTAATATAATTATAAGAAAGACAATTATTGTAATTACATTTCTCAATGCTTTCAAATTTTGCTCATATTTCTGTTCTCTTTCAGTTGCGCTGACTTACTGAACTCCCAACTTGCAGCACAACTCCTCCTTCTTCCAATCAAACTTGTTAAATATTTACTCTCTCCAGTGGAAAATGCCCAGACTCCTCCATTCATCCTATGGAAAGACACATTTATATAGTTTCTACTATTGCCAGAAACTTCAAAATATTATACTCATTTTACAACAGAAAAACAGAGGCAATCAGTTTAAAATATCACATAGCTAGTGCTTGAACCTTCCCAATCAGCTCTTTCCAACTGCAAACCCAACACTGTATCCATTGAAGCACCTTGTTAGTACTTCATTTTCAAGGACCAACAAAATCATGGGTGATGTTTTGACTTATACATGAATTGGAACAGTTACACAAAGTCATTAGCCTCATTCTCTCTTCCAAAGTCATTCATGTCTAGTGGAAGACAAAAATCAGGATGACTGGTGATGGCCCAGGATGCAGTGGATGACCTTAGCATCTTAGCTTCCTGACCAAGCTCTAAGTGTTTCACAGCTCCTGTTTCTGCCATCTTCATGACCCCTGGAACAAATTGTTCTCAGTTATCCATTCCACTGAGAAAAGTCTATATACATGCTTGAAGTAGAGAACCCTATAACTTATTGATGGCCTGATGATTACCCTCAAACTGGTTTAGCCAGTCTGCCAAGGCAGTTTAATAGGGTATAGCCTCTGCTAATGCTAAAGTTTCATAAAGCCACAAGTGAAGATGAAGAAGGTAAAAACCAAAGGTGGAGGAGCAGCCCTGAAAAGCTACTAATATTAATTCTTGCTGAATTGCCCATACACACTATATGTAGGACAGTTTGCAACATCCCACGACCCTTACCATCTCTGAGGCTACTTCTTTTGTCTGTCTGTTTGTTTGTTTGTTTCATAATTGTAACTTTTTATTGACAGAACCTATGCCTAGGTAATTTTTTTACATTATTCCTTGCACTTACTTCTGTTCCAACTTTTCCCCTCCCTCTCTCCCCCTCCCCCAGATGGCAAGCAGTCCTATATATGTTAAGTATGTCACAATATATCCTAGATACAATATATATGTGCAGAACCGAATAGTTCTCTTGTTGCACAAGAAGAATTGGATTCAGACGGTAAAAATAACCTGGGAAGAAAAGCAAAAATGCAAACAGTTTACATTCATTTCCCAGTGTTCTTTCTTTGGATGTAGCTGCTTCTATCCATCATTGATCAATTGTAACTGAGTTAGAACTTTTCTTTGTTAAAGATATCCACTTCCATCAGAATACATCCTCATACAGTATCGTTGTTGAAGTATATAATGATATCCTGGCCCTGCTCATTTTACTCAGCATCAGTTCATGTAAGTCTCTCCAAGCCTCTCTGTATTCATCCTGCTGGACATTTCTTACAGAACAATAATATTCCATAACATGCATATACCACAATTTACCCAATCATTCTCCAATTGATGGGCATCCATTCATTTTCCAGTTTCTAGCCACTACCCTCAGGGCTTCCACAAACATTTTGTCACACACAGGTCCCTTTCCGTTGTTTAGTATCTCTTTGGGATATAAGCCCAGTAGTAGCACCGCTGGGTCAATGGGTATGCACAGTTGGATAACTTTTTGAGCATAGTTCCAAATTGCTTACTAGAATGGCTGCATGTATTCACAATTCCAACAACAATGTATCAGTGTCCCAGTTTTCCCACATCCCCTCCAACATTCCACATTATCTTTCCCTATTATTCTTGCCAGTCTGACAGGCTTATAGTGGTATCTCAGAGTTGTCTTAATTTGCATTTCTCTAATTAATAATGACTTGGAGCATCTTTTCATATGGCTAGAAATAGTTTCAATTTCTTCATCTGAGAATTGTTTGTTCATATCCTTTGACATTTATCAATTGGAGAATGGCTTGATTTCTTATAAATTAGAGTCAATTATCTATATATTTTGGAAATGAGGCCTTTATCAGAACCTTTAACTGTAAAAATGTTTTCCCAGTTTATTGCTTCTGTTCTAATCTTGTCTGCATTAGTTTTGTTTGTACAGAAACTTTTAAATTTGATATAATCAAAATTTTCTATTTTGTAATCAATAACGATTTCTAGTTCTTCTTTGGTCATAAATTCCTTCCTCTTCCACAGGTCTGAGAGGTAAACAATCTATGCTTTTCCAATTTATTTATAATCTCATTTTTTATGCCTAGGTCATGAACCCATTTTGACTTTATCTTGGTGTATGGTGTTAAGTATGGGTCAATGCCTAATTTCTGCCATACTAATTTCCAATTTTCCCAGCAATTTTTGTCAAATAATGCATTCTTACCCACAAAACGGGGTCTTTGTGTTTGTCAGACACTAGATTATTAAAGTTATTGGATGTTTTGTCCTTTGAACCTAACCTATTCCATTGATCAACTAGTCTCTTTCTTAGCCAATACCAAATGGTTTTGGTAATTGCTGCATTATAATATAAATTTGGATCTGGTACAGCTAGGCCACCTTCATTTGATTTTTTTTTCCATTAATTCCCTTGAAATTCTTGACCTTTTGTTTTTCCATATGAACTTTGTTGTTATTTTTTCTAGGTCATTAAAATAGTTTTTTGGGAGTCTGATTGGTATAGTGTTATATAGTTGAGGTATTATTGTCATCTCTGTTATATTTGCTCGCCCAATCCAAGAGCATTTAATATTTTTTCCAGTTGGTTAGATCAGACTTAATTTGTGTGGAAAGTGTTTTGTAGTTTTGCTCATAAAGTTTCTGATTTTCCCTTGGCAGATAGATTCCTAAATATTTTATTCTAACTCTGTTGGATTTTGTTAGTGATAAATAAGAATGCTGATGACTTATATGGCTTTATTTTGTATCTGGTCCGGCAACTTTGCTAAAGGTGTAGATTATTTCTAATAACTTTTTAGTAGAATCTCTGAGGTTCTCTAAGTATATCATCATATCATCAGCAAAGAGTGATAATTTGGTTTCCTCATTGCCTACTCTAATTCCTTTCATCTCTTTCTCAACTCTTATTGCCAATTCTAAAAAAAAATATTGAATAGTAATGATGATAGTGAGCAACCTTGTTTCTCCCCTGATCTTATTGGGAATTGTTGCAGTTTGTCCCATTATATATGATGCTTTCTGATGATTTTAAATAGATGCTACTATTATTTTAAGGAAAAGTCCATTTATTCCTATACTCTCAAGTGTTCTTAATAGGAATGGATGTTGGATTTTATCAAATGTTTTTTTCTGCATCTATTGAGATGATCATATGGTTTTTGTTAATTTAGTTATTAATATGGCAAGTTATACTGATAGTTTTCCTAATATTGAATCAGCCCTGCATTCCTGGTATAATTCCTACTTGATCATGGTGTATTATCCTGGGGATGATTTTCTATCGTCTTTTTTCTAATATCTTATTTAAGATTTTAGCATCAATAGTCATTGGGGAGATTGGTCTATAATTTTCTTTCTCTGTTTTCAACCTACCTGGCTTAGGTATCAATACCATGTCTGTGTTATAAAAGGAATTTGGTAGAACTCCTTCATTCCCTATTTTTTCAAATAGTTTATATAGCATTGGGGCTAATTGTTCTTTGAATGTTTGGTAGAATTCACATGTAAATCCATCTGGTCCTGGGATTTTTTTTAGGGAGTTGATTAATAGCTTGTTCTATTTCTTTTTCTGAAATGAGACTATTTAAACAATTTATTCCTCCTTTGTTAATCTAGGAAGCCTATTTTTTGGAGGTAGTCGTCCATTTCACTTAGGTTACCAAAGTTATTGGCATAAAAAATGGGCAAAGTAACCCCTTATTATTTCTTTAATTACCTCTTCATTGGTGGAAAGTTCTCCCTTTTCATTTTTAAGACTAATTTGATTTTCCTCTCTCCTTTTTCTAATCAGATTTACCAAAGGTTTATCAATTTTATTGGTTTTTTCATAAATCCGACTATTAGTTTTATTTATTAGTTCAATAGTTTTTTTTTTAATTTCAATATTATTAATTTCTCCTTTTAATTTTAGAATTTCAAAGTTAGTAATTGATTGGGGGTTTTTAATTTGATTGTTTTCTAGCTTTTAAAGTTGTAAGCCCAATTAATTGATCTTCTCTTTCTCTATTTATTCAAGTAAACCTCTGAGGCTACTTCTTGATGACTTTAGATAATCTTAGAGAAAGATCCATGAATCAATTAAACAAATGGTAGCTCCAAAGAGCCTTGGGTTCATATTGATTCTTTGTTTACTGGAATCTTCAACCTCAGATATGAATAAGGATCTATTAAAATTTAATTCACTAGTGTAACCTGGCAAAGCCCATGGTCAAATCTATGTCATAGTGAGGAACTGACTATGGTGAAGAATTAGGATCATAGGTCTAGTCATAGTCCAACCTTCTCACTTTATAGATGAAGAAATTAAGAAGTTAATTAACTTACCTAAAGACATCATGAAGTAAAATTCAAATCCAGGTTCTCTGATTCTAGAACCACTAATCTTTCCCACTGAACCATGCTTATTCCCATTATAAATGCTACTATTATCTTCTCCACCAGATTTCCCTGATTAATCTTTACAATAGGAGGTGTTTCTGATCTCTCTCATACTATTGCAATAGAATACAAGTTTGGCTAGTCTCTACCAGCCAGAGCTGCTGCAAGAATGAGCCCAGACACTGACTGTATGTGTCATGCATAGACCAGGCTTTATCACTCATCAAGAGCAGGTAGCCTACAAAAATTTGTTACTTTGGCTGCAGCTGCTAATGAAGATCATCTCCTAAAGGTATAGATGTTTGCAGCTGCATCGAAAGTGGGAAAATCCATGTCATCTGTGGTACTTGAAGGAAATAATCATAGTTTATATTTAATCTATGCCTTCTGGCTACAGAGAACTTATATTTTTGATTTTCATAACACCAGGAAATAAGCAAGGCAGTATTTATTATCATTTCCATTTTATATCTCACAAGATCAAGGCTAGAGATTTAAAGTTGAAAAGAACTTTAAAGAATATCTAGCCCAGCCATTTAATTTTACAGATGCCCACAGATTTTCTCCAAATCATACAGCTAGTGAGTGGAAGAATTGTTAGTTGAAAATATGTCTTATGGTATCTATTCACTTCTCTGAAGTGAATGAAATTGGCATCTTAACCAGCTGTGTTGGATTCTTGTATATGAGGGAGGTGAAAATGAGATGAAAGAGTTGGGAAATATGAGCTAGAAGAGATAAAACATTCATTGCATAAAACACAAAACTGAGGACTAGAGAGGATATGGGGATTTTCCCAGTTCATTCATTATTAGTAGAAATGGGATTGAAAGTCAGGATTTTTGATTTTTATTCCAAGGCTTTACTCACTATATACTGCTAGAATACCAGATGAACATTTGGATACCAAATCAAGGCCACTCTGGCACTTGAGCTGAGTTGCAGCCCAGCACTAGGGTATAAATCAAATACTGAAGTAATTCATGGAAAACTCTCAGGAGACTGAGGAGGAGGGGGATGAGATGATTCTGCCTCAGCTTTACCATGATTATAAATAATCCTCTTCTTCCCTTTGGCCCCCATACCCAAGTTTTTCCATGTTCTATTTTACTGACGATGAAGGATCCCCCAAATAAATGATGATATGCAAAATGTTCTTCATTTTGATAAATGACATTTATTCCATGGATTTTTCTTTTTTCCCTGGTTCTTTCTGCTTACCACATTTTCACTGTTTGATTTCAACCATAATCTCTGCTGGTTGGCTTTTGGAATTATGATATCAGGAGCAAGCGCGCTCTTAGAGCAATGTGACTATATTTCACAGGTAACCACACAATTTATTTTGGGCGACTTACATATTTTAGGAGAATTGGTTTATATTTCATAGGCTAAAGTCACAACTGTCAAACATGGAGTGGCCAGTGATATACCTAGGCCATGCTTGGCTGAAGGCAGAGTAGAGGAAGGGACTGGGAATCTGTGGGCCCCAGAAATCAAGAAATGTGTCAGTTCTATATATTGGAAATTAGATTTGGAGTTGGGAGGCTTGAAGATAAATCCTAATTCTAAATCCTATGTGACTTTAGGTTTGTCATTTGTTCTCTCTGAAGCCTGTCTTCAAATGCAAATATGGATCATATGTGCATGACATAAGACCCTCATATGATTTCCATAAGGAAAAATGTTTTATAAATTGTATAGATCTGAGACACTATTATAATTTATCATTATTATTATTTGAATTGGTATTCTGGAGTCACTCCAATCTCACTAATATGACAGAATCTCTGAGTTGGGGAAAACTTTAAAGGACTTCTATTTATACCTATACATGAACAAAAATCCCATCTATAACAGAAGGATAGCCAGGTCTTGTTACAACACCTCCAAAGTGAAGAAAACCCCTACCTCCCAAAGTAGAATTTTCTATTTTTGGTTAGCTCTAATGCTTTTATTTTGGAGAGGTGAAAGTGGTAAGTAGATAAGTTTTAATGACTACTGAGCCTATTCTTATTTCAGGGTGGTTGAGTCTGTTAAATCTCTTGAATTTGTGAGTTCTGAGTTGCAGTGGAATACGCTGATTGGTTGTCCAAGCTAAATTTGAAATTGATGTGGTGAGGAGTAGGGGTCCTAGATTGCCTAAAGAGGGACAAAGTAGCCCAAGTCAATTTTTCTTTTTCTTATCTATAATAACACTCCTTCCTTCTTTCTTCACTCCCTCTCTCCATTTTTTCCTCCCTCCATTTTTCACCCTTTTTATTCCTCCTTCTTTCCTTGCTTCTTTCTTCCTTCCCTCCTCCTCTCTCTTTCTCTTTGTGCCTCTTTTTTCTCTATCTCTGTTTCTCTCTGTGTGTCTCTCTATCTCCGTCTTTCTTTCTCTCTCTTTCCCTCTTTCCTTCTCTTCCTTTCTCCCTCTTTCCATCTCTCCTGAGCATCTTGACTAATAAGAATCAATAACAGTTGTATAGTTTTTTAAGGTTTCAAAGCTTTTTACATAAATGTTATTATTTTATCCTCACAACAACTCTTGGAAGTAAGTTCTATAATTAATTCAGTTTATGATGGAGGAAAATGAAGCAGATAGGTTAAGTGAAGATGAAGACAGGCATGCACATACATGTATATGTGAACATGTATGTATATATTTATAGAGAAAGTGAAAAAGAGAAAAACATTTAATAGTTCTATTGATTTTTATAAAAATTTTTGTATAGATTTATTTTCCCCTGCATCCTCACCTAATTAAACAATTATAAAAACAAGGGAAAAAAAGAAAACTTTTATGACAAATGTATATAATCTAGCAAAACAACTTTCCACATTGGCTGTGCCTGAAAAAATATATCTCATGCCTTCTTTTAAAGCCATCACCTTCCTGTGACAAGGTGAGTGCTGTGCTTCATCTTTTGTATTCTGGAATTCTGCTAGTTATTATATAGATTATAGTTCTAATTTCTTTCAAAGTTATTTTTCTTTATAATATTGTAATCATTTAATTCGTTCTTCTAGTTTTCTTCATTTTACTCTCTATCAGCTTATAGAGATCTTCCAATTTTCCTTTAAAATTATCCATATTGTCATTTCTTATGGAGAGGGAAAGGAACAATCATTTATATAGCATTATGTGTCAGGTGCATCACTCTATTTATTTTACTGCCTATCTGACACAGCAATATTCCATTACTTTCATATAACAAAATAATTTGTAATTATTCTCCAATTTATGGGCACTCCTCTTTTAGTTTCAAGTAATTTGTCACTATATAAAGAGTTATATACACATATAGATAGATAGATAGATATGTATACCCAACATATACACCTCTACATATACATAGGTGTGTGTGTATATATATATGTATATAGATAATATATATGTATACATACACACACATATACACACACACAGACACACAGACACACAGACACACACATATATATATCTTTCCTCTTTCTTTCATTATTAGCAATATAAACCAAGCAATGATATTGCTGAGTTAAAGGGTATAGACTGTTTCATGATTTTGGTGATATATGTATATATGCGTGTATACATATTCATGTGTATATATGATTATCTACATATACATATACACAAATATGCATATATAATATATAAATATAATCACAATTGTCCCTTTTATCTCATGTGATTCTCTCTATTCCTTCAGTGTTGGTCACGACCTCTTCCCCTAATCACAGATTACTCTAATTCTTAAGAAATGTTTTCCTGACACTTGTTCCTCACAATTCAGGGTGAATTGTCACCCTGAATTTACCTCTTTATAACTTCCTAATTACTCTCTTTCTGGCCAAACAGAAGGGAAAACAAGAAAAAAGGGGGAGAAATGAGACTTAATACTCTTTTACATGGCAGTTTTTCAACTTACTTGAGAAGCAACACATTGTACATCATATTCCCCAAGATTCCTCGCCCCCCTCTTTTGAACTATAGAAACTCCCCTTCCTTCAGCTGATGTTGATATAACATTATCTCAAGGTCCTTCATTTAACATGCTGATTGTTCTCTTTTGATCTCTATAGTTGATCATTATGGATCCTGAATCTTCACAGAATACTCCACATATCTCTAACCAAGAAAAAGGGCATTATTCCATGGATCAGGGCTTCTCCTCATGTAGCCTGAGACCATTAGTCCACATTTGATTTCTATTGACTTTTCAGTACACTACCTGGTTTCCACCCATATATTTTTCCACTGCTTAATGTTTAAAATATCTCATCTATAAATGAGTATAATTCTATTCCACAGTAGCTATGGCAATGGGCACATACGCTGTATCTTTGCCTCTGTGTTCCTTCCTCTGAGTTTAGATAACCTATCTGTGTTCCTTTCTATGAGTATAGATAACCCATCTTGAGATTTAGCCTTTTGTGAGGTGACTGTCTTAAGAATAGTAAAGGGAAGGGAAGGAAATAAGCATTTATACAGCATTTATTATATACTAGGCATTTTACAGATAAGGAAATAAAGGCTCAAAAAAAGGTAATTTGAGCACAGTCACACAGCTATTGCTATCATGTTCTCTTAAGACTGACTTCTTTCTGAAGGAAGTCTGAGGAAGCCCCCTTCCCTTCAGCTGATGCTGATATGGCATTATCTCTAGGTCCTTCATTTACCATGCTGATTGTCCTCTTTTGGTTCATTTTTAGTTGATCATTATGTTTCCTGGAACCTCATAGAATACTCCAATTATATCTGACTTTTATTTGACTTTAGATCTTGATTCCTGGCCCAATATTCTGTACTGTACTATCACTTAACTCTGGGAGGTTCTGGTTTCTACAGTCAAATATGTCTAGAAGCAAGATAGGATGTGCTCAAGCCATGCCCTGGTTTGACAGAGAATGTAGGTCTTAAGGAAATTTTTCAAGCATTGTGGAATCAAGATAAATATGAAATAGTTATTCATCAAGCCTATAAAAATCCTACATGTTTAATGTTTTAAGTATCAACTTCCGGAGAGAAGATAGTAGGAAATATGGGTTGATGTATTCATTGACCTTGTCAATATATTCTTCTGAATATATTGTGTTTTTCTGCATGGAGAAAACAAATGGATAATTGAATGGATGGTGGTTGTGGTTGTTGCTTTGCCCTTTGTTCTTGAAGAATACTATGATATCAGGTAGGTAATGCCATGTCATGCAAGTGGATTACAATTAAGTGAGTGAAGACTGCACAAGGTCAGCTGCCTCATTTTCCCATTTAGAGCCATCTGGGTCTAGTGGCCAGATATAGATCAGGGTGCCTAAAGATGGCCATAGATGAATGGATGGAAGCAGAGGTTAGAATGCTTGACTCAAATCAGGAAGATCTAAGTTCAAATTAAACCTCCAACACTTATGAGCTATGTTACCCTGGGAAAATCACTTAGCAGTCACTTAGCTTGAAAGTGGTAGATGCTGAATAAAGGCTTATTTGACTGTCAGCATCTGTATTACTCAGTTTTCTCAGCTATAATAGAAGGAACTTCCAGTTTGGGGCAGGAAAAAAAATAGGATAATATTTACAGAGCATCTTACAGATCTTTAAGTGCTCTACAAATGCAAATTATCATTACTATCATCATCATTTGATAGAAATGACTTTTATTGAACACTTACTATATACCAATCACTGTGCTAAGATGGGGATACCAATACAGGAAAAGAGGACATTTCCTACTCTGAAGGAGTTTGCTTTACCCAATTCATGTTTCAATCAACCTAAAGTGCTTTTCCTGTTGTAGGTCAAATCATGTCACCCCCCCCCCCCACACACACACACCCCTTGCCCCAACACACACACACACTAGGGGAAACTTTAAAACTCCAGTGGCTTCTTTTTACCTGTAAGAGCTCTCCAGCAAACTTAACCACCTAGAAATACCTCTGAGATCTATGAGTCTTGGTCTTATTTTCAGTAAGTCTACTCTTTAATAGCTAGGCCTAGTACTGCTCACTTCATAATTAGCTCAATTCATTCCAGACTACTTTCTTCTTCTTTTACAATATAAATACAAAATTTGTTTGACATTCAAGCTCTTAATAACCTAGTTGTTTCTTACCCTCCTTGTGCTTTTGTACCTTATGCCCAGCATGCACTCTTTGGTCCAGTGATACTGGCCCTTCTGACTGTTTCCTAGACAAGACACAGCATCTCTTGGTGTGAGGTATTTTCTCTGGTTGTTCCCCATATTTGAAGTTCTCTATTTCTTCCAATCCAACTACCGACTTCCCTGGTTTTCTTTAAATCTCAGTTAAAATATCAGTTTCTATAGGAAGCCTTCTCCTATTTCATTAATTCAAATACATCCTCCTCCCTCCCCCTGTTAAATTACCCCCTATTTATCCTATATATCTTACTTTTTTATATTTGTTTCCATCTTGTCTCCCTCATTAGATTATAAGTTCCTTGAGTGTAGGGTATTTTATTTTTGCCTCTTTTTGTATCCCCAGTGTTTAACACAGTGACTGGCACATAATATGTACATAATAAATGTTGCTTGATTGATTGAGTTTGTAAGCAGCAGAGACAGTATTGTAAAAGAAGAAGAAAGTAGTCTGGAGTGAATTGAGCTAATTATGAAGTGAGCAGTACTAGGCCTAGCTATTAAAGAGCAGACTTACTGAAAATGAGACCAAGACTCATAGATCTCAGAGGTATTTCTAGGTGGTTAAGTTTGCTGGAGAGAGGTAAACCAGTGCCTCCAGAGAGTAAGTTAAGTCAGGAGCATGGCAGAGGCCCCTTCAAGGAACACATTTTATACTTGATCTACATTATGCCTTGAGGACATTTCTGCTTCCATTGAGGGCAACCCTTAGCATGAAACATATTTTAGTTTTAACATCCTGACTCCACTCCCTTTATAGGCTAGATTTATTCAGGACTGTATGTGCTGAGCAGATCATTACTGGGAAAGAGGAACCCTATACTTCCATACATCCATACTACCATGGCTTATCTGTTGTTATAAATCATCTCCAATATTCCTGGAACTTGGCTAATTGTTAGGTATATACCTACATAAATGAAATGGTGTGCATCCTAAAAAGCAAAAAACAAAAACAACAACAACAAAAAAAACACATTCTGGCTAAACAAGACTCACCCATTCCTATAAAATGCATGATACTCTCAGAATCTGTGAGCTGCTATGGTGCATGGGATGCTACTTAAAAATGGGAGTGGTGAAACCTCAATATCATAATATACCAAGTTCTGACTTTGGGCTCTCCTATAACCATCCCAGTCACACTTCCACATTGGTCACCAAAACCACCATCCATATTGTGGTTTTATCCTTCTTTCAATATCGACTTTTATCAGTTCTTTTGCCTACTCTATATGCTGGGAGTCTCATCTCTCCATTCCATCCCTGGGATGTCGCCTTTTAAATCACAAATTAAATTAAGTGTTCCCTTGTGAGTTGAACACTGAAATAGAGGAGCCTATCACTTTACACATTGGTCAAACTAATTCCTATGAAAACCCCTTAAAGTTTAACAAAAGATTCCCTAACATACTGAAAAGAGAGAATAAGCTCTAACAATATCTACAAAATTGGAAAGGCTTTGGGTGTAGTCAGAAATTCAGAGGGATTATAGCCTTAGAGAGTATATCTATATAGCTATATATTTCTATTCACATATACACACACATACATGTATGCATGTATATGTATATATAGATATATACATATATGTGTATATGTTAGTACTTTTAAGTTTTGTTAAGTGATTTACAACTATTATCTGATTTGATTCTCACAATCATCCAGAGAAAAATTAATATTACTTTACAAATCAGGAAACTAAGGGAGTCAGAAGTAGACATTTATCTAACCTGATAAATATCTGAGGCCAGTTTTAAACCTAGGTCTTGTTGATGCCAGGTCTAGTGCTCTTTCTACTGTTCTTTCTGGTTGGCTGATATTTACATTTTTTATTCGTTTAATAGTATTTTTTTCAATTACATTTAAAGATAGTTTTCAACATCCATTTTTGTAAGATTTTTGAATTCTAATTTTTTCTCTTTTCTTCCTCCTTTCCAAGAGAGTGAGAAATATTACATAGGTTATACATATACAATCATGTTAAATATATTTCTATATTAGTCATGTTGTGAAAGAAGAATCAGAACAACATAGAAAAGCCATAATCAAGAAAAAAACAAAAAAAAAAGGTGAAAATGATATACTTCAAGCTGCATTAAGACTCCATATTTTTTTCTTTGAATGTGGATAGCTTTCTCTATTATCTGTGTCTTTTGGAATTGTCTTTGAGCATTGTATTACTAAGAAAAATTAAGTCTTTAATAATTAAGCATCATACAATGTTGCTATTACTGTGTACAATGTTCTGACTCTGTTCACTTCATTCAGCATCAGTCCATGTAAGTCTTTCCAGGATTTTCTGAAATCTGTCTACTCATCATTTCTTGTAGAACAATATTTCATTATATTCATATGCCACAACTTATTCAGCCATTCTCCAATTGATGGGCATCCCCTCAATTTCTAACTCTTAACCACACAAAAGAGCTACTATAAATATTTTTGTACAAGTGCATCCTTTCCCCTTGGGATATAGACCCAATTATGGTAATGTTTTATACTTTTTGGGCATAATTCCTAATTACTCTCCAGAATGGTTGGATCCACAAATAATGCATAAGTGTTCCATCTTTCCTATATCCCTTCCAACATTTATCATTATCTTTTCCTGTCATCTTAGCCAACCTGATAGATGTGAGTGTTATCTTAAATATTTTAATTTGCATTTCTCTGGTCAATTGTAAGTTTTAGAGTATTTTTAGATGGCTATAAATACTTTTTAATTTCTTCATCTGAAAACTCTCTGTTCATATCTTTTGACCATTTATCAATTGAGGAATGTCTTGTATTCTTATAAAATTGATTCACTTCTCTAAATATTTTACAAATGAGATCTTTATCAGAAACCCTCACTGTTAAAATTATTTCCCATCTCTCTGCTTCCCTTCTAATCATGGTTGTGTTGGCTTTTGAACAAAACCTGTTTAATGTAATCCAAATTATCAATTTTGCATTTCATAATGTTCTTTACCTCTTGTTTAGTCATAAATACAACCTTCTCCACATAGCTGACAGATGAACTATTCCTTGTTCTTTTAATTTGTTTATGGTTTCACCCTTTACGTCTAAATCATGCACCCATTTTGACTTTATTTTGGTATAGGGTGTGAGATGTTGGTCCATGCCTAGTTTCTGTCATAATAGTTTTCAGTTTTCCTAGCAACATTCATCAAATAGTGAATTCTTATCTCAGTATTTGAAGTCTTTGGGTTTATCAAATAGTAGATCATTATAGTCACTTATTACTCTATCTTGTGTATCTAATTACTTCATTTACCAACTACTTTTTGCTTGATATTTTCAGAACAGCAAGTATCCTTGACTCTTTATCAAATTATAGAGGAATTATAACCTATTACAATATATAGTATACTTATAACATTAAAAAGAGAAAGTCTTGAAGCTTTTAAGTATATGGATAAAATCAGATTAGGAGTCTAGACATATACTTCTGTCACTGATTTAAACAACACTGTTGGTCCCTTATTTCCTCCTTTTTAAAATCAGTGGGTTTAATTAGGTTATTCACTGAGATTTGGAAAGATTTAAGGCTGTTTGTTACTGTAAAGTATTTGAATACAAGATAGAACTTTGTTATTCATATGAATGTTATGTAATTCAATGATTACATTTATATGTATGCATTTATTTACATGCCTAGTTAGTAGACTTTAAATTGTTATGGTGGAGTGAAGAAACTGAATAGTGACATTCATACAACACTTCATTTAGCAATGAATATGGTTGCAGAAACAAACTGGGTCTAAGATTCTCAGTTGCTGAGGCTATTGATCATTGGTTTCCACACATTTAATATATAATTGGCAGGAGGGGAAAAAACAAGAAAAATAGGTTGTAGGGATTGAGACACTTGATGTCTTATTGGTGGTGGGGGGTCGGAAGACACTGAGGTAAGAGGGAGAGGAGTATTTTTGTGGATATGTGTACATATACAATACATACATGTTGCATGCATATGCAATACATACACAGGTATATATACATATGTGCACATACATATACACATACTTTAATTGGTTGAATTTAAAACTCTAAATCTAAACATTTCAAGGCCCTAGGAAACCCAGTCATGATTGGCTTTTTTAATGTATATTTCTGGGCAAATTATCTACTTGTTCTAGAGAGATGGCATGAAAATGAGAGATAGAACATTGGGCTTATTTTAATAGATTTATAACTTATTTAAGGGACCTCAGAGGTTATCAAATTCAATCTTCCTTAGTCTGCATGTAAAAAAACTTAGTCACAGAGACAAAATTATTTGTCTAAGATCATACAGATAAGTGATCAAGATTTGAACCCTGATCTTCTGTCTGCAAATCCACAGTCCTTTCTGATTATATCCCATACCTTATTTTGTCAGAAATGAGAATCCCTCCAAGAGAAGCTACATTCTAATTATGTGATCTTCTACAAATTACTTCCTTGTCTTGAACTCAACAAAAAAATGGAAGGGTTATATTAGTTTACCTATAATCTTTCTTCTACCTCTTGGATGCATGATGCTTAAGTATCAATTGTCAGGTCTTATTGTCCCTAAAAAGCACTCCATCACTCCTCTTTTAAGCCCCATTCATTCATAGAACATTTAAAAAACATTTACTCAGTGCCTACTTTTTTCAAAGTTTTGCTCTAGGTGCAAGAAATAGAAAGATTTATAAAAAGGACATAGCTCTTACCCTCAAAGAACTTACATTCTACTGTAGGTAAGGGGGGTAAGGGAGGTTAAGGTAAAGTGTGTGTGTGTGTGTGTGTGTGTGTGTGTGTGTGTGTGTGAATGTATAATCAGAATTGGGAAGTGATGTGAGCAAAGAAAAAGAAATCCAGATATCTAGAAAACTTGAGGCAGGGAAAACACATTTTTAGCTGGAGGAAGGGGAGAGGGATATCAGGAAAGAATTCATGAAGAAACCTATGATTATGTTGCTATGCCCTCCACTATTTCTGTAGCTGTGACTTCTAGTGATGGAGGGCAAAGGGAGCAACTCATGATATAAGTAATTGATGCAGCTTTATTTACCCTTTGACATGTGGCCCATGGAGAGGGAAAGTCAGAACCAGATTCCCAAGTATAATTGCCTTGATGTTTATTCTTGAATGAGTCTAATACCCCAAATATATGCTGGTATCCCTTTGTACTATTAATATACCTTTGGATTTAAAGAGAAAAAGGCTCAGTTTGCATTCATGACCTGTCTAGTCTTACTTGATTGATTTAAATGCAAAGGACACATAGCAAGATTACGTGTGAGTCTATAACATGCCTACTTCAATATTCCCCTTTCATATTTGGTTTATCTGATCTAGGACACGCACATGTGAGGTTTGTTTAGGATCTGGTCAACATTGCCAGAACAATGGATTGCTTTGAATGGTTCATGATTGGGATTTATGGTAGTCTATGCTGTAGAAAATGAGTGCCACTAAATTTCAGAACTATCAGATTAAGGAAAAAATTTTACAAGCAGCCAAAAAAAAAACATTTAAATACCGAGGTGCCACAATAAGGATCACCCAAGATCTGGCTGCCTCTACATTAAAGGAAAGTAGGGCCTGGAATATGATATTCCGAAAGGCACAAGAACTTGAGATGCAGCCAAGAATAAACTACCCAGCTAAGCTGAGCATTTTCTTCCAGGGAAGAAGATGGACATTTAATGAAACAAATGAATTCCATTTGTTTCTGAAGAAAAAACCAGAACTAAACAAAAAATTTGATCTCCAAGAATAGAACTCAAGAGATGCAGAAAAGGTAAAAATAACTCTTGAGAATTGTATTTCTGTTGTGGATATACAAAAAGAATACATGTATAATTTGATTGTACTGATATAACATAAAAAAGGGAAGTAGATATGGAAAAGGGATGATCGCAGAATAAGGCGGGAAGGAGGGATAAAAAGAGGGAAACCACATCCCACAAAGAGGCTAAGGAAACTTATCATATCTGAGGGAATTTAGAGAGGGGGAGGAACATTGTGTGAATCTTACTCTCATCAGAGTTGGCTCAAAGAAAAAATAATTGACATTTGTTTTAGAGAAAATTCTCTCTCGCCTCATTAAAAACGGGGGAGAGGAAAAGGGAAAAGAAAAAGAGTAATAAGGGAAGGAAGGGGGAAAGACTCAAAGGGGGGGAGGGAGGGATTATAAAGAGGATAAGTATCGTGATACAAGAGGGGTACATAAGTTTAAAAGGGGGAAAGAGGGTTGGGGGAGGCAAGAATAAGTAAAGCACAATCTGGGGTTATTAGGATGGCAGGAAATACAGATTTAGTAATTCTAACCGTAAATGTGAATGGGATGAACTCCCCCATAAAGAGGAGGCAGATAGCAGACTGGATCAAAAGTCAGAACCCTACAATATGTTGTTTACAAGAAACACATTTAAAGCAGGGGGATACATATAGAGTAAAGGTAAAAGGCTGGAGCAAAATCTATTATGCTTCAGGTGAAGTCAAAAAAGCAGGGGTAGCCATCCTTATCTCAGATCAAGCAAAAGTAAAAATTGATCTAATTAAAAGAGATAAGGAAGGAAACTACATCCTGCTAAAGGGTAGCATAAACAACGAAGCAATATCAATATTAAACATATATGCACCAAGTGGTATGGCACTCAACTTCCTAAAGGAGAAGTTAAGAGAGTTGCAAGAAGAAATAGACAACAAAACTGTAATAGTAGGAGATCTCAACCTTGCACTCTCAGAATTAGACAAATCAAACCACAAAACAAATAAGAAAGAAATTAAAGAAGTAAATAGAATATTAGAAAAATTAGGTATGTTGGATCTTTGGAGAAAATTGAATGGAGATAGAAGGGAATATACTTTCTTCTCAGCAGTTCATGGAACCTATTCAAAAATTGACCATATATTAGGACATAAAGACCTCAAAATTAAATGCAAGAAAGCAGAAATAGTAAATGCTTTCTTTTCAGATCATGATGCAATAAAAACTACATTCAACAAAAAGTTAGGGGGAAATAGACCAAAAAGTAATTGGAAACTAAACAATCTCATCTTAAAGAATGATTGGGTGAAGCAGCAAATTATAGATACAATTAATAATTTCACTCAAGATAATGACAATGATGAGACATCATACCAAAATTTGTGGGATGCAGCCAAAGCGGTAATAAGAGGGAATTTTATATCCTTAGAGGCTTACTTGAATAAAACAGAGAAAGAAAAGATTAATGAATTGGGCTTGCAACTAAAAAAACTAAAAAAAGACCAAATTAAAAACCCCCAATCAAATACTAAATTGGAAATTCTAAAATTAAAAGGAGAAATTAAAAATATTGAAAGTAAAAAAACTATTGAACTAATTAATAAAACTAAGAGTTGGTTCTATGAAAAAGCCAATAAAATAGATAAGCCTTTGGTAAATCTGATTAGAAAAAGGAGGGAGGAAAATGAAATTAGTAGTCTTAAAAATGAAAAGGGAGAACTTTCCACCAATGAAGAGGAAATTAGAGAAATAATAAGGAGTTATTTTGCTCAACTTTATGCCAATAAATTTGATAACCTAAGTGAAATGGATGACTACCTCCAAAAATATAGACTTCCCAGACTAACAGAGGAGGAAGTAAATTGCTTGAATAGTCCCATTTCAGAAAAAGAAATAGAACAGGCAATTAAACAACTCCCTAAGAAAAAATCCCCAGGACCAGATGGATTTACATGTGAATTTTACCAAACATTTAAAGAACAATTGGCCCCAATGCTATATAAATTATTTGATAAAATAGGGAATGAAGGAGTCCTACCAAATTCCTTCTATGACACAGACATGGTACTGATACCTAAACCAGGTAGGCTGAAAACAGAGAAAGAAAATTATAGACCAATCTCCCTAATGAATATTGATGCTAAAATCTTAAATAAGATATTAGCAAAAAGACTACAGAAAATCATCTCCAAGATAATACACTATGATCAAGTAGGATTTATACCAGGAATGCAGGGCTGGTTCAATATTAGGAAAACTATCAATATAATTGGCCATGTTAATAACCAAATTAACAAAAACCATATGATCATCTCAATAGATGCAGAAAAAGCATTTGATAAAATCCAACATCCATTCCTATTAAAAACACTTGAGAGTATAGGAATAAATGGACTTTTCCTTAAAATAATCAGCAGCATCTATTTAAAACCATCAGTAAGCATCATATGTAATGGAGACAAACTGCAACCATTCCCAATAAGATCTGGAGTGAAACAAGGTTGCCCACTATCACCGTTACTATTTAATATTGTATTAGAAACGCTAGCTATAGCAATAAGAGCTGAGAAAGAGATTAAAGGAATAAGAATAGGCAATGAGGAAGCCAAATTATCACTCTTTGCCGATGACATGATGGTATACTTAGAGAACCCCAGAGATTCTGCTAAAAAGTTATTAGAAATAATCCACAACTTTAGCAAAGTTGCTGGTTATAAAATAAACCCACATAAGTCATCAGCATTCTTATATATCACTAACAAAATCCAACAGTCAGAGTTACAAAGAGAAATTCCATTTAAAGTAACTACTGATAATATAAAATATTTAGGAATCTATCTGCCAAGGGAAAATCAGAAACTTTATGAGCAAAATTACAGACCACTTTTCACACAAATTAAGTCTGATCTAACCAATTGGAAAAATATTAAATGCTCTTGGATAGGGCGAGCAAATATAATAAAGATGACAATATTACCTAAACTAATCTATTTATTTAGCGCTATACCAATCAGACTCCCAAAAAACTATTTTAATGACCTAGAAAAAATAACAACAAAGTTCATATGGAAAAACAAAAGGTCAAGAATTTCAAGGGAATTAATGAAAAAAAAATCAAATGATGGTGGCTTAGCTGTACCAGATCTAAAATTATATTATAGAGCAGCAGTTACCAAAACTATTTGGTATTGGCTAAGGAATAGATTAGTTGATCAGTGGAATAGATTAGGTTCAAGGGATAAAACAGTCAACAAATATAGCAACCTAGTCTTTGACAAACCCAAAGATCCCAGCTTTTGGGATAAGAACTTACTGTTTGATAAAAATTGCTGGGAAAATTGGAAACTAATATGGCAGAAACTAGGCATTGATCCATACTTAACGCCGTACACCAAGATAAGGTCAAAATGGGTTCATGACCTAGGCATAAAGAATGAAATTATTAATAAATTAGAGGAACATAGGATAGTTTACCTCTCAGACCTGTGGAAGGGGAAGGTCTTTATGACCAAAGCAGAACTAGAGATCATTACTGATCACAAAATAGAAAATTTCGATTATACCAAACTGAAAAGTTTTTGTACAAACAAAACTAATGCAGACAAGATTAGAAGGGAAGCAATAAACTGGGAAAATATTTTTACAGTCAAAGGTTCTGATAAAGGCCTCATTTCCAAAATATATAGAGAATTAACTCTAATTTATAAAAAATCAAGCCATTCTCCAATTGAAAAATGGTCAAAGGATATGAACAGACAATTCTCAGATGAAGAAATTGAAACTATTTCTAGTCATATGAAAAGATGCTCCAAGTCATTATTAATCAGAGAAATGCAAATTAAGACAACTCTAAGATACCACTACACACCTGTCAGATTGGCTAAGATGACAGGAAAAAATAATGATGATTGTTGGAGGGGATGCGGGAAAACTGGGACATTGATGCATTGTTGGTGGAGTTGTGAACGAATCCAACCATTTTGGAGAGTAGTTTGGAACTATGCTCAAAAAGTTATCAAACTGTGCATACCCTTTGATCCAGCAGTGTTACTACTGGGATTATATCCCAAAGAGATTATAAAGAAGGGAAAGGGACCTGTATGTGCACGAATGTTTGTGGCAGCCCTTTTTGTAGTGGCTAGAAACTGGAAACTGAATGGATGTCCATCAGTTGGAGAATGGCTGAATAAATTGTGGTATATGAAAATTATGGAATATTACTGTTCTGTAAGAAATGACCAACAGGATGATTTCAGAAAGGCCTGGAGAGACTTACACGAACTGATGCTGAGTGAAATGAGCAGGACCAGGAGATCATTATATACTTCAACAACAATACTAGATGATGACCAGTTCTGATGGATCAGGCCATCCTCAGCAACGAGATCAACCAAATCATTTCTAATGGAGCAGTAATGAACTGAACTAGCTATACCCAGAAAAAGAACTCTGGGAGATGACTAAAAACCATTACATTGAATTCCCAATCCCTATATTTATGCACACATGCATTTTTGATTTCCTTCACAAGCTAATTGTACAATAATTCAGAGTCTGATTCTTTTTGTACAGCAAAATAATGTTTTGGTCATGTATACTTATTGTGTATCTAAGTTATATTTTAATATATTTAACATCTACTGGTCATCCCTGCCATCTAGGGGGGGGGTGGGGGGGGTAAGAGGTGAAAAATTGGAACAAGAGGTTTGGCAATTGTTAATCCTGTAAAGTTACCCATGTATATATCCTGTAAATAAAAGGCTATTAAATAAAAAACAAGAAATAATTAAAAAAAAAAAAAGAAAGAAAATGAGTGCCACTGCAGTCTTTTTACAAATGTAGCAGCCCAGGGTAAAAAGCCCCTAAAATACCCCTGAACATACCCTTCATGAAAAAGCTAGCTAAGGATGCTTTAGAGGCTGGAGAAATTCCTTTGCTTCTCAGTGGCCTGCAGTTGGAGACTCATCTCCCATTCCAGCTATTGTATCTACCAGATTGACTTACCCCTCATCCCTCACCTTTCATTCCTTTTCTTTTGAGCCTGGAATTAATTTGTTAATTAACCATTTGCAAAAAAATAATATGAATTGGATAAGGAAATAATTTATGTTGCCCCTGCAGGGACCTCTTCACCTTTGCCCATCCTCTTAGTCTCACTAAGTTAATCATTAGACCAAATTGTAATCCTAATAATGGTCCAGTTTGTTCTCAGCCAGTCATGGAGCACTGTACACATTTGTGTGTAAACACTTGTATAAATGTATACCTGCATGTATATAAAGAGTTTATGCATGTGTCTTTGAAAATATGCATATGTATATTGTAAAATATATAGTATACATATACAAATATATGTAGATATTTTATATGTGTATATATGCATGCAGATATATTTATACATGCATGTTTAATATGCTCTTCAATCAACTGAACTATTTAATTAACTTGCTCTCCATCGCTTTAGTCTTTATTCTCAAATCTATCCTTTCCGCAGCTGCCACAAGCATCTTACCATTCTACATACTACATCGCCATCCTGATCAGGTAATTTTCAGGAAAACACTGGCTTTGTCCAACTCTGTACATTTAAAATCATATCCTTTAAAAAATAACAACAAAAACCTTGTGTACTAACCCTAATCTAACAGAGGAAGTTACATCTGTACTTCAGCTGAACCTTGTTGAAAATCAAAATATCCTGGAAAAGTACAGATTAAAAAAAAAAAGCTTAATTTGACAGTCATGGGCAAATGGTCTGATGTTCACTGAGGTCACTTGCCAGTTTGGATGGAATGTGGAATAAAAGGACATGGAATGTTAATGTAAGAAGGGAGTTGGGAGGCAAATCATAGGCTTTATGTCTAGCCTACAAAGTTGATATTTTATCCTAGAAAAAAATCAGAAATCCATTGAGGATACATGAGGTAGATTTGACAGGACTTGGCAGTTGGCATAGATTGACTATGAGGAGAGGGTGAAGAAAAGAGAATGTTAACAGTAACTCTGATGTTAAACTTGAGTTTCTGGATAGGCTTCCCCCAAAATTGGAATTCAGTAGGCCTTAGATAAGGCTTTAGGGAACTAAGGCCATTGTTGGCTTCATGTTCCCTGAATGTTATCAATTTGAATTTTAACCTGATTCCATCTACAAGGTACATGTCACCCAGTTCCTCTCATTGGAGTGTTGAATATGCATAGCTCTGGAGGAGATATAATGATATCCTATAAAAAGTAGGAAGACTCCTTTGGATTTAAAAAATAAACAAACCTGATTTCTTGGTCTAGGAGATAAATAGACTAGCAAGATTATCCATAATATTTTTGTTTATTTGTTTTGTTTTGTTTTGCTTTTTTTTAATTAGATTTCATTCTTCTCATTTCCAGAATAGAATTGGAAATTATATATTTTCTGAGGCAATTGGGGTTAAGTGACTTGCCCAAGTTCACACAGCTAGTAAGTGTTAAGTGTCTGAAGTCAGATTTGAACTCAGGTCCTCTTGACTTCAGGGTTGGTGCTCTATCCACTGCATTACCTACCTGGCCTGGAAACATATTCTTTTTTGTTTGTTTGTTTAGAGTTTTTTTATTATTATCAAAACTTTTTATTTACAAAGCACATGCATAGTAATTTTTCAACACTGACCCTTGCAAAACCTTTTGTTCCAAATTTTCCCCTCCTTCTCCCCACCCCCTCCCCTAGCTGGCAGATAGTCCAATACATGTAAAATATGTTAAATCCAATATATGTATACATATTTGTACAATTATCTTGCTGTACAAGAAAAATCAGATCAAGAAGGAAGAAAAACTGAGAAAGAAAAAAAAAAGCAAACAACAATAAATAGAATGAGAAAGCTATGTTGTGGTCCACACTCAGTTCCCATGGTCCTCTCTTTGGGTGTAATTGGCTCTCTTCATCACTGAACAAGGGGCATTGGTTTGAATCATCTCATTGTTAAAGAAAGTTACATCCATCAGAATTGATCATTGTATAGTCTTGTTATTCCCATGCATAATAATCTTCTGGTTCTACTCATTTCACTTAACATCAGTTCATGTAAGTCTCTCCAGGCTTTTCTGCAATCATCGTCCTGATCATTTCTTACAGAACAATAATATTCCATAACATTCATATACCATAATTTATTCAGCCATTTTTCAATTGATGGGCATCCATTCAGTTTCCAGTTTTAGCCACTACAAAAAGGGCTGCCATAAATATTTTTGTATATGTAGGTCCTCTTCCCTCCTTTAAAACCTCTTTGGGATATAATCCCAGTAGAAACACTGCTGGATCAAAACTGGACCCAGTTTGATAACTTTTTGAGCATAGTTCCAAATTGCTCCCCAGAATGGTTGGATCCATTCACAGTTCCACTAACAATGTATCAATGTCTCAGTTTTCCCACATCCCTTCCAATATTGGTCATTATGATTTCTTGTCATTTTAGCCAATCTGACAGGTATATAGTGGTATCTCAAAATTGTCTTAATTTGCATTTCTCTAATCAATAGTGATTTGGGGCACTTTTTTATATGACTACAAATAGTTTCAATTTCTTCATCTAAAAATTGTCTGTTCATTTACTTTGACCATTTATTAATTGGAGAATGGCTTGGACTATTATAAATTTGAGTAAGTTCTCTACATATTTTAGAAATGAAGCCTTTATCAGAATCTTTCAATGTAAAAATGTTTTCCCAGTTTATTGCTTCCCTTCTAATCATGTCTGCATTAGTTTTGTTCATACAAAACTTTTTTAATAGCCTTTTATTTACAGGTTATATGTATGGGTAACTTTACAGCATTGACAATTGCCAAATCTCTTGTTCCAATTTTTCCCCTCCTTTCCCCCACTCCCTCCCCCAGATGGCAGGATGACCAGTAGATGTTAAATATATTAAAATATAAATTAGATACACAATAAGTATACATGACCAAACTGTTATTTTGCTGTACAAAAAGAATCGGACTCTGAAATATGTACAATTAGCCTGTGAAGGAAATCCAAAATGCAGGTGGGCAAAAATATAGGGATTGGGAATTCAATGTAATGGTTTTTAGTCATCTCCCAGAGTTCTTTCGCTGGGTGTAGCTGGTTCAGTTCATTACTGCTCCATTGGAAATGATTTGGTTGATCTCATTGCTGAGGATGGTCAGGTCCATCAGAATTGGTCATCATATAGTATTGTTGTTGAAGTGTATAATGATCTCTTGGCACTGCTCGTTTCACTCAGCATCATTCGTGTAAGTCTCTCCAGGACTTTCTGAAATCATCCTGTTGGTCATTTCTTACAGAACAATAATATTCCATAATATTCATATACCGCAATTTATTCAGCCATTCTCCAATTGATGGGCATCCACTCACTTTCCAGTTTCTAACTACTACAAAGAGGGCTGCTACAAACATTCGTGCACATACAGGTCCCTTTCCCTTCTTTATGATCTCTTTGGGATATAGGCCCAGTAGTAACACTGCTGGGTCAAAGGGCATGCACAGTTTGATAACTTTTTGGGCATAGTTCCAAATTGCTCTCCAGAATGGTTGGATGTATTCACAGTTCCACCAACAATGTATCAGTGTCCCTGTTTTCCTACATCCCTTCCAACATTCTGCATTATCTTTCCCTGTCATTCTAGCCAGTCTGACAGGTATGTAGTGGTATCTCAGAGTTGTCTTAATTTCCATTTTTCTGATTAATAATGACTTAGAGCATCTTTTCATATGGATAGAAATAGTTCAATTTCTTCATCTGAGAATTTTCTTGTACAAAACTTTTTAACTTAATAATTAAAGTTATCTATTTTGTGATCAATAATGATCTCTAGTTCTTTGGTAGCAAATGGAAATATATTCTTAAGGAGAAAAAATAATTTATAAAAGTAATTAAAATTTTTTTATTGACCAAGTGCATAACATGATGACAATCCAGTAGGACAGAATGGAAAAAAGCAGTGAATTTGAGGAAGAGCTTGGGTTCAGATTCCAGCATTGTTTCTTGCTACTTTTGTGAGTAATTCAATTACCTTACTTGGACATGACTTTCTTATTCTAGGAAATAAGTTGGATTTGGTTCTAAATATATGATCATATGATTGATTTGTTGTGACATTATTATTTTTGCAGACCTTTCCAAAGGACTACATATACTCTCTCTCTCTCTCTCTTACTTCTCTCTCTCTCTCTCTCTCTCACACACACGCACACACACACACACACACACACACACACACACAGAGTCTCTTTCAATACCCACACATATGAGTGTGAATATACCTCATTTCTATCCCTGTCTCACTAATGCTCTTCAGGTTTCTTATTCCAGGTCTTTGAAACCATAGTGCTGAGGTACTATATATTGTTGGTGAATAGAAAGTTCCATTCCTTTTACCCAGAAAATAATTTTATTTTGATAGATATCTTGGGTTTTTATAAAATCAATTAAAATAATGCTATATCAGTATTATTTCTTAATGAACAAGGCAAATTTTATCATTGGGTTGTTAAAAACCTCATTATATTAAGCTGAAATCCCTTCTTTATATTTATGCCATCACATCTGTTTCTTTTCCCCAACATGCTTCAGATATTTGAACATAATGATCATGGTCCTTCAAATTTTTTATTTTCCAGGATAAACATCTCATATTTCAACAACCAAACTTTAAAGATGACATAATTTTTATTTCTTTCTCCAACCTGGTTATATTCCTTTGGATAAACTCCATAATATCAATGCTTCTGGCTTTCTAAAACCCACAAAATGATGTCAATGGCATTATATACAATGGCTTTGTTTTTTGTGGCCCCAAATGGAAGAACCATATTGACAAAGGTATACAATTATACCTTGCCAAAGTAGGAAAAAAATAGGTTAGTCTGGTATTCCTTATTTGTAGTCAATCCATGTTGGTTCCTTGCGATTGCCACTTCCCTTCTTAAGTGCTCATAAATCATCTATCTAATGATCCGTTCTTAAAATATGTCCTTATGTAAGAGGGATGTCCCATATTATCTTGTTAATGTAACTCACAAAATAATCTATACCCTAACACATATATCAGCTAAGGATGCCTCTTTTATTGAGTTATAAAATCAATCAAGCCATCAAAAGTGTGAACTAGGTTTGAACAATTCCTAGACACTCTTATTGAATCATTCAATCAATCAGAGGTATAAACTAAATATTAACAAATATTTAATCAATTTGGACAAAGCATAGTACTCTAATCATTGAATGAAAACAAATGATGCCATGAAGGAATGTCTTGTGGTTGGTTAAGCAGAATCAGTCATACACTGTGAGGCTTGGAAAAAAGAACAAGTCAGTTCAACATCTAGTGTTCCAATTACCAGCCAGCATATTAATGGAGCAGTTCCAGTCAAACCCCAGAGGAAAAAAAAAATCACCTGGGAGAAGAAAAGAGATGATCTGATAACAGTTTTTGTATCAGGAATCAACAAAAACTAGGTACCCTAAGGACAAATAGCTTCAAGAATTTACATCATAGAACCTTGAACCTTGGCAGAAAGCTTATACAGGCCTAAAGGAAAATCTGCATGAGGATTCCACAAAAGAAATAAAGGACTTCCAGGAAACCAGCTATGAATTATACCTTGGCCACATGTATTCTCTAAGATTGAGTCCATTTCTCCTGGGTTCAGTATACATTTTGGAAGAGTATGTTTCAGACTTTTGGAGGGAGGAGTAATGTTTTGTACTTGTTCAAATCTTACCATCTCAGTAAACATCCCTTTCTAAAAAGCTAATTCACCATATCTAGGTAATTGAAAATCAATTGGGAGGAAAACAGACCAAATGATGGTTCGTGAGCTATACCACAAGAAACAAGCCTAGAACCTTAAGGGGAGAAAGAGCCAGCAGAACTCTGAGTTCTTATGCACCAACATAAATGAGAGTTGAGAAGTACTTCCAGAGGAAGCAGATATTATACTATAAGGCTTATTTCTGGAGCAGATTGGATTAAATAAAGACACTACAACATTGGGCTGAATATAATATGAATATTATAATAATAGGAATAAATGTAAAGTCTTATAGTTGGATAAAAAGTCAAGTTTACAATTATAAGGATGGGAGAGGTATGGTTAGACAAGTTACTCAGAATTTTTTTAAAAGATCTTGGGAACTTAATGAATTATAAGCTTCATATGAGCTAATAGTGTCATATGTCAGATCAAAAGTTAATGACTCCTAGGCTGCCTTAAGTGAGGCATGGCTTCCAGAATGGCTTCCAGGAACATGAAGGTTATAGTTCTATTGTACTCTGTCTTTGTCATATCTCAACTTGAATGTTTTCTTCAGTTTTGAGTGTCACAATTTAAAAAGGATATTGATAAAGTTGGAGAGTGTCCAGAGAAGGTCCATAATAAAGATGTCACATGACGATCAATTGGAAAAGCTAGAAATATTTATCCTAGAGCAGAGAAGACTTAAGAGGAAGGAGGGGCATGATAGCTATCTCCCTGTATTTAAGAAACTATCATGAAAATGAATGATTAGCTTTGTTTTTTGTGGCCCCAAATGGAAGAACCATATTGACAAAGGGACAAAGGTAGACTCAATGTAAGGAAATGCTTCCTAGCAATTGGAGCTGTTCAGAAGATTAGATAACTTTCAGAAATAGTGGATTCATTTTCCTTGAAGGTCTTTAAAGACAGGCTCAATGTGCACTTGTCAGTGTAATGTTATTGTGAAGATTCCTTTTCTTGTATCAGTTGGACTCTATGTTTGCTTCCAATGCTGAGATTTTATAATTTTGTAAGTCTTTCCTATGACAGGATATAGACACATACCAGACAGAATAGTATTAAGACTTTAGTCTTTATCTCAAATCCCTGGAGTAATGTTTAAAGATTTGGGAAAACTGACTTAGGGGAATTTTTTTTATCCCTTCCCCAAATAGAAGGTAACATTTGTTCATTCTGTTCAGGTTAAATTACCATATTAATTATTCAAAATACTTAATGCTATCAAACCAGAATAAGTGTACCGGATCCAACAGAAAACCTGAAACAAAAATCAATGGTGTCCAAAAACCTTGGAAGTTAATGAATAATTAAGTCCATGCCCTTATTCAGTTTAAGTGGTGCAGAACAAACAGGTTACTTGATATGCAATAAAGGACAAGGTGGGTCAGGCTGAGGACCACAGAAAGTGGAATTGGGGGGCTGTTCCCTCTCTGATGGTACTCAGCAATCTCAGCTTCCCAAAGCCAGCACTCCCATGCTTAAAGATTCTATTGCCCTTTTTGTCTTCAAGTTTCAGAGTTGATGAAGCTAATTGGATTTTTAAATTACCATAATTTCACGCCTCTTTCGCCCCCTGTGGGACACAGGGATAGAAGATGCTGGATGTCCTCTGTCTCACTCACAGGATGGGTTAGAGGCGATCTATTTTTATCCAAATATATTCTGAGTTGGTTCCACTGGCCTCCCTAATCTAATCTTCTGTCCTTCACATATCATCAGTAGGACAAGAATTGTGTCTTCAGTTATGGAAATGGACTGACCTGAGGTATCATGCTCTTCTATCCCAGTCCTTCTTGATCAATATGAAGCAGGTTCAGGGATATATCAAAGGTTGAGATTAAGTACCATGATGATTGAATTCATAATCTTGAATAAATTACCTTGACCCCACTGAATCATGATGAATTCCAAAGGCAATTAGTAATTTGGGGAGAGAAGAGGTAAGGATGTAGTAGAACACTAGTTCTGGGGTCAAAAAGGACTGAATTTGAATCCAGCCTCTCACACTGATGAGCTGGGTGATTCTTGGCAAATCACTTAATCATTACTTGCCTCACTTTGCTCAATAGTAAAATGGGAATAATAATAAAAGCTGCTTCCCAGAGTTGTTGTAAGAATCAAATGAAATTATAATTATACAGTGCTTAGCACTATGTCTAGAACGTAGTAGGTTCTATATAATTGCTATTATCATTATTATTGTAGATCACAGATTAGCTATGGAGGGTCTTGGATTTAGGCAGCCTGAATTCTAATATTGTCTTCATCATTAAACTGATGTGACTCTAAGGAAGTTATATTAATTGCTAGATCCTTAATTTCTTAGCTTTCTCATCTATAAAATGAGGTAGTTGTACAATTTGGTTGTCATTATTATTTGTACCTTTGATATTTAATTTTCTCAAGTTCCCTTTCAACTTTGAATCCTGAGTTCTCTGCCTGAAAGTCCTTCTTTAGCTCTTTCCCCATTCTAAAGTCCTTTAAAACTTGAACAGCCTTTTAAAAAATAACATTCTATGAATCTAGACCACTTGACAAATATGGAGATGAAAGTGGATTATGTTATGAAAGTTCCTTTAGGCAGAAAACTTTGGAGACTCTTCAACAGAAAGAGCTCTCTGTTTCATTCCACCTTAGAAACACTGATGTTTTAGCTCTGTAGATTCTCAAGTCCTGCCTGGTCTCATGTCATTCTGGTGTCTCTGTTCCCTTGTGTCCTTCAATCACATCCAGTTTGGCTGAACTGCTGTTTTCTGGATTCCTGTTGACTCAATGTTGGAATTAATGGGCTCCATGTGGGTTTCTCAACATAGCTTTCGAAACTGCAATAAAGAGTAAAAACTGTCCTCCCCCCCCCCCAAAGTGGTGAATCTGGTGACAGGAAAATTATCCATAATGGGAAACAGTTCGAATTCTGTACTGCCTGCATACCAACAGTTTTATAGGCTGTGTATTAACTGGATTTTTAAAAAGTAACTGTTTAACTTCCTTCCCTAGAAGAGCCTGGTTATTGGACGAATAGCTTATATTTGGAATATTTTAAGTAAAGTTGTCCTTTGAGGGAGGATATTTTAATTCATATTTTAATTACTTCCAATGTTAAAATGTTTTTATACATCTCTCACCAATTGTGAAGCAACTTTTTGGAATGTGCAGAAGACCAAGCAACTAGGCTTTAGTTTTGCACAAGAAAAAAAAGTTTTGTTTTTTTTTTTGATGTTTATTGAGCATTTATAGTATATCCAGTCATAGAGAAGGCAATGTCAAGGAGACAGAAAAATGAGAAACAGCAGACCTTGCTCAAAAGAAGTTCCTGTTCCTTAGGGGAAGGTTAACTCATCATCATACTGCAAAATGATGTTGATTGACCACTCTTCATGGAACTTATTACCTCTTCATTCCAATTAAAGGCAGGAGGGAAAGGGAAGAAGTTCTTATTAACCACTTACTATATATCAAAACTGTGATAAATACAAGTATTACCTTCTTTGATCCTTACAACAACCTTGTGAAGTACAAATATCCCCATTTTACAAGTGATAAAATTGAAGCATATGGAGATTAAGTTGTCTAGGATCATATGGCTAAAGTTTCTGAGGTCAGATTTTCTACACACACACACACACACACACACACACACACACACACGTATATATTAACTATTAGTTCATTTGATTCTCTAAACAATCCTGGGAGATAGGTGATATCATTTTTATCTCCATTTTACAGATAAGAAAACTGAGACAAACCAAAATACATGATTTGCCCAGGGTCACATAGCCAGTAAAGGTCTGAGGCCATATTTTAATTTGGGTATTCTTGGTTTGAGGCCTCATGCTTTACCCACTCTGACACCTAGTTGTCTGAAAAGTGTTAAGAATTAATTTGCTTCATTTTATTTTAATTCAATTTCATTCAATCAACATTTAATAAATATCTTTTATTTTCAAAACCCTATTCAAAGCAACATGGACAGTAAGATAAATAGGATATAAGTCCTCTCAAATAGTTTAAAATCTAACAGGGTTGGGATATGTATAATAGAATTATAAATTTAGGGATAGAAAGAATTTTAGTAATTTTCTAGTTTACTTCTCTAATATTAGTGGTGGGCAAAATGAGGATCACAGAAACAAAATGAAACAGGTTTAAATGGAAAGAGAGTCATAAGAAACTCATTGAGATTCTGTCTAAAAATCTTTCTTTTTACTATCTAAGACAATAAGGACCACGTTGACAAATAAGAGCTTTGGTGTGGGAAAAAATAGACCATAATTTTTGCTCTGCACTCTGTAATGCCTAAATCATGAAATTTCATTGCTAATTCTACAAGTTCTCCAGTCAGAGAATAGAACCACATTCCATACCTGGAGATGGTTGGAGATTTATACAATTGTTCTTAAATAGTATTTTTCTTTAACATGCATACTATTCTTTTCCCTACCTCCTTCTCTTCCTTCTTTCATTCTTTCCTTCCTTTCTTTCTTGCTTGCTTGCTTCATTCTTTCCTTCCTTCTTCTCTCCTTCCCTCACTCTCTTCTTTCCCTCATTTCTCCCCCTCTTCCTTCCTTCTTTCCCTCTTTCCTTTCTTTTTTCCCCTTCCTCTTTTGGTCCCTTCTTTTTTTCTTCTTTCCTTCCCTCCCTCCCTTCCTCTTTTCCTCTCTCTTCCCTCCTTCCCTCCCTTCCTTCCTTCTTTTTTCTTCCTTTCTTCCCACTTTCCTTTTGTGTTCTCTCCCTTTCTCTCTCTGTCCCTTCCTTTCTCCTTTCTTCCTTTCTATTTTAAAAAAGCATTTAAAATTTTACAAAGCAATGTAACTCCCAATGATCCCAAAGATAAGGAGATAAACTGTCATTCCCATTTCATAGAGGAGGAATCTGAAACTCAGAGTCATGAAATGAATTTCCCATGGTTTCATAGCTGGTAAGAATTAGAAAGAGAGACCCAGATTCAAATCCTCCAATTCAAAATATAGCACCCTTTCCTCTCAGACAGGCTGCTGCCCTTATGTTAACTTCTTTTTAGCTCTGCAGAAACTACATGCAAGCTTGGCCTTTTTGAGATTGACTGATGATTTCAATCCTGCCCCAATATGACTTCTTCCAAGTGCTAGTACTTTTAGATACATGAAACCATGTTCTATTTCATCTCCCTCTACCCAGATCTCTAAGCAAAACAATTCCAAGGCCTAAGAGAATAGCCACTTCTCTTGTAATGGGCACAATGCTCAGAACTGCATTAGCTATTTAAGATGCCTTCAAAATGTTGACTCATATTGAGCTTGCATTCTACTTAAATTGCCCAGTTCTTCCCCACTCCCACCCCTGCCACAATTTGATGTAATGTCATGCCATATGATACTTTAAAATTGATTTTTGAACCTTATTGTAGATTTACATTTTTCATTATTAAATTCAGTCCAATTAGATGTGGATTATGATTCTAACATGTTAAAATATTTTTGGATTCTTACTGTGTTTTTAAATGTGATAGCTATTCTTCCCAGGTTTGTGTCATCTGAAAAGCTGATCTCATGCTATATGTTCCTTTGTACAAGTCCACACTAAAAATGTTTAAAAAAAACCTTACAATTAGGCATGGATCTTTAAGGTGCATCAATAGAAACTCCAAATCCTTTTAAACATTTTAAGCTTTTTATTTCTAAAATATATGCATAGTTTTCAACATTCACCCTTGCGTTCCATTTTTTCTCCTTCCCTTTCCCCCACCCCCTTAGACAGTAAGTAATCAAATATATGTTAAACATGCAATTCTTCTATACATATTTCCACAATTATCATGCTGCACAAGAAAAATCATAACAAAAAGGGAAAAAAGGGAAAAAAGCAAGCAAACAACAAAAAAGGTGAAAATGCTATGTTGTTATCCACATTCAGTCCCCACAGTCCTTTCTCTGAGTGCAGATGCCTCTCTCCATCACACATCTATTGGAATTGACCTGAATCACCATTGTTGAAAAGAGCCATGTCCATGAAAATTGATCATTGCATGATCTTGTTGTTATTGTGTACAATGTTTTCTGCTCTGCTCACCCCAGTTAGTATCAGTTCATGTAAGTCTTGCCAGGTCTTTCTGAAATTATCTTGCTGATCTTTTTTTTTTTTTTTTCTGAGGCAATTGGGGATAAGTGACTTGTCTAGAATCACACAGCTAGGAGGTGTTAAGTGTCTGAGGTCAAATTTGAACTCAGCTCCCTCCTGACTTCAGGGCTTATATTCTATCCACTGTGCCATCTAGCTGCCCCTTGCTGATCATTTCTTATAGAACAATAATATTCTATAGCATTCATATACCATAACTTATTCAGCCATTTTCCAATGGGCATTTGCTCAGTTTCCATTTTCTTGCTCTGCAAAAAGTGCTGTTACAAACTTTTTTGCAATATGGATCCTTTTCCTTTTTTATGATTTCTTTGGAATACAGATCCTGGAGACACTTCTGGATCAAAGGGTATGCACAGTTTGATAACCTTTTGAGCATAGTTCCATATTACTCTCTAGAAAGGTTGCCTCAGTTCACAACTCCACCAACAATGTATATTAGTGACCCAGTTTTGCCACATCTTCTTTAACACTTAATATCTTTTCTTGTCATCTTGGCCAATCTGAGAGTTGTGTGTTGGTATCTCAGAGATGTCTTAATTTGTATTTCTCTGATCAATAGTGACTTAGAACATTTTTTTTTCATTTGACTAGAAATAGTTATAACTTCTTTATCTGAAAATTGTCTGTTCATAACCTTTGACCACTTATCAATTGGAGAATGAAATCCCAAACTCTTAATGATTGCTCTTAGATTTATTCAAAGACTTCTAATTCTAATTCATTGTACTACCATCTTGCCCATATTTTAACATTTTATTCATAAGGATATTGAAACTAGGGACACTATATCTTCAGTTTTTCCTGGATTTGTCATTTTTGTAACCCCATCCCCAAAGAAAATGATTTGCTTTTGATAAAGCCAAACTGGTTCTGTGTTTAAAAGATCAAATTGGTTCTGTTTAAAAGTTCTCCCCCACCCAAGATTGTGACATCTTTTATAATCTATTCTAGAAGTTTGCCAGGAATAGAAGTCACAATTGTGGTTGTAAAAAAAATTAAACGATTGCTTTTCCCTTCCACTTCCATCATTTATTTCTTTGTGTCCAGTCCCACACAACAAAAATAATCCCACATGACAAAAATAATCAGAGTGATGATCTCACAGTCAGCAAGACCTGAATTCAAATCCCACCAACAATTATTTAATCTCTCTGAGCATCAGTTTCTTAGTGTATAAAATGAGAATAATGATTATAGTTTTTACCTCACAGAAGTTGTTATAAGGTTTAAGGTATATCATATGTGTAGGTCACTTGATAAACATTTTAAGTGCCATTTCCCCTACTATTGCTGCCTTCTTATACTTCCTTCACCCCTAACTGCAATGTCTAGTATTCAATAATGTTTATAGTAATGTTCTGAATTTTTTTTCCTCATTTAAATTAGAAACGATTACTTTCTCCTTTCATCCATTCTCTGATTCCCTAATTCAGTGCTTTTATTTAATGCACTTTTTCCTAGAAAGTGCTAGACAGTGTCAAACCACCATTATAACTGGAATAGCATAATGTCTCTGCCAGGCAGCAGAGGGTGCTGTTAGTATATAGTGACAACACCAACAGGAAGAAGGAAGTAGTATGTTTGAAAGATGGTAAATCATGCTTTTTTTTTTTATGTTACATTTTTTGGATACAAAATTTATAGATCAATTAACAGAAGTAGCAGAAATGATGTTGTGAGTGTGATATAGTTAACAAAGAGTTAGTGTGGCATAAAAATAATCCATAGGATTTGCCATCAGAAGACCTGGTGTTACATTGTAGAGGAATGAAATTCTCAAGACAAAAGTTATTTGTTTTTTTTTTCCCTTCTGTTTATTTCCCTAGTGTTTATCATAACAACTAGCACATAGTAGGCAAGAATTAATAAATTCATTTTAATTCACTGAATCCTTGATCTTTTTTTTTTTTTTTTTTTAGCCATTCTATATCTGTGGTCAAATAAAATCAAAAAGTATTATTAAGGTCCACTATGTGTCAGGCACTATGTTTAGCACTGAGGATACAAAGAAAGGCAAAAAAAAACTGGTCCCCACCTTCAAGAAGCTCACAGCCTAATAGGGGAGACAACAGGATAATTATTATTAATATATAAGTAATATAGAGGATAAATTGGGAATAGTCACCAAAGAGAAGAAACTAGAATTAAGAGGGATTGGGAAAATCATTCCAGAAGATGGTCTTTTAGCTAAAACTTGAAGGAAATCAAAGAAACCAGTAAATGCAGAATAAGAGGTAAAGTTACAAGAATGGGAGACAGTAAGGACAAATGATCAGTCAAAAGAAGTAAAATAAGTCACTCTTAAATAAGAAATATCAAGGAAGCCAGTATCACAGGATCATTAAATGCATGCTATGGGCATAAGGTATGAGACTACAATGAAAGGAAGGAGCCAGGTTATAGAGAACTTTAAAAGCCAAACAGAAGAGTTTATATTTAATCCTTGAGATAATAAGGAGTCATTGGTATTTATCGAATAGTGCTCGTGGTAACTATTCTGGAGAACAATTTGGAATTATGCCTAAAGTGCTATAAAATTCTACATACCCTTTGATCCAGTAGTGTCACTATTGATTCTGTGTCCCAAAGAAATGGTAAAAAAGGAGAAAGGAGCATCATGTGCAGAAATGTTTGTAGCAGCTCTTTTTGCAGAGGCAAAGAATTGGAAAATGAGTAGATGCCTATCAATTAGAGAATGACAATATAAGTTATGGTATATGAATGTTATGAAATATTCTATAAGAAATGATGAGCAGGCTGATTTCAGAAAAGGCTGGAAAGACTTACATGAACTGATGCTGAGTTAAGTGAGCAGAAACAAGAGAACATTGTATACAGTAACTGTGATATAATGTGATTATTAACTGTGATGGACTTGGCTTTTCTCAGAAATGCATTGATCCAAGACAATTTCAATAGTTGGGATGGAAAATGCTATCTGCATCTAAAGAGGGAAGTATGGAAACTGAATATAGATAAAAGCATAATATTTTCATGGTTTTTTAGTTGTTTGCTTTATATTTCTTGTGCCTTTTGCCTCATTACAAATATGGAAATATGTTTTAAAGTATTTTAAAAATTTAATCTATATCAGATTGTTTGCTATCTTGGGGAAGGGAGAAGTAAGGGGCAGAAGGAGAAAAAAACTTTTAACATGAAATCTTACAAAAATAGTTTTCAACTTTTTAAAGTTGAAAACTATCTTTCAATATATTTGGAAAAATAAAATAATATTGAGGAAAAAAGTGATGGTGGTGGTGGCAGTAGGGTGAAATGGTCAGAGTTACACTTGAAGAACATTTTTGAAAAATAAGTGAAGAATAGATTGAACTATGGAGAGATTTGAGGCAGGAAAACCAATTAGTCTAGGTATAATGTGATAGAAGAGGGAGAATGGCATGAAGTAATACTATCAAGGCAGATCCAATGGTACTTGGAATCTGATTGGATATATAGAATATAAGAAAGAATGAGAAGTTAAAGATGACACTTATATTTTAAATCTGAGTGACTAGGAGGATGGCAGTGCCCTCAGCAGTAATAAGTAAGAAAATGAGAAAAGAGGAGGGCTTAAGAGTATGTGTGTAAGAAGATAATAAATTCCATTTTGGATGTGGTGAATTTTAAATGTCTACAAAATATCCACTTCAAGATGTCTAATAGGCAGTTGGATACAAGAGATTTGAAGAGACTAGAAATTAGAAAAGATGATTAATTTTATATAAGTGGATCTGAGACTCATCAATATAGAAATGATAGAGAGAGGAAATACAAGGATCCAAAACAGACATATGGGGAATATCCATCTCTGTCTGTAAAATCCTTGATGAAGAGGCAGAAAAGGACACTGAAAAGAAGTTAGACAGGTAGAACCTAAAAAGTTTTAAAGAATCTAAAAGTTGCAAAGTGAAAAAAATAGCTCTGATGTCAGGAAATTGGGCAACTCACAACTTCAATGAACCTTAATTTTTCCATCTGTAAAATGAGAAGTTTGATCTAGATAGCGCCTGAGCTCTTTCCAGGTCCAGCTGGATGATTCTATGGCCTCTCTTCTCTAAGTCAAAATTTTCTTACCTAAAAATGGAAATAACATACACCTTGGAGAAAAAAAAAAGACAAGGTTGGTGCTGGGTCAGAGTCAGAGCAAAAAAAAAGTTCAGAAATAGTCAATACAACAGGTTAGGTTTAAGGTTTTTTTATTTTACTTTATTTTAGATGATACATGTACATTCAGTTTAATATATTTCCATATGAGTCAAGTTGAGAGAGAAAAATCATAACAAAAAGGAAAAATCACGAAAAAGAAAAAAAAAGAAGAAAAATGGTGACAATAGTGTGTGTTGATCCACATTCAGTCTCCAAAGGTCTCACTCCAATTTGGATGGTATTTTCTAATCAAATCTTATTGAGATTTCCTTGGATCACTGACTTTCTGAAAAGAACCGGTGTCTATCATAGTTGATCATCACATAATCTTGTTGCTGTGTACAATGTTTTCTTGGTTCTGCTTGCTTCACTCAACATCAACCTCTTCAGGCTCTCCTAAAATCAGCCTGTTCATCATTTTTATAGAATAATAATATTCCATTACTTTCATATACCACATGTATCCAGCCATTTCTTAATTGATTAGCATCTACTTATTTTCTAATTCTATGCCAATACAAAAAGAGTTCCTACAAACATTTTTGCACAAATAGCTCCTTTTCCCTCTTTTATGATCTCTTTGGGGTACACACCCAATAGTGGCATTGTTTTATAATTCTTTGAAGGTTTGGAATTTTAAATGAGGATTCAAACTAACAATTTCAAGCCAGGAATGAATGAAAGGAATCTTATAGAATAAAATCAGAAATTTACTGTGGATTAAAAAATATGAACTATCCAATGATAGCTTTTTCTCAGGAAATTTCTTCATTTATGAAAATGTTTTGTACTTGCAACTTTTTGATAGTCATACCTTCCTTTTCTTCCTTACAAAGAAGACTCACTGTATACTAGATACAATAATAATTTGCAACCATAGGTACATTGAAAGAATAGACTTTATGTTCAGTTGTTGGCTAAGTAGATCCTAATATTCATTATTGGAAACTGATTCCCTGGCCTCCTTGACTATCTTCCACTACCACCAAGAAAGAAAAACATTCAAGAGGATTCTGAAATTATTAAATTATCAAACATGGATTGAACAAGGGCAGATAAAGTAAGGGAGATAGTGTGGTGCTGTTTAAAAAAAATTCTGGAATAGGAATGAAAAAGCCTGGGATTCTGTCTTAGCTTTGCCATTTACTGACTATTTCACCATTTGTGAGTCAGTCTCTTTTGATCCATTCATCATCTATAAACTGAGTTCTAGAAAAGTTCTAGCAAGAGAGTGGAGTGAATGATGTGAGAAAAGATTGTAGATCATCAACCTTTATTTTCTCTCCACATCTCACATGCAAAGTTGAACAGAAAATAATGCCCCTACCTCCAAACAAATAGATATGTAAAATGCAAGAGAAAAAAAAGCAATGGAATAGATATGTTGAATGAGCCACCCACAGACAAGAAAAAAGACCAGAATAAGAAAATGAATAAGTAACACTAAAGAAAAAAAGTCCTACACCATGAACAAATATGACAGAAGACACACAAAACTCAATAAACTCTTTAAAATAAATGAAATAGGGACTTGCATCAATTAAAAAATGATGTATTCATAATAAGAACTTTATCAATAAAACAGACAAATCATACCAAAGACAATAAAATATGTGATGAAAAATGTGAATAAAGCAATGGGATCAATGAAAAATACAATTCTCACAATGGAAAGGCAGAGGCAGCAAAAGATAGACATATCAGCAATCAACAGTATCTCTTAAGCATTTATAATGTGCCAGAACCCATGCTGAGCAATAGGGGAGCAAAGACAATATTGAAATTGTTTTGACTTCATCAAGTTAAAATTCTACTAAATAATTTTTCTTTGTTACTTCAAACTCTAGCCCCCAAGCTTCCCCAAAACAACAAAAAAGTATACTTGTAGGTAGGTAGGAAGGGTTCCCAGCCTTGTATTAAACTGTATAAGGCCCTGAAAACTAACAGAAGGTAGAAGTGTAGAAAGCAATCTTCAACGCTTCCATAATACTCTAAGTCAGAACAGTAGGACAGAATCTCATCTTGGTTTTGTAAATTATTTAACAAACCTTCATTGATTGTATATAAGACCCAAAGCTAGATATGTTGGAAAATAGCAGAATGAATAAAACATAATCCATGAGCTCAAAGAGTCTACAGTCTTAGAAGAAATGAGATTGACAATGAAAAGATAAGAAATGATAAAAAAAAATTCTTGAATGAAAAGTAAAATCTATTAGTGCTTCAGTGTTAGCCTCCTTATGCCTCAATTTCCACATCTGCAAAATGGAGATATTAATTTCACCCTTACTATCATGCTTGAGGTAGGGATTGCAGAGATTTGTTGTACAATGTTTTCCAACTCTTTATGATTTTATAATCTGTGTCATACACTTAAATCCTAACCCTGAGCCTGAGAATGAGCCCTAACCTCAGAAAAAGGTGGAGACTTAACCCACACTTTTTGATGTGCTATTTTATCTATTACTACAATTAATAAAATTAATATTCAAATTTTTCAGATTACAGAACTAGGAATTATAAAGGTGAGTACTGATAACATTAATACTTATCTCTCTTCATGCTATGTTTATCATGGAATTCCTTCTATTATTTGTAATTTTTTCCTTAGTTAGAACAAAGAGGATATGGGTATGGGATAACCAAAATCTATGTCTAGGATCAGAAAAATCAGATGAGTGTCTGTCCTTTCAAGAATTCAGGAGTATTGTTTTAGGATGCTGAGAACAGCACATTTATTTTTTTATCGTTAATTTGTTCAAATCCCTTATTTTAACTCAATTTACTTCCTAGACTCAAAGAACTGAGTTGAAAACTTAATATTTTTATAATTATACTTTTAATGAGTCCCAAATGATTACAAACCATTCTATAAATTCATATTTAGAGAAATCAGTATTGTGATACATTTACACCATTGGTGGGCAAAGGTCAGGATCTTTCAGTCTTGCAGAAAATCTAATAAACCCCAAGTTTGAATCACAAGATTCAATGTTGGGAGAAACTTTAAAGTAAAATTATTCCAAAATTCTTATTCTAATTCAATGTGCAAAGAGTCATGCAAGATAAGACAATGCCTGCTCACAAGAAGCCTACCTGTTCACAGATACTTTTGGATTATAGAAGGAACACTGACCTTGGAACTGCTAGGCTAGAATTCAATTTCCAGGATATTTTAATTGTGTAAGTATGAGACAATACCATTACTGAGCCTTGAAGAAATAAGGAATATATGTAGAAAGGGTATAGCATGTGGCATTAACAACACTAAACTTAGGTTTAAGTACTGAGTTTAGCCATGTAACTTTGAAAAACTATCTTCCTTGGTGCCTCATCTGCATCTGTAAGATAAGGAAATGAAACTAGATTTCTAGGACCTTTTCTAGTCCCAAATAAATGAATTGCCGTCTGTAAAGTTGATGTAGTGATCATTTCTACACCTCATAATGTTATAGCTCTTTTGGATGTCCTTCATTCATGTTTGTAAGCACCTACTATTGGCAAATTTCTTAGAAAGATACAATGACCAGGTGAAACAGAATTGCTGCCTTCATGAAGATTGGAATCTAGTCTGATCTAGTTAGGGATAAACCAGAAATTCAGAAAATGCTAATATTATATAAATATTTTATCCATACTATAATAATGTTAGTATATAATTCATGTGTAAGTATAACATGTGTGGCTATATATATATATATATATACATATATATACTGTACACATATGTAAATATAAGCATTTTACACATTTGTAATATAAATGTACACATGTAAATATAAGCATTTTATACACATATATAATATACATGCATGTAGATATATAATGAATTCTAATGAAACTCAGATTCCACTGCTAGTCATATAAGCAAGGAGGTTGGGGGGGGGAGAAATACCCCATATACACTAAAATCTTTTTCACAGAACTTTTTGTTGTAGCAAAGAAGTAGAAACAAAATTGATGCCCATTGATTAAGAAATGGTTAAACAATATTGGAAGTTGGATGAATGGATTATTACTATGTTATAAGAAATATTAAATATCAAGAGATTAGAGATCCATGGGCTTATATTAATTGACACAAAATGACATAAGAAGAGGGAAGAGAACAATGACTGCAATAAGATATGTGAAAAAGAAAACCATCACAAAATATTAAACATTAATAATGCAAAATTATAAAGAACAAGCTTGACTTTAAGGAAAAAGATATAAGAAGATACTTCTTTCTCTCAAAATGTGTAGAATATTAAAGAAGATGCCAATTTTTTCAAAGTATTTATTTTTAAAAATTTTACTAAGTTCATTTTTAATATGCACTGCTTTATCAATCATGTTGGGAGAGAAAAAAATAAGAGCAAAAGGGAAAAACCATGGGAGAGAGAAAAAAGGAGAAAAAAAAAGTGAACATAGCATATGTTGATTAACATTCAGTCTCCTTAGATGTTTTTCTAGATGCAGATGTCATTTTCTGTCCAAAGTCTATCAGAATTGCTTTGGATCACTGACCCACTAAGAAGAACCAAGCCTTTCATAGTTGATCATCCCATACTCTTGCTGTTATCAGGTACAATGTATTCCTAGTTCTTCTTGTTTCACTCAGCATCAGTTCATATAAATCTTTCTAGGCCTTTCTAGAATCAGCTTGTTCATCTTTATTACTAGAACAATAATATTCCATTACCTTTGTGTATTACAGCTTGTTCAGTCCTTCCCCAATTGATGGACATATGCTTATTTTTCAATTGTTTGGTACCACAAGAAGAACTGCCACAAACATTTTTGCACATGTGGGTCCTTTCCTAGAGGTATTTGGTTTTTATTCTCTCTCTCTCTCTCTCTTTTTTGTTTAAAAAAAATATTCTTTCTTATAAGGGAAAGCTCTCTAGCTGCTGGGAAGAGAAAGAGGGGTAAATGAAGGTAGTGTAAAAACAAATGATATCAATAAAATCTATTTTATATAGGAAATATTATATTATATATTCTTATATTTTACACAGGAAAAAATAGAACAAAGGCAATCAGCACAATTTTTCTGTGTGCCTATATCTTGGCTGCTTCTTTCCCTCCCATCCACATCTAGTACAGCCCCTATATTTCAGCCTTCACATACCCCCAACCCAGGTAGACACACTGATCTCCATCTGCTCCTAAGCCCTTTCCCCAACTTACATACACAATGGAAAGGTCAATTAAGTTCTCTCTTTCCCAACCAGAAAGTTGGTCTCATCTCTCAGCCCAAGGGGCCAGGAAACATTTTCTCTATGCACCTTTACCATAGCAAAAGTAAGGGAAAAAAATATGATTATTCTTCTGTGACCCACACCCTATTCCATCCCAGGGATCAAAAGCAGGATAATCTTTGCTGTAAGCCCAGTTCTCCCTCCCAGCTCACTGCAACTTCCCCAGACCTAAGAAGAGAAGCAACATGAACTAGAGATGAGAAGCATGGGAGAGTTTGCGGGAGGAAGTAGCAGCTGGCAAAACACAAGTGGTTTCTGTGACTACTGCTTCCTAATTGGACCTCAGTTAGTTAAATCTACAACTCTCCCAATTTGCAACCCTGCTTTCAAGACCTTTGCTTTTGTCCCTCCCTTCAAAACGCATTTTAGAAACTAACCTGGGATCTTGATATTTACTCACCCTCTTCTGCCTCTTTAGAAGTTCCATACTCCAGATGTGGGACCTAAACTCCAAAAATTAACCCTCAGAAAAGATGGAAAATTTCTAGCTAAATTTCAACAAGAAATTCTTCATTTGATTGGTAAATGAGACTGAAAGATGAGTACCACATTTTAATAAGCACAGCCAATTAACAGTCCTCCTTTCTCCATTTATATCTATGTTTTTGTTATTATTTTGTTTTCTTTTGTTTATGATGGAGGGGAAGGAATGAGATGAATCCATAATCACATTAGTAGTCAGTAGTGAAGAAAGAGACTGATTCCTGCTGAGCCTCAGTTTCTTTATATGTGAAAACAGGGATAATTAATCCTGTCCCTGCATATTGTCTAGCCCTGTTGTGGGGAATGAATGGCCCAATGAATGGTAAAGCATTCTGAAAAGAATTAAGTCCTGAAGAATTAATTTACTTGATCCTATCAGAAAGAGTGAGGAACTCTGACCTCAAAGATTCTTAGAAATATAAGGAGAGATTCTTAATGCTAAAGTATAATTCATAGATGAATAGAAATCCTCTGTCAAATATCCTTAAATCATTCTCCTACCTGCTTATTGTCATTACTGAAATTTCATTTGAACACTTTAGAGAATCACAATATTTCACCTTTGGGAGTGTTCTCAGATGTCATCTAGTAAACCCATATCTTAAAAAAAAAAAGTGTTGTTGACTCTAATTATAGGGTGAGATTTTTGAAAACAAGAATAATCTTGATTTTCCTTTTGTATTCCAAAACCTTAGCATAGTATGTGACATATCGTAAGCACATAATATTTTTTTTATTTTATTAATTCATTCACTCATTTATTCATAAACTACCTACAGTAATCCAAACATTGCTTGAAGTCCTCCAGTGAAAGAGAACTTCCTATCTCTTGAGGCAGCCCATTTCATTTTGGTTAGCCTCTCTGTAAGTTCCACCTTTCAGGTTGTTTCCTGTTGCCTGATCTATGGCTTTACGAGTAGGGGTGAAATGTTCTCCTTTTGCAGACAACTCTCATCAGTCTCTCTTTTTTTTTCCAGAGAAACTGCCGGTAAGAAATAGACTCATTTGGCCCTTTACTGAGAAGCTAAAATAAATGATTGTGTTGCCTTTCCCATTGAGTGAGCAATGTTTTCTTCTTTAAAAAAATAAACATCACTGTCTTTGGCCTGTTTGTTCAGCAGCCTGGGAGGCACAGCTCCAGAGATCAGTCATCAGACTCCTATTCTGGCAAACAGAGGCTATGTCCGTCATTCTGCCAGACTACTGAACCATCTACCAGTCACAGCTATCAACTGAGTAGCTTTTACCTATTTGACCCTGCAGAAGGAAAGGCAGAGGGAAGTTGTAAGGTAGCTACTGATGCCAGTTCCGGAACTCTGGTATACCCTGATCTGAAAGGAAAGCTTTAGCACCCACCCTCACCAATTCATCAGTCAATCAATAAGAATTTGTTAAGTAACTGCTGGGTTCCCAGCAGTACAGTAGTTACCAGAAATACAAAGATAAAAATGTTACCAGAAATACAAAGATAAAAACCCTAACTCTGAAACAGTTTATAATATAGTTGGGGGAGACAATGTGCAAATATATTGGTGTATGCAAATTAGAGAAAATCTAATTTTAGGAGAAAGACCCTAGTAGCTGAGAAATCTGGAAAGATTTTAGAAATGAGCAGATACTGTACAGATAACCAATAAGATGCAGAAACACTTGTGATGACATCTGAATTCCACTTTAGTTACAAAATAGGGTTGCTTTGGAGAAGTTACTTTTCTGAGTTTCAGTGTCTACATCTCTATAATGATGATAACAATAACAACAACCTCACTTCTTTGTCTTGTGAAGATTAAATGAGATCGTGTATGAGCCACTTCGCAAATCCTGTAGGGCTATATAAGTGCTATCAATTAAGGGGGTTTCCTCCAGTGGATTGATACTATTTTCTCAAATACTTAATGAGTTGGTACTATTTTCTCAGATATTTAAGCAACTACTTAAAAAGAGAAGAACAGAAATGCTCCTTCCAACAGACAGGACTGCAGTCTCCAAAGGTTCGTTGGAAATAGAGTACATAGGAAGACTCTAAAATGTTGCTGTTTCTCTCCATAATTTCTCCCACCTGTTAATACATAGCAAGGGCCTTGTTTCTTTGCCCTACATTGATTTCGCTAATGTCTCTTGTGTGACATTGAGCAAGTCACTTCTTTCTGAGAATACATACTGATGGGTATTACATGGGTGGGTGGGAGATGGGCAAAATCATCTCCCAAATTCCTTCTAGCGCTAAAATCCTTTGTTTAGCTTTTGAAAGACCCTTGAGTTTAACAACATACATTTATGTTTATAATCCCTTCTAGCCCTGACATCCCATATTCTATGTTCCTTTCTAGCTCTGGCAATCTAGACACATTATCTGTGTGAACCTGGCCAAGTCACATCACCTCCATTTGCCTCAGTTTCCTCAGCTGTAAAATGAACATAACAATAGCAACCACTTCCCAGGATTATTGTGAGGATCAAATGACACAATAATAACACAGTGTCAGGCACACTATGTTTTTTCTCCAGTTATGTTCAGTCTTGTTTTATTCTTCATGACCCCATTTAGGGGTTTCTTGGCAAAGTTAATGTAATACTTTGCCATTTCCTTTTTCAGCTCATTTTTATAGATGAGGAAACTAAGGTAAACAGGCTTAAATGACTTGCTCATTTAATAAGCTAATAAGGTCAAGCGAATAAGTTTCTGAAACCAGATTTGAACTCAGGAAGATGACTTTTCCTGAATCCGGGTCCAGCATTCTATGGCACCACATAGCTGCTCTATCACAATACCTAGTGCCTGGCAAAATATATCATACAGGTGTCCTATAAATGCTTATTTTATTTCTTCTCTTTTATAGATGAGAAAAATGGAGGCCCAGGAATAGTTGAATTACTTGCTTTGAGTCATGTAAATAATACTTTCTCATATACAAAGTCCTTTAAGATTATAAAGTGCTTTGCAAATATTTTTTTTCATTTGATCTCCTCAACAGCCCTGGAAGATAGGTGCTATTATTTTCCTTATTTTATAGATGTTGGAAACTGAGGCAGAATGGGTATTAATGACTTGCCTGGGGTCATATACATAGTAAATGTCTGATCCTGAATTTGAACTCAGGTTCTCCTGAATCCAGAACCAGCACCCTATCCACTCAGCAGCCACTATAGTCAGTAAAAGGCAAAATCAGGATTTGAAACCAGGGTTTCTGACTCCATTTCCAATATTGCAATGTTCTATGTTGATTCAGTGTGAAGCCATTTTGTTCTGTGCCCTTTGATACTTTATCATTCAAGGTTTTTAGGTTGGACTCTGTCGTCCATTCCTTGAGAGTAGCCAGATGAGTTGGGATGCTTTTAAAATATGTACACTTCTACTTTCAAGATTCACAAAATAAGATCCCTGCTGGCTGCCTGATTCACCTCTCTCCCCCCTTCCTTCCTCTCTCCTCCACCCCTCAATATTTTTGTTAAATCAAGCCCTGATGACATTAAACAAGTTTAGATTGGGGGGTATGGATCACTTGGGCAACATGGGGCGAAATTGGCTGTTCTGTTTGGCTGCTCAGCTAATCAATGAAATTCCATTAGGGAAACTGACCAAGCAGGATGAGGAATACAGATTTCAGATATTGGGCTTTCCTGCTTGACTAGTCCTTCACATTAGTCTGAGCTAGGGATAAGAGCTCATGGTTAAGGTGCCACACAGCTTCTAGATTGAAAGGAAAAAAGAAGACTTTGCCCCATTTGGACTCCCATAGAATGCGTGAGTGTGTGTGTGTGTGTGTGTGTGTGTGTGTGTGTAGTTTTGGCTTAGTGAACACTTTTTATGAATAGAGGAGAAAACAAAGGTGGGAACTCATTTGTCCTGGGACATTTGTAATAGCTTAGGCTATCTCAAGGACAGTTTAGACTCAAATGCAGGATTAGTTAAATATTCATCAGGTATCCATGGCAGAACTTCAGGCATGTACATGTTCTATGAGTTATGGAATCCTGGAATTTGCTTGGATTTTTTCAAGACTCATTTCCAGTGCTATCTCCAATGCAGATCTTTTTCTTAGTACTCTTTGTCTCTTCTTCAGCTTATTTTGTAATTTACTAATTTGCTTACATGACAAATAGTAATAATAATAGCAATAACAACAATAAAAATAGTATTTATGAAATATCTTGACTTGGAAACCACTTTACATATGTCATCTCATTTGATCTTCATTATAATACTATGAAGTAAGGGCTATTATCATCTTCCACTTTACAGATAAGAAAGCTGGAACGGAGAGCGTAGAATGTAAGTTCCCTGAGAAGAGGGATTATTTTTCATTTTTATCTTTGTTATTCCCCACTGACTTTCTGAACAAGAATTCCTCTACCCCATATTACCTCAACTTTGTGTGTGAATGTGTGCATGTTTCCACCTTGTGTGTAGTGTATGCATGTCTACTTCTAGAGGATAAAACTGTTTCACCATTTTCTTTGTACTTCATAGTAAGGAATTTAATTAATACTTCAACTCAAGCATCATCTTCTACTTTTCCTGATTATCTCCAAGTAAAAAATGTCCTTATTCCTCAGCTACCTTCTATTCATTTTGTGTGTATATCTCTGAGATGTAAAAATGGAAAGAAAGAGAAGAGAGAAATTGAGATTGGGTTGGAGATAGAGATAAACATGATAGAGATGAAGATAGAGATAGAGATAATAGAGATTAAGATGGTGATAGAGATAGAGATGATAGAGATCAAGACTGGAATATAGATAAAGATAGATATTAAGATAAAAGCAACTAGCTGTTTGTTTAGTATATAAAATGTTCAGCCTGATATCAGGAAGATTCATTTTCCTGAATTCAGATCTGGTCTCAGATATTTACTAGCTGTGTGACCCTGGACAGGCCACTTAACTCTATTTGCTTTGTTTTTTTCAGCTGTAAAATGAGCTGAAAAAAGAAATGGCCAATCACTTTATTATCTTTGTCCAAAATACTACAAATGGAGGTCACACAGTCAGACATGACTGAAAAATGACTGAAGAAGACATTAAGATTGTAATAGACATGGAGCCAGTGAAGAAAAAGGTGGAGTTAGAGATATATACTTGGATCCTCCATTAGAATGCAAGTTTCTGGAGGACAAGACTATTTAACTTTTGTCTTTATATATCCAGAGCTGAGAAAAATGTTTGACTAACATAATAATATAATATAATGTACCATAATATAACATAACAAATATGATATCATATACCTTGACTAAGTGATAATCTTAACAATTGACTGATCCCTGTTATGGTCCAGAACTTGAAACAAAGCACTAAGTCACTGTAATTGATAGAAACAATGATTATGTACTTGCTTCACACCTTTGGGATAGTTTATACATTAGCTCACACATTAGAGTTCACACCTCTCACACTTTTAGAATTCACACCTTTAAGAGGTCATATATAAGGAGCTCCCACAAGTCAACTAGAGATTCGGGAGATTCACAAGTCGAGGAGATTCACAAGTCCAGAAGATTCACGAGTCTGGGAGATTCACAAGTCAGGATCAGTCCAGGAGCTCCCACAATCCTGCTCTCTCGGAGGTGGAGTCAGATTCATTCCAACTTTGAGCTTTGTGCTGGCTGGAGACATTCGGAAGAAGAGAGGCTAAAGCTGGAAGAGACAAAGGACTAGCAACAAGAGCACTTGGAACCGAGGAGAGGGATAGGCCTCTAAGAAAGTTAACTGGGCTATTTTCAAAGAGACAATAAAGGACTGGACTTTAACAGCTGACTGTATTTGAAGTGATTATTACTTCCAAGAGATCTGTTCACAGAGAACATTATATTTTAGAGAAGAGAACACTACAGATCCCTAAGACAAGTCCTTGATGAAACTTTGATTCTGATCCCAGACTGAACTCTATCCTGGATCCCAGAGTGATCCCAGATCCCTGACTTTACTCAATGCATCAGTATACCAAGAAGCTTTGTAGGATCAGTATAAGAACTCTAAGAGTTACTCCACCATAAAAATTCCCTCCGCCAATGTCCAATGTAGATATTTTATAAATTATAGCTTTAGTTAGTTATCTAAAAACACAGAGAGATTTTGTGATTGTCCTTTCATGGTGATATTGTTAGAAGTATGTTGTCCTGGCATCAAATCCATTTTATATTCCCCAATGTGTATTATTATTATCATTAAATTAGATATTATTTTCTAATTTCCTATTTTTTTTTCTAATTCATCTTCATGTCTGATCTTTCATTTTTCTTCACTATTTCCACTGTTAGAGGAATGGAAGTTCATTTCATAGAGGAGGAAACTGAGGCCCTAAAAGAAATGAGTAACATATAAGGTCATATGACAAGCTCATGACCAAGCTGGAATTGGAACTCAGACCTCTTGACTTCTCCCAGTGGAGTTCATGGACTCTCCACTCTTTATCTGGGAGTTCTTGAATGGATCTTTAAGTCTTTCTCTATCTCAGGGAATGTTTACAATTGAGAAGATAAGGGAATTAGATTCACACAAGAAACCCAAATCTCAGACTATTGGAGAAAGGCAAAACAAATAGAAATTGAGGCTTTGTTTCCATTCTTTCTATATTACCAGCTGTTTGCAGGAAGCAGATGTGCTGAACAGCTGGAACTCTGCCACTCTGACATGTGCAATGGAAGTCCTGCATTTCAAAGAGCCATTAGGCACACGCCTTGTTAGATTTGGACCTATTTTGGTCCTTGGCAGTTTCCTGTATTAGCAAGCATTCTCTTTTGAGCTCCTAAAAGTGCATTAGGGCTGCATCTCACTAAATAGCATTTCTATAGCAAAACCCATTGCTACCTCTCTGCATGACTGATGATCCCAAAGCATTCTGATGTGATTATGTGCAAATACCCTGCAGTATTCTAAGATTTTTACCACCTTTAAAACTATGACCTTAAGCACCTGTAGGAATAAGACATTCTATAACTCCCAAAGTAGCTCATTCCAATTAAAGATAGAACTAATTTTTGTCACAGTGTAGAAGATGAACTTGATTATGACTTGAAGTCATGATTTCAAATCCAGCCTCAAACACGTATCCTCTGTCTACTTCAGTTTCATCAACTGTAAAATGGGAATAATAATAACACCTACATCCCAGATTTGTTGTGAGAATAAAATGAGATATTTGTAAAAAGCTTTGCCAACTTTAAAGTGCCATATAAATGCTAGTTAATATTATTAATTGTTCTTTCCCTCTCCTTGTCTCTTTCTTTATCTTTTTCTCTCTCTGATTCTCTCCTTCTCCCTCTCCCTCCCTCTCTATTTGTCTTTCTCTCTATCTATGTTTGTTTCTCTCACTTTGTCTCTCTCCTATCCCCTCCCCATTCCATCTCTCTCTTACCTCCTTTCTCCCTCTGTCTCTGTTTCCCTCTCCCTCTGCCTCTATGTCTCTCTCTTTTTAAATCTTACTTCTATGATTCTCCATTTATTTTTCTGAAGACAATAAAATGATATAGCTCAGTATAAATGATTTAAAAAGAGGTTTTGTTTGGTTGTTCATTTTATTCTTGAATTTTATCATTTTCCCACCACATATTAACACTAGCAAGTTGGGTCTGATAATCCAAGATATAACACAAAAGAGTAATTGTAACAGTAAATAGTGAATTTCCAATAACAAGTTTTTTTCCAGCAAGGCCAACATTTTTATTTTTGCTTTGGGTAAGAAGGTGGTCAACATCCTCTGTAAGACCTCTTCCATTTCTGAGGTGCTATGACCTTATAAATGCCCCAATGTAGTGGGCAGTTACCCAATGATGAATCATTTAGCAGCATGAGACAGGATTATCTTTTATCTGGTTGATAAATCTGATTGTTTGAGGACTGTTTTTTTTAATCTATTTTAATATAAGCTGTACCCACACCAGACTTAGTACCCAAAGTTTTCCTAGACTCAATATCAATCTTATTCAATAATGTTTTTGAGTCATTGATGATGAGAATTCATACAAAGAGTACAATTTGAGACCCTTATCTCAGTCACTGATCTTAAATTTGGTTTATTTGGTTAAAGACCCAGTCCTAATTGGTATAGAAAAAGAAACATAATTCACTGTTTCTTTCTATGTAAAATAAGAGGCTGGCCCAGAGGATGTTGAGAATCATTTCCTAGTCAAAAATTCTGAATCTGCCAATCTTTGATATTCTATTGTACATTTCCATCTAGTTCTAACATTCCAGGTTTTATACATATACTCAGCATTCAGCACTGTGATTACCTTCTTCTGCTTCACAAAACCACATTGTGGTTTTAGCAGGAGCCCTTTAGAGGATAGGTTCCAAATATTAAGTGTTAACTCGAATAAAAAAATCTGACTTCTTATTTATATGTCCATCCATCCATCTATCCATCTTTCCATTCATTCATACATGCATTGATTATTTATCCATTCATTCATTTGTTTATGTATACATGTATGTATGCATATATGTATGTATTAGAACAGAGTGAGCCAAATAGGAAAGACACATATTGGATAGAATGTGCCCTGCACAACTCATCATATCAGCTTTGTCCCTTAAACTTACCCTTCTCCCTTGACTTAACTATTACCTTAAAGATTAGCCTAGTCATTTAGGCCCTCAGTTTTAGAGCCAAACTCAAATCTTCACTCTCACTCATTCCATATACACAAACCATTCTCTAAATCTGATTGTTTCTATTATTTCAAAATCTCCCTCATCTGTCTCTGTTTCTTCACTCATGTCACCACTGTGGTTCAAATCTTTACTTCCTCTCCCTTGGACTACCACAGCTGACTTCTAATTGATTTCTTTGTCTAAAGCCTCTTTTTTATCCAATCTGTTTTTAAAACAATTATCCCAAAGTGCTTCTGATCTCCCATTGCTTCTAGAATAAAAACAAATGTATTTTGTCATCTGTAGTTCATCTTTTTGAAAATTTGTATCTTTTGAAAAACTTTAGTATGACTGGGCTTATACCCCAAAGAGATACTAAAGAAGGGAAAGGGCCCTGTATGTGCCAAAATGTGTGTGGAAGCCCTGTTTGTAGTGGCTGGAAACTGGAAAATGAATGGATGACCATCAATTAGAGAATGGTTGGGTAAATTGTGATGTGTGAATGTTATGAAATATTATTGTTCTGTAAGAAATGACCAACAGGATGAATACAGAGAGGCTTGGAGAGACTTACATGAACTGATGCTAAGTGAAATGAGCAGAATCAGGAGATCATTATACATTTCAACAATGATACTATATGAAGCTGTATTCTGATGGAAGTGAATTTCTTTGACAAAGAGACTTAACTCAGTTTCAATTGATCAATGATGGACAGAAGCAGCTACACCCAAAAAAAGAACACTGGGAAATGAATGTAAACTGTTTGTAGTTTTGTCTTTCTTCCCAGGTTATTTTTACCTTCTAAATCCAATTCTCCCTGAGCAACAAGAGAACTGTTCGGTTCTACACACATATATTGTATCTAGGATATACTGTGACATATTTAACATATATAGGACTGTTTGCCATTTAGGGGAGGGGGTGGAGGGAGAGAAGGGAAAAAATCAGAACAGAAGTGAGTGCAAGGGATAATGTAAAAAATTACCCTGGCATGGGTTCTATCAATAAAAAGTTATTATAATTTAAAAAAAAGAAAGAAAAACTTTAGTATGTGCAATAGTAGATATTTAAGGATAGTGATTGACCCCAGATGAGGAAATTTCTTTTATTTTAAACATATTTTTATTTATTTAAAACTAAATACAAAATAAGAAAAAAAAACAAAATAGAAAAAAAAACAGAAAAGGAAAATAAAAAAAGAACCCCAAACAAAACATTGTCATGTGCCCGGTGGAATATCAGGGAGGATTCAAAATATGTAACAATAAATGCCAGTTCAAAAAAGCAAATATAATAATAAGAGACATTATATATTCATGGTTGTCCATCTTTTCTTTGCTTCCTTATGGGTTCTTCTTTTGTTCTTTGTTCTGTGCTTTTTACTTTATTCTTTTTCTCCCTTTCATCTCTCCCATCTAATGTTAAGGCTAATGTTACGTACAGATATATTTATACAAACACACACACATATTCACATCTATTCCCATACATATAAATATATGTATATATACACATACATGCATATACACATATATGCATATGCATTTCCACATATGTAGACATGCATCTAAAGCAATATTAATATGGCTGACATATAATGTAGATTTCTCTTTTGGTTGAATCTTTATTTGACTTTGTCTAAGATTAATGATTACTAGCCCTACTTTTTTTTCTAATACATTCTACTCTTGATCCTTGTTAGTGTTTCTGTATGTCTCTCATTTACTATCCCTGCTAACTCTTCTTCTTTAATTCTATTCCTTAACTTGCCTTGCTATTACTTAGCCTCATTCTACCCATGGATCACTCCCTTATCCCTTATCTTCTCTCCCTATGTTTTCTTTTCCTTTTTATTCTAATCCATTAATCTATATGCTTTATCTCTATCTGGTAAAATCTAAACACTTTTCTGTGCCCCACTTGTCCAGTGTCATATTTTCCCTCCCTCTTGATCCCCTTCCCACTAATTTCCACCCCTTTTACCACTGTCATAAATCTACACACCTTTCAATACCCGCACCTTATCCTATTCTCTTCCCCCTTATTTCTTTATAGATTTTGGAGGATATACCTCCAAAATCTATAAAGAAATAAGGAAGAAGAAAATGTTTAACCATTCCCAATATAAGTAAGTTTTCAGAACTACCAGTCCTCCTTTCCTTTTTAATGCATCTATGTTGGTTCTTCTTCTGAAACTTATTTGTATAGCATAATAATCATTTTTATCTTTTCTTGGCTTTTTAGAGTCAGAACATATTTAGCTATATCCCAATTTTTCTTCTGAGCCACTCAGTTACTGATTATATTTCCATGTAAAAAAAAAAAGAAACCTAAACAATTTGTCCTTGTTGAGAAACTTGAAATTAATCTTTGATGTTGGCTCTTAATTAAATGTTAATTTTTTTTTTGAGTTCAGATTTGGTTGAGACAAAGTCCTGAAAATTTGCAAGTTTATTGAATGTCCATTTTTCCTCCATTCGATATTAGATTTTTGCTGGATATGATATTTTGGATCACAAGCCTAGTTCTTCTGATTGCTAGTATACATTATTCTAGGACCTGTGGTCTTTTACTGTAGCTGTTGATAAATCCTGTATAATTCTAATAGTAGCCCCAGAAGACTTGCATTGTTTTTGTTGTTTATTGTACAATTTTCTCTTCGATCTGTTTTTTTTTTTTTAATTTAGCAATGACATTCCCATGTAGTTTTTTTTGCAAGATCTCTTTGAGGTTATGATCCATGGATTTTTTCCATTTCTACTTTCACCTTATGTCATATCTATCCATAATTTTCTTTGATTATTTCTTGTACAATTGTATCAAGATTTCTTTTTTGGTCATCACTTTCAGGTAGTCCAATTATTCTTAAATTTTCTTTTCTTGATCTGGTTTTCAGATCTGTTATTATCAGAAGATGTTTTACAATTAGTTCTATATTTTCATTTTTCTATATTTTGTTTTGTCATTTCTTGGTCTATTATAGCTTCGGTGGCTTCCCCTTGCCCAATTCTAATGTTGAAAGAAGTATTTTCTTCTTTAAATCTCTGTATCTCCTTTACTAGCTGATTAACTTTCCCCTGAATATTCTTGTTTTTCTTGAATGTTTCCTCTTATTTTTTTATCTTTCCCTCAATCTCTCATTTGATTTGAGTTTTTCTATAAATTCTTTTTGGGCAGGTAGCTATTTAATATCATTGTCCTCCTCTGAAGATAAACTCTAGTCTTCTATATTTCCATAGCAAATTTCTATGGTTTGGTTCTTCTTCTGAGCAGGTTCATTTTTTTTTTTTTTTAATGAGAACTATCAGTGTAAGCAACTCTAATTCTTGGATGAAGGGGATGGTGCCCCTAACTTCACTTCAGCTTTTCTTTCTGAACTGGAACCTTAAATCAAAAGTTCCATACTCCTGCAAGTGCCTGCAGCCAGCAGCATTCCTGCTCCCCTGCTTCTGCATTCACCAGGTGTGCTATTAACTTCTTTCCCCATGCCATATCTTAGTAGCCCAGCTAGGTCTGTATTCTTAATCATCAGAAGTTTGTTCTTTCAGTCTTCCAGAACTCAGACCCCTCCAACTCAACATGCTGTCCAGGAGGGGAAAGTTCCTGTGGTTGTGGGTGAAGCAACCTCTGAATCCAGCTAATCCCAGGGATCCCCACTTGCTGTTTCTGTGAAACTAGTCTGGAGGTGTTTATACTTTATGGTGATTGAACTCTCCTCCTGGGGCCTTTTATCTCAGGTCTCCTCAGGTTGTCCCATGAAAATTTCTGTGGTTCCCCAACTCTTATTTGTTTTTCACAGACCTATGAGATCTCTTGGGCTCAATTTTGTTTTATTTGTGGGGAAAACTTGGAATTTTCTGAACTACTCCATCATCTTCCTAGAATCCTTCCCTCCTCAAACATCTTTTGCCACATAAAGTTTCAAGCTCTTTGAAACTTGTAATCTTTGAGAAGTGGCCTAGAGAAAGGAAATATTAAGTAGCTTGTGTCACAGACAGTATTTGTCAGAGTCAGGACTTGAAATCATGTTCATCCTGGAATCCAAGATGGTTATGTACTTATTACACCATGCTTTCTTTTTCTACTACATTAGATAATATATAGTTAAGTAGATATTCACTTTTTGAGACTATATACTCAAGTTTTAAATTTATAAGTAACAGAATTTTAAAAAATGGTGATCACTAGTCCAGGCAATAAAAAGTTTGGGGAAGATGAGGTATCACAATGGACCTCAGGCAAGACTTGGAGTCCTGCCTGCCAATGACTTAAGTTCAAATCCTATCTTTGATCTAGTTGAAGAAGATCTTTTTATCTTCTATTTGATCATATCCAACTTACTTTCATTCATAGATCATATTACATTCCAGGTTCCTATGTAACATTGATGTTTGCAGCAACAAACTTTCCTTTTGTCATCAGACATATACACAACAATCTTAAGGTAATTTATAACTATCATTGTTGGCATCTCAACCCCTATATTTTTTCTACATCATTTTCTACCCTTCTCAATGTTTAGCAGTGCAACTCTTCATTCTTCTATATACTTGGGTCCCTTGCCCTTTGTATTTGCAATGGCCATGCTTTGCCTACTTTAGTCTTGGGTTGCTCCCACCATCATCTTTCTCTACTCTTTTCATGCCTCCAAATGATTCTGAAGGACATAATACTTTGAGGGACAACCAAATGAGGTAGCCTATTCAATCATTTTAGTGGATGATGTCCACTAAAATTTTATGGACCTAAATCTCAACTTAGACCTTTTTGCTTCCAAGAAAGCCTTTTTTTTCGTAATTGATTCTCTTCTACATATTACAGCAGCTATCATAAAACATCTTTTATGTCTTTAAGTTCCCTATCCCAATATATCTTCTCCCATTTAGAAAAGAATGTTATATATTTTTTTGTTAAAGGGCAGAAAAGGGGCTCTTTTACTCTTATTTCTGAAAAAGAAAAATCTTTCTACCTTGGATCCTCTCTTGTGACAAAAGAAAAAATAAACAACACTTGATTCAATAAGCTTCATTGATAATACATACGACATTCTGTCATGGTGGTTCTGTACTCTCAATTATGATGAGGTAACAAATTAAATTTCTCCTGTTCTCCAAAACAAGTAGCTCCAGTTCAAATGAAGATACTAAGTCAAAACTGAAAGGAAGCTCTGTTGTGTATATGTCTGGTAACAAAAGGAAATTTATTTAGATATAGGTTCTTTCTAGTGATATTTTCATTTAAATTTCTACTGTAATAATATTTTAAATTTGCCTATTTCACTTTGTTTCATTTCTTTTTTTTTTACATGACCAAAACATTATTTTGCTGTACAAAAAGAATCAGACTTTGAATTATTGTACAATTAGCTTGTGAAGGAAATCAAAAATGCAGGTGTGCATAAATATAGGGATTGGGAATTCAATGTAATGGTTCTTAGTCATCTCCCAGAGTTCTTTTTCTGGGTATAGCTAGTTCAGTTCATTACTGCTCCATTAGAAATGATTTGGGTGATCTCGTTGCTGAGGATGGCCTGATCCATCAGAACTGGTCATCATCTAGTATTGTTGTTGAAGTATATAATGATCTCCTGGTCCTGCTCATTTCACTCAGCATCAGTTCGTGTAAGTCTCTCCAGGCCTTTCTGAAAATCCTGTTGGTCATTTCTTACAGAACAGTAATATTCCATAATTTTCATATACCACAATTTATTCAGCCATTCTCCAACTGATGGACATCCATTCAGTTTCCAGTTTCTAGCCACTACAAAAAGGGCTGCCACAAACATTCGTGCACATACAGGTCCCTTTCCCTTCTTTATAATCTCTTTGGGATATAATCCCAGTAGTAACACTGCTGGATCAAAGGGTATGCACAGTTTGATAACTTTTTGAGCATAGTTCCAAACTACTCTCCAAAATGGTTGGATTCGTTCACAACTCCACCAACAATGCATCAATGTCCCAGTTTTCCCACATCCCCTCCAACAATCATCATTATTTTTTCCTGTCATCTTAGCCAATCTGACAGGTGTGTAGTGGTATCTTAGAGTTGTCTTAATTTGCATTTCTCTGATTAATAATGACTTGGAGCATCTTTTCATATGACTAGAAATAGTTTCAATTTCTTCATCTGAGAATTGTCTGTTCATATCCTTTGACCATTTTTCAATTGGAGAATGGCTTGATTTTTATAAATTAGAGTTAATTTCTATATATTTTGGAAATGAGGCCTTTATCAGAACCTTTGACTGTAAAAATATTTTCCCAGTTTATTGCTTCCCTTCTAATCTTGTCTGCATTAGTTTTGTTGTACAAAACTTTTCAGTTTGGTATAATCGAAATTTTCTATTTTGTGATCAGTAATGATCTCTAGTTCTGCTTTGGTCATAAAGACCTTCCCTTCCACAGGTCTGAGAGGTAAACTATCTATGTTCCTCTAATTTATTAATGATTTCATTCTTTATGCCTAGGTCATGAACCCATTTGACCTTATCTTGGTGTACGGCGTTAAGTATGGATCAATGCCTAGTTTCTGCCATATTAGTTTCCAATTTTCCCAGCAATTTTTATCAAACAGTAAGTTCTTATCCCAAAAGCTGGGATCTTTGGGTTTGTCAAAGACTAGGTTGCTATATTTGTTGACTGTTTTATCCCTTGAACCTAATCTATTCCACTGATCAACTAATCTATTCCTTAGCCAATACCAAATAGTTTTGGTAACTGCTGCTCTATAATATAATTTTAGATCTGGTACAGCTAAGCCACCATCATTTGATTTTTTTTTCATTAATTCCCTTGAAATTCTTGACCTTTTGTTTTTCCATATGAACTTTGTTGTTATTTTTTCTAGGTCATTAAAATAGTTTTTTGGGAGTCTGATTGGTATAGCGCTAAATAAATAGATTAGTTTAGGTAATATTGTCATCTTTATTATATTTGCTCGCCCTATCCAAGAGCATTTAATGTTTTTCCAATTGGTTAGATCAGACTTAATTTGTGTGAAAAGTGGTCTGTAATTTTGCTCATAAAGTTTCTGATTTTCCCTTGGCAGATAGATTCCTAAATATTTTATATTATCAGTAGTTACTTTAAATGGAATTTCTCTTTGTAACTCTGACTGTTGGATTTTGTTAGTGATATATAAGAATGCTGATGACTTATGTGGGTTTATTTTATAACCAGCAACTTTCACTTTGTTTCATTTCATACATTTTTTCATAGTTCTCAGAATTCCTTATATTTTTATTTTTTGTGCCTTAATATCCCATTACATTATATAGCACTTACTTTTTTCTCCTACTTTTTCTCAATAGATGGGAATCTATTTTGTTTCTAGTTTTTTTTTTTTTTAATAACTGTTTATTGACAGAACCCATGCCAGGGTAATTTTTTTACACCACGATCCCTTGCACTCACTTCTGTTCCAATTTTTCCCCTCCCTTCCTCCATCACCTCCCCCAGATGGCAAGCAGTCCTATACATGTTAAATAAGTTACAGTAGATCTTAGATACAATATATGTGTGCAGAACCAAACAGTTCTCTTGTTGCTCAGGGAGAATTGGATTTAGAAGGTATAAATAACCTGGGAAGAAGAACAAAAATGCAAGCAGTTTACATTCATTTCCTAGTGTTCTTTCTTTGGGTGTAGCTGCTTCTGTCCATCCTTGATCAATTGAAACTGAGTTAGATCTTCTCTTTGTCGAAGAAATCCACTTCCAGCAGAATATATCCTCATATAGTATCATTTTTGAGGTATATAATGATCTCCTGGTTCTGCTCATTTCACTCAGCATCAGTTCATGTAAGTCTCGCCAATCCTCTCTGTATTCATCCTGCTGGTAGTTTCTTACAGAACAATAATATTCCATAACATTCATATACCACAGTTTACTCAACCATTCTCCAATTGATGGGCATCCATTCATTTTCCAGCTTCTAGCCACAACAAACAGGGCTGCCACAAACGTATTGGCACATACAGGGCCCTTTCCCTTCTTTAGTATCTCTTTGGGGTATAAACCCAGTAGAAACACTGATGGATCAAAGGGTATGCACAGTTTGATAACTTTTTGAGCATAATTCGAAATTCCTCTCCAGAATGGCTGGATGTGTTCACAATTCCACCAACAATGTATCAGTGTACCTGTTTTCCCACATCCCCTCCAACATTCCGTGTTATCTTTCCCTGTTATTATAGCCAATCTGACAGGTGTGTAGTGGTATTTCAGAGTTGTCTTAATTTGCATTTCTTTGATCAATAGTGATTTGGAACACTCTTTCATATGAGTGGTAATAATTTCAATTTCATCATCTGAAAATTGTCTGTTCATATCCTTTGACCATTTAACAATAGGAGAATGGCTTGATTTCTTATAAATTAGAGTCAATTCTCTATATATTTTGGAAATGAGTCCTGTATCAGAACCTTTGACTGTAAAAATGTTTTCCCAGTTTATTGTTTCCCTTCTAATCTTGCCTGCATTAGTTTTGTTTGTACAAAAACTTTTCAATTTGATACAATCAAAATTTTCAATTTTTTAGTCAATAGTGCTCTCTAGTTCTTCTTTGGTCATAAATTCCTTCCTCTTCCACAGGTCTGAGAGGTAAACTATCCTATGCTCTTCCAATTTATTTATAATCTCATTCTTTATGCCTGGATCATGAATCCATTTTGACCTTATCTTGGTGGATGGTGTTAAGTGTGGGTCAATGCCTAGTTTCTGCCATACTAATTTCCAATTTTCCCAGGAATTTTTGTCAAATAATGCATTCTTATCCCAAAAAACTGGGGTTTTTGGGTTTGTCAAACACTAGATAATTAAAGTTATTGGCTGTTTTGTCCTTTGAACCTAACTAGTCTATTCCTTAGCCAATATCAGATGGTTTTAGTAACTGCTACTTTATAATATAATTTTAGATCCGGTATAGTGAGGCCACCTTTTTCTACATCATTTTCTACCCTTTGATTTTTTTTCATTAATTTCCTTGAAATTCTTGACCTTTTGTTTATCCATATGAACTTTGATGTTATTTTTTCTAGGTCATCAAAATAGTTTTTTTGGAGTCTGGTATAGCGCTAAATAGATTAGTTTAGGTAGTATTGTCATCTTTATTATATTTCCTTGCCCAATCCAAGAGCATTTAATATTCTTCCAGTTGGTTAGATCAGACTCAATTTGTGTGGAAAGTGTTTTGTAGTTTGCTCATAAAGTTTCTGATTTTCCCTTGGCAGATAGATTCCTAAATATTTTATACAATCAGTAGTTACTTTAAATGGAATTTCTCTTTCTAACTCTAACTGTTGGGTTTTGTTAGTAGTATATAAGAATGCTGATGACTTATGTGGGTTTATTTCATATCCAGTTGTTTCTTGTTCTTTATTACAAAGATGCTTCTTTGAATTTTTGGTTTATGTCAGTCCTTTGTTCCTATATTTGACTTGCAGATGTATGACCAAAAGTACAGTGGCAGGATAAAAGAATATAGTCATTTTATGCACTTTTTTATTTAATAATAAAGGGCGGAGATTTAATCTCTCTATAGCTTATTCAATCATAGAAAATAAATGTGCGATAACATAGTAGAGGAAGGAAGATGTTCAGTATACTAAGAAAATACATAAATCATTCTGCACACTGCCATCCCTTTCCAAACTGTTAAGTTTTCTTAATTGGAAGGAAAGCTGGCCCACTGGCTGGGTAAAGACTGGCTGGCCACATCTCTGGAGGCTCTTAATAAAATAAGCCTGATAGCCCTGGATCTTCCTCCAGCCAAATCCACAAAGTGAAATATTTCAAGGTTTCTGAGGTAGGGAACAACCTCGTGTAGTGTGACTGATATTTGCACTTTTGTCAGAATGAAATAGCTGGATAGAGATATTTTATAATCTCTTTACCCATCTCCCCCATGCCATGGGCTATAGAACATATAAATGCTCTATTCACCCAATGAAGATATTGAATCCATCAGTTGAGACACTGGGAGACAGAATTTGAAGTACAATCAAGATACATCTAACAGAAAACAGTATTGGTACACTGACATAGAGAGGAGCAACATTCTAGGAAGAAAACACTCCAAAGAGAAAGACTCTTAGTAGTAAAGAAGAGAGATAACTATAGATTCAAGAGAGAGCTAACCCTGAAATTTGAGATTTGAATTGTGAAGTACAGTACTTCATATATAATTATGGATAGGGCAAGAGAGAGGGGGATGTAATAAAGATAATATTTTGGAAATGGTTTTCTAGATGAGAATGAAGCACAATGAGAATCAGGATCAAAACTCCCCTTCATCTCCCTCATTTCATATTACACAAATACATTTTGGCATTATCCCCTTCTTTATCCCCTTTTCACAGCAAGGCCAATCCCTCTACATATGCATATATACACAATTTAATTTTCATGAGCTAGAACATATTATGGTTTAAATGTCATTTGATTAATTAAAAAAAGTTAATGAGTCCTAATAACTATGTACTTCACATCTAAATACAAAGTAACTTTAAGTCAATAAATAGGTTTAAAGAACTAATTAATGCTTAATTAAGAAAGAATAACAATTATAGTCAGTTACATCCCTCTGAACTTAATGTATAGTGTGATCCTACATAAAAACAATGGAGATAAGCCAGTGGTGTCATATCATCCAGGAAAAGCAAAAGTCCTTTGGGAAATATGCAGAATCAGAGCATTTCAGAGCTCTAAGGAACCCAAAAAATCCCTTATAAGGAACTATGCAGCCCCTACTTAAAAGACTTTGGTGATGAAAAGATCAGTATCAATTAAGGAAGATATCAGGATCCAGTTTCTAAGGTGCTTTAAAATACTCCAAACGTAATTAAAAGCTATCATAATCCTAGATAGAACAGTGAATTTGAAGTTAAAAATATGAGTTCTAAACAGTGACTTACTTTAATTCACACCGAGAATTTTTTTCTTTTTAGTGGGTATTTTTTTTTCTTATTTCCCTGTTATAAGGTTTAAGGAAGAGGTAGGATGTGGTTATATACGTTGGAAAATTCTGCAAAAATATGACAGGTAAAGGTGGGAGTTATTGCTATCAGATCAAAGAATCATAGAATGTAAGAACTATAAGGGATTTGATCACATAGCATTTCAGGGCTATACAAAACACTCGAGTCTAGATGTTAGCATTGTGAGAGAACACAAGCATTTGGAAAAAAATTAATTTTTCCAAATAAAATATTGGTCTCTCATACCTCCACTGGGTTCTCCTTGCCCAATTCTAATTTTCAAAGAATTATTTTTATCTTTGGACTCTGTATCATTTTTTTTCTACTGGGGTAAAACAATTTTTTTTTAATTTCCCTGCTATAAGGTTTAAGGAAGAGGTAGCATGTAGTCATATACATTGGAAAATTCTGCAAAAATATGACAGGTAAAGGTGTCATAAAGGAGAAAAAATGATGCTGAAGGAAAAGATACTTTTTGTCTAAGCAGAGTACTCATTTTGGATGACTCAATGGAAAGAGCAATAGATTCAGAATTCATGGATCTAGCATCTATACAAAATTGCTATTCAATATCTCTATGTCCTTAGACATCCTTAATCTCATGGTTAAGGATACATATGGGGAGGATTCTAGGAAGATGGCAGAAGTCAATTGGTAAATTTCAAGTTCTCCAGATTTCCCCACAAATAGAAAAAAATTGTGCCTCAGGGAGAACAAAAACTTGAAAAATCAAGAAGATTTGGGGCAGAACCTAAATTCTCCAGTTACAATCTGAGAAAATCTGAAGAAAGATCAGGGGTTGGGGATTAACACTTGGGAAGTAAAAATACCTCTTGGCAAGTTTTGTGGAAACATCAAGTGGGGACCTGGGTTGGACAAAGTGTGGAACTTTCACCTCCTGGACAGTGTGTGGAATTGGATTCTGAGTGCAGAAAGAGTGATGGAACCTCAGCTGTGCTGCAGGGATATAGCCCGGACATTATTTATCACTAACAAAATCCAACAGAGTTAGAATAAAATATTTAGGAATCTATCTGCCAAGGGAAAATCAGAAACTTTATGAGCAAAACTACAAAACACTTTCTTCACAAATTAAGTCTGATCTAACTAACTGGAAAAACATTAAATGCTCTTTGATTCAAAAAAATAAAGATGAAATACACCTAAACTAATCTATTTATTTAGGCCTATACCAACAGACTTCCCAAAAAGCTATTTTGATGACCTAGAAAAATAACAACAAAGTTCATTTGGAAAACAAAAGGTCAGGGAATTTCAAGGGAATTAATGAAAAAAATCAAATGAAGGTGGCCTAGAAAAGATCTAGAATTATATTATAAGGCAGCAATAAAACTATCTGGATTCTAAGAAAAGACTAGTTGATCAATGGAATAGGTTAGGTTCAAAGGACAAAACAGCCAATAACTTTAATTATCTAGTGTTTGAAAACCTAAAGACCCCGTTTTGGGGATAAGAATGCATTATTTGAAAAATTGTTGGAAAATTGAAATTAGTATGGGAAACTAGGATTAACCCACACTTAACAACATACACCAAGATAATAAATGGGCAGATCAGGCATAAAGAATAAGATCATAAAAAATTGAAATGGAGCAGTTGAACTGAACTAGCCACCCAGAGAAAGAACTCTGGAATGACTAAAAAGGATTACATTGAATTTAACCCTATATTCATGCCCATGCATTTTTGATTTCCTTCCAAGTAATTGTAAATATTTCAGAGTCTGATTCTTTTTGTACAGCAAAATAACTGTTTTATGTATATTATTGTTATCTAATTTATATTTAATAAAACATCTACTGATCATCCTGCCATCTGTGGGAGGGGGTGGAGGGGTAAGAGGTGAAAAATTGGAACAAGAAGTTTGGTAATTGTCAATGCTGTAAAGTTGCCCATACATATAACCTGTAAATAAAAAGCTATTTAAATAAATAAATAAATTGGAAGAATATAGGATAGTTTACCTCTCAGACCTGTGGAAGAGGAAGGAATTTATGACCAAAGAAGAACTAGAGATCACTATTGACTACAAAATTGAAAATTTTGATTATATCAAATTGAAAAGTTTTGACAAACAAAACTAATGCAGGCAAGATTGAAGGGAAAAATAAACTGGGAAAACATTTTTTACAGTTAAAGGTTCTGATACAGGACCATTTCCAAAATATATAGAGAATTGACCTTAATTTATAAGAAATCAAACCATTTCCCAGTTGATAAATGGTCAAAGGATATGAACAGACAATTCTGATGATGAAATTAAAACTATTACCTCAATGAAAGAGGTTCCAAATCACTATTGATCAGAGAAATTCAAATTGAGACAACTCTGAGATATCACCAATACCGTCAGATTGGCCAAAATGACAGGCAAAGATAATGCAAATGTTGAGGGGATGTGGGAAAACAGGGACATGATACATTGTTGGTGGAATTTGAAAACATCCAGCCACTGAGAGCAATTTGCATGCCCAAAAAAGTTTCAAACTTTGTATTCCCTTTGATCCAGCAGTGTTCTACTGGGCTTATACCCCAAAGAGATACTAAAAAGGGAAAGGGACCTGTATTGGCCAAATGTTTGTGGCAGCCCTGTTTGTAGTGGCCAGAAGCTGGAAAATGAACGGAGCCCCAATTGAGAATGGTTGAGTAAATTGGGATATGAAATTATGAATATTATTGTTCTGTAAGACATGACCAAAGGATGAATGCAAGAGGATTGGTGGACTTAATGAACTGATGCTGAGCAAAAATACAGAACCAGGAAATCATTATATCCCCAACAACGATACTGTATGAAGATGTATTCTGATGGAAGGGAATTTTCAACAAAGACAAGATCAATTAATTTCAATTGATCAAGGATGGATCAGCACCCAAAGAAAGAAACTCGGAAATGAATGTAAACTGTTGCATTTTTGTTTTCTCCCAGGTTATTTATACCTTCTAAATCCAATTTCCTGAACAACAAGTGTTCAAAGCCTTTGCACATATATTGTATTAAGATCTACTGTAATCATTTAAATGTACAGGAATGTTGCCATCTGGGGTTGAGGGTGGAGGAGGAGGGAAAAATCAGAACAGAAATGAGTGCAAGGGATAATGTTGTAAAAAATTACCCTGGCATGGGTTCTGTCAATAAAAAGTCATTAAAAAACAAACAAACAAAATCAAAGTTCCACCGAGAAGGAAAAATGGAAGTTGTTGGAAGAGACTGATGTGAGTACACATAGAACTCATCAAGCAACATAGATTTAGAAATGATATTTATGGAAATTAGTTGTAAAAGAGGAACAAAGAATTAATTAAATAATGTCATATGGCAGTGTAAGATTAGTGAAAGAGTGGGCTAAAGCTCAGGATGAGTTGAAGCTGATGAGGAAAAATCAGAACAACAAAAGGTTGGTTGCTATTGTTGCTGCTGCTGCTTTGTTTTGCTTTGTTTCAGCTGTATTGGGGAAGGGAGCAATATGAAATCAATGTAAATTCAAAAGAATAGAAGTCTAGGATGATATGAAGGATCTGCATGATAGGAAAAGAAGGTCTGTTCATATGGTGAAAATGAAAAATGGCAGGTAAGTAATTGGAGTGTCCTGCTGGTACCCTTGTGACATTAGGGAAAAGTGAGGAAAGTCTCTGGGAAATTGGATGGTTTTTCAAATTTATGGGAAGACATGAGTAAGAGTTAGGATATCCATACAGGATAGATGGATATGGATGTTTTGGGATCTGCTTTATTGCAGGAAACTTTCAAATCAAGGTGATTGCAGACCCGTTTGAGTATTGAGTATATCATGAGAAAGATAAGGATCAAAAAGGCAGAGGATAATTGTTTGGAGAGAAAATGATAGCTGACAACAAAATGAAGTATTGCTGAAGCTCTCTACCAAGAAGAATGCCTTTTGAACTAGAATGGACAGATTAAAAATATCTAATAAAGAATTCCTATTTAAGTTAAACTGGCAGATGCAATTGCTTAGTTATTACTAGCTAATAGTTTAAAGATCATGGAGAATGAGAGTGTGCCATAGGACTGGAGGACAGATATGCATTTTTCAAAAGAGAGAGTAAGACAGTAGTTGCAAACCATACAATAGTGACAACTTCCATTTCTAGGCAAAAAAAAAATCATATAATATATTATTAAAGAAATAGTTACTATATATTTTGAAAAGGAAATGAGAATCACAAAGAGTCAACATAACCTCATTAAGAACAGGTCCTGTGAGCCTAAGCTTATTTCATCTTTTTTTTTTTTTCTTTAACAGGGTGACTAAACTGATAAGTCAAAGGAATGTTAATGATATGGTTTATCTAAGACTAAGAAATTGCTTGATGAAGTATGTCATACTATTTTAAAAGTTAAAAGATATAGACTAGATAATATTACAATTATGTGCATTTAGAAGTAATTGAATTACCATATGTCAAAAATAGTCAATTTCAATTTTGAGGGATGTCTCTCAAAAATAGCTTAGCAATCTTTCTTGTGATTAAGTGATCTTTCTACGTGATTTAAGATATTTTTTTTTAATCAATGACTTATTTAAAGACAAATTTCATTATTAATCTATTGTCAAATAATACTAAACTAAAAGATATCGTTAACAATCTGGATAACAGTATCCAAATATATCTAAAACCAAAAAAACTTGACCCTTAGGCTGATTTTAATAATCTGAAATTCAATAAGGATGAATGTAAAGTCTTGCACCTGGGTTCAAAGACTTTACAAGCATACAATGAAAAAACATGATTAGACAGCTGGTTATTTAAAAAATTCTGAGAATTTTAGTTGATTGCCAGCTTAAATATGAATCATTTCTCTATTATAGTCATCAAAAACAATAACAGCAATGACCTACTGTGACCTTGGATTGTATTGAGAGAAACAGTTTCCAGGAATAAGAAGTTGGTATATCTGGTGCACTCTGTCTTGAGCAAATGATATCAATTGTGCTCAGTATGGGATAATTGCAATTTAGAATAGGACATTGATAAAAAGGAGAATATTCAGAAGAGGACAACCAAGGTGATGGAAAGTCTTGAGTCCATGTCATATGAGGATTAGTTGAAGGAACTGGGCATGTTTTACCTGCAGAAGAAATGACTTAGGAGATACATGATGATCTTTTGAATTTTTGAAGGATACTCATTAGGAAGGGACATTAAGCACATTTTGTTTATCTGCAGAGAATAGGGAAAGGTCCATTATTTGACACTTGTAAAGAGGCAAATTTATATTTGGTACAGGGGAATACAAAACAAACAATTGCATCTATCTAAAAATAGAAATAGGTTATTTTTAATGGGATTAATAATTATCTCATTTTTTTTTCTAAGCAGAGACTTATTAAGGCTATTTTTTCTTTCAGAATCTAAATGTTTTCTTGGAAGCAATATGGAGAAAATTCATTTTGAGTAAAATTTGGAGGTGAAGCCAAGATGGTGGAGTAAAACCAGGAAGCTGCTCAAGCTCTACTAGTTTCCCTTGAAAATCACATGAAACCAAGCCTTTGAACAGTCTGAGAGAATGAAATCAATCTCTAGTTCAATATAGATTGGAAAAACTTCAAGAAAGTTCATTTTCACTGAATGAAAGGATGAAAAGGGCATTTAGCCCAGAGAGACATTGGGAAAGCTGGTGAGAGGATCTTAATCACAGCAAATCAGCAGCTAAGACCCTTGGTCCTGGCTCATAGAGGAGCAGATCAGTGGAATGGTTTCCAATCTCGGCTCAGAATACAAACTCTGGGAAACCAGGATGTTTCCTGAAAAAGATTAGGAAAAGTTATCCCCAGCAAACACACAAGGGGTCCCTATGCTCAAAGTTGGCTCAGAGATGCATGATAAGCTTGGGACAGCATCCCCTTTATCCCAAAAGCAGAGATTGACCATAAAATAATAGAGGAAATACCAAAAGAAAAGGAAGGAAATTAGCAAGAAAGTAGAGTAAAATTTGAACCACTAATGGCTATTGATAGCCAGCTCTGAGTTTCTATTATTCCAAAAGTTTCAAAGTTAGAATGGACTTCAGGACATGGAAAATAAAATGTTCATTCTTTGTTTTTTTTTTTGTTTGTTTGTTTTTTTGTTTTTTGTTTTTGTTTTTGTTTTTACAGTATCAGTGATATCATGGGACAATACAAATCTACTTGTACATGAATTGGATTTGTTAGACAAGGTTGTGTAAACACATTAACCTCACTTTCTTTTCTGGACATCAAAGTACAGTAGCAAGAAAAAAAGCCAGGGTGACTGTTGATAACCAGGTGGATGATCTTGCTGCATTTGATGTCTGATCAAGCTCTGTGTTCCACAATACCTGCTTCAGCTAGCATCATGAGCATTGGAACAAATTATTCTCAGGCATCCATTCCACTGAGGGAAGTCTTCACATGCTTGGGATAGACATCTCCCTAACTTACTGACAGGTTTGAGGTCTTTTTGTTACTCTTAACCTGGTTTAGCCTGTTTTCCAAGAGAGTTTTTACTAGGGTAAGACTATTGTTTATATTACATCTTCTTTGGAGACATAATTACGTGAAAGGTGAATATCAAAGGTAGATAAGCAGCCCTGAAAAGGCTCAACAAGCCCTCACAGCAGAAATTCTAGTCCTTCCTGAACACCTTATACACCCAGTGAGATTGGAATCAAAAAGACTTAAAAAACATGCTAAACCCAAATAGATGGTATCACAACTCCACTGAAGCATGGTAATTATTGTAATTATTCAATAAATTTGGTAAACAGCTGTAGAGCACCTATTAAGAGCATAGAACTGTTCTAGGAATAAAAAATATAAAAATGTCTTTTGCTCATTCTATCTGGCTATATAAGATACACATAAATAAGCAAAAATAAAGACTAGGACAAAGAGTACTAAGTGGACTGGGAGATGAGTAACAGTTCAAGGAAAGGCTCCACAGAAGAGGTGAATCTGAATTTATTCTTAAAGGAAGAAAAGGATTATGATGAGTAGAAATAAAAACATTCTAAGTATGGAACATACATTATATGAATTGCTATAAACTGGAAATAGTGTGTTGAATCCAGGGAACTGTACATAGTGTTTCTCATAGAATGTAAAGTTTTTGAGGAAAGATGTATTAAGAATTTTAATGTAAAATGTGATTAAATGGAGAGAAATATATGACATATAGAATATTATGGAGATAGAGTTGACAGGACTTGATAATTCACTGCTTGGAGGTGGTGGTGAAAGAGATTCATGAATCAGGGATGTGTTTAAGGTTAGAAATTTGCACACCTTGGAAAATGGTGATGTCTTTAATAGAAAAAAAAAACAATTTAGAAGAACTAGATTTGGGAAGAGGGATGATAATTTCTACATTGCATTTAATGTGTTTCAGTTCTCTAAAGAACATTCAGGAAAAGATATGAAGAAATTCAGTTTCATGCTGATCAATGTTCAGGGGAAAGAATGGGTCTGAGTGTATAGATTTGGGAATTATCTATATATTGAAGCCATGAGAAATGATATTTCCAAGATAGAGCTTGTAGCAACAGAAAAGAAAATAAGACACCTGTTGAGCCATAGGTCAAAAGGGACTTGAGAAGGGTCAGACAAAAGCAATCAGTGTCATAAAAGTCAGACTAGGAAAGAGTATCCAGGGGAGTGATCAACAATGTCAAAAATTTGAAAAGTGGTCAGAAAAGATAGGCACTAAGAGAAAGTTATTTGGATCAGCATCTAGAGATCTTTGTAAACTTTGGAGAGATCAGAGTCAAATAAGTAGTGGATCCAGGAAACCAGATTACATGGTCAAAAATGTGAAGGCAGTAAAGAAATTGAAGAACCAATTGTGACCATTCCTTAGGAGTATTTCAGTAAAATAGAAAGAATATCTAGGATTGTATCTTGTGATGATGGTAGGACTAAATAAAGTCAAGGTGATTAGTTGGACACCCTTCCAAAAGATACCTCATGATCATTTTATCCTAATGCTTAACTTCTCTAGAGACCTGACGTTGATCAAACCAGCCCATTTCCACATTTCACTGCTGACAGGAGATTCTAAGAAATTTATATGAGCTTGAGCCCTGAGTAGCTCTGGGTGTTCAATCACCAAATTGTACATCCCATTGAACATCCAAGCTACTATCTTTATGTTGTCCATGGGATTATGGAATAGTGAGGGTTGGATGCAGACCTGAAAAGAAACTCTTCCTAAACCTTAATTTTTGCATTTTATCTTGGATCAGCTCCAATTTAGCCTATGTATATCTTGCTCATATGTAGTTGTTTATATATTGTTTCCCACATTAGATTGTGAGCTTCTTACAATCAGGAACTTTCCCCCCTTTTTTGTATCACTAGCATTTTGCACAATGCCTGATACATAGATATGTAATAAATATTTATTTGATTTAACATTTATACTATTCACCATTGACACATTTTCTTATCTTTCTGTAAGTAACTAGTGCTATTTTTCATCTGAACTACTATCTCTCCTTGTGCTGTGTCTTTTGTTTTGTTTTTATATGGGGGAAACTGGGAAGTAACTGTAGGTAGAAGAAAAAAAAACACAGAAGATACTTAAATATGAAACAAAAGATATTAGATGATTCATCAAGTTCCTAGAAGATACTTAAGGAGTAAGAGGGGAGAAAATTGGAAGCACAAGTAAAAAGTTTGCCTTGGCATGAAGAAGGGCCTTTGCCAATTCTCCTTAATTCTAGTACCTTCCCTCTATTTGATATTTCCAATTTATTTTTATGTACCTTATTTATCTTTCTTAAAAGGAGTAATAAAGATATTATGGGTGAAGTTCTAGAAATATAGAAGGGTTTAAGTATGTTTTCATGGAGAAGAGTGAACTCAGTGTGGATGTCATCCATTTTTATCTAAAGAACATTTGTTGAAAAACTAATGCAAACAAGATTAGAAAGGAAGCAATAAACTGGGAAAACATTTTTGCAGTCAAAGGTTCTAATAAAGTCTTCATTTCCAAAATATATAGAGAATTGACTCTAATTTATAAGAAATCAAGCCATTCTCCATTTGATCAAAGGATATGAATACACAATTTTCAGATGATGAAATTGAAACTATTTCTACTCATATAAAAGGGTGTTCCAAATCACTGTAGATCAGAGAAATGCAAATTAAGACAACTCTGAGATACTACTACACACCTGTCAGATTGGCTAAGACGACAGGAAAAGATAATGATGAATGTTGGAGGGGATGCTGGAAAACTGGGACACTGATGCATTACTGGTACAGTTGTGAACAGATCCAACCATTCTAGAGAACAATTTGGAACTATGCCTACTCTTTGATCCAGCAGTGTTATTACTGGGCTTATATCCCAAAGAGATCTTAAAGAAGGGAAAAAGACCTGCATGTGCCAAAATATTTGTGGCAGCCATTTTTGTAATGGCTAGAAACTGGAAATTGAATGGATGCCCATCAATTGGAGAATGGTTGGGTAAATTGTGGTATATGAATGTCATGGAATATTATTATTCTGTAAGAAATGACCAGCAGGATGAATACAGAGAGACTTGGAGAGACCTTACATGAAATGATGCTAAATGAAATGAACAGAACCAAGAGATCATTACACACTTCAACAACAATACTATATGAGGATATATTCTGATGGAAGTGAATATTGACAAAGAGAAGATCCAATTCAGTTCCACTTGATCAATAATGGACTGAACCAGCTACACCCAGAGAATGAATGTGGAATACTTACATTTTTGTTTCTCTTCCCAGGTTATTTTTACCTTTCTGAATCTGATTTTTCTTGTGCAACAAGAGAACTGTACAAATGTGTATACATATATTGTATTTAAGATAAACTGTAACATGTTTAACATTTATGATACTGCCTGCCATTTAGGGGAAGAGGTGGAGGGAGGGAAGGGAAAAGTTGGAACAGAAGTGATTGCAAGGGACAATGTTGAAAAATTACCCATGCCTATGTTCTGTCAATAAAAAGCTATAATAATAAAAAAAAAGAACATGTGTTGAAGTGTAGAAGGGGAGAGGCATGAAATACTTAAGGAAATGAATATGAGAATGTCATATAGTGAGCAACTTGAGAAATAAAGGTAAGGGCTCAAATGAGATTAAAAATTACAAATTATCTAATCAACATGATGATGTTACTTCCTTCAGTGTCATTTAACAGAAAATGAATAGAAAAGAACATAAATGGCAGATTTTATTTAGGGTTGGGATTTGGAAATATGTTAACAGTGATAGGATAAAAAAGCAATGGATCAAATGATAAAGGAATGTTCATACTTATAATTATTTTATTTCTTTTTTACTAAATTGCTTAAATTATTCAATTCAAATGTTCTAGTTGGTTGATAATCTAAATTAAGCCTCTATTTCATATATGAAGTAAATAGGGAGTCCAGAAAAACAACTACAGAATTACTATTATCCCCTGCAAAATAATGATAATTTCATCAGCAATGTATAATGCTTTCAAATTGTGCAAAACATTTTACAAATGTGTAAAAACTTAAATTGACAGTACTTTATGTTTTTTTTTCAAAAATTGTCATCTTTGTTTTAGCTTTTTGGATCTTGATTTCCTTGTGTAATATATTAAGCAATTGTTCTAAATAATACAATTTACATATTAGAATGTCATTTACATGCCATCTATAACTTTTCCAACTTACTAAAACATTGAATAGCAAATGATTAAAAATAGATTGCTGGGGAATTATATAAGAAAACTCCCTCTATTTAAAAAATGGTTCATTTTATCAATTGGTAAAACAACAACAAAAAAATCAAAAACCCTTAGTTCTGGTACCTCAACCAGTTATAGTCTGATTTACCCATAATTTCATGTAATCTACTTATTTCCATCTTATCTATAAGCAACAACACAATCAAATATCTTCTTAAAATCAACATGCACTTTGTTCACAGGATTTTTCTGGTCAGTTAACCTATTATTATTGTTTTAAAAACATCAAAATGATGTTAGCGTTTGCATGATTTTTATTCATAATGAACTCATGATTGTTTCTAGTTTATCTGATCTTTAAATCATCTGCTCCCTTTTTAAATGTTCATACACATAAAAACACACACACATACACACAGTAGAATTGACATCCTTAAAAAGAAAAAAAAAAAAAAGAAAGTTATGAGAGAACAATGAAAGATTGAATTATGACATCATAATTCAAGGAAAATTATGAAATGTTTATTGATAAAGCTGCAGACCTAATGTGGAATTATCTCACTTCTTACCTTGCAGTAACTATAGTTTCTTTCCTCTTCTAATATCTTAAAACTTTTGAGACGATAGGAAGTGATAACAGACCATGATGTTAATTGATCATTGATATTACAATTTAAAAATTGCAATACATATTCAAAACACTTAAAAATCATTAGGACAAATAGAACTTTTATCTACCTGACAAGTAAAATATATTTAAAACCAAAATCTAGTGTTTTCGTGCTTGAGATACACTAGAAACTTTGTCATTAAGGTTGAAGTAAGGCAGTTATAGTCCATTGTATTATTATTATTTGATATATTTCCAGAAGTTTTAGCTATGGAAGTGAAACAAACAAAAAGAAATTGAGAAAATAACCATAGACAAAGTTGAGGCAACATTATCTTTCTGCCAATAAAATGTTACTTAGAGAAATTCAAGGAAAAAATAGTCAAAGCATTGACTAAATTCAGCAGAGTAGCAAGATGTAAAATAATCCCATAGAAAATCAGTCTTCTTTACAACAATATAATCTAGCAGAAGGAGATTTAAAAAGAAGTTCCATTGATTCATTGTTGGTGGAGTTGTGAACGAATCCAACCATTTTGGAGAGTAGTTTGGAACTATGCTCAAAAAGTTATCAAACTGTGCATACCCTTTGATCCAGCAGTGTTACCTGGGATTATATCCCAAAGAGATTATAAAGAAGGGAAAGGGACCTGTATGTGCACGAATGTTTGTGGCAGCCCTTTTTGTAGTGGCTAGAAACTGGAAACTGAATGGATGTCCATCAGTTGGAGAATGGCTGAATAAATTGTGGTATATGAAAATTATGGAATATTACTGTTCTGTAAGAAATGACCAACAGGATGATTTCAGAAAGGCCTGGAGAGACTTACACGAACTGATGCTGAGTGAAATGAGCAGGACCAGGAGATCATTATATACTTCAACAACAATACTAGATGATGACCAGTCCTGATGGATCAGGCCATCCTCAGCAACGAGATCAACCAAATCATTACTAATGGAGCAGTAATGAACTGAACTAGCTATACCCAGAAAAAGAACTCTGGGAGATGACTAAAAACCATTACATTGAATTCCCAGTCCCTATATTTATGCACACCTGCATCTTTGATTTCCTTCACAAGCTAATTGTACAATAATTCAGAGTCTGATTCTTTTTGTACAGCAAAATAATGTTTTGGTCATGTATACTTATTGTGTATCTAAGTTATATTTTGATATATTTAACATCTACTGGTCATCCTGCCATTTAGGGGAGGGGGTGGGGGGCGGGTAAGAGGTGAAAAATTGGAACAAGAGGTTTGGCAATTGTTAATGCTGTAAAGTTACCCATGTATATATCCTGTAAATTAAAGGCTATTAAATAAAAAAAAATAAATAAAAAGAAGTTCCTTTAAAAATAACAATAAAATATGTAACAGAGATATGTACATGACTAATATGAATACAATAGCAAAACACTCTCCGCACCCCCCAGAAATAATTTTTTAAAAAGCTTTGAATAATTCAGGAAATATATTCTTTGGTGTTGATCAGGTCATACTTGTAGAATTAAAATGTTGACTACCATCTAAATTAATTTACAGATTGAATGTCATACCAGCCAAAATACAAAGGGGTTGCTCTACAGAAGTAGAACATATAACAAAATTCACTTGGGGAAATAAGGATCTCAACAGAAAGAATAAATCAGGAACAAATTGTGCTTAACATTACTTACCAGATCTCAAAAACATACCAAATGTAATTAAACTACTTTGTACTAGGTAGAAGAAAATAGAAAAATTGTTTAATAGTACAGATTGCTTAATAAAGATCCAGGCAAATGTAATTTGTAGCCTAGTTTTTGTTAAATCCTAGGACATTAATTCCAGGATAAGACAAAGATAGTCAATATAAACTTTTTTGGGAAAATGCAATATAGTTTTCAGGGGAAAGGCTTAGCTTAATATTTTAGACAATATAACACAATAAGTTTGGATTGTATATACAGTCTAAAAGCAACAAGCAAAAAAAAAAAAAAAAAAGAAAACTACTTAATAGATGAAACTGGAGTATGTACCCTATGTAAATATGTAGAGAGGGAGAATTCTTAAACAAAGGAGGTGATCCTAAAAGATAAAATAGATCATTTTCATTGCATCCAATAAGAAAGATTTTGCACTAAAATGATATAAATGCAACAAGGAAACAGTTGATTAGGAAAAAAAATCTTTCAATAAATATTCCCTAATACAAACATATGAAAACAAAATCCATTTTACAATCTATAAGTGCTTAAAGAATTGTTAGAGTCAATTTTCAAAAGAAATAGAACCAGTATACAAGCTTATGAAAAAAATACCATTAAATAAGAAAAATATAGATTCAAACAAATCTCAGGTTTCATATCATTTTCATCAAATTGGCAAAGGTTTATTAAAATGGAAATGGCAAATACTAGAGAATCTATGAGATGGCAGACACATCAATATACTGATACTTGAGGTTTTTATTGGTCCGAAGAATTATGAAAAAAAATTGGAATGTTGCTAATTAAATACTTTAGAATCAACATATCACATCTATGTAAAATCTTATGATATGAATGAAAAGTGAAGTAACTCATATAAACTATTTATAGCCTCACTTTTTATAAAATCAAAGAATTAGAAGGAAAATAGGAATGTATTAATTGGATAATGACTGAACAGACTGCATCATGGATATGTAACAGATTATTATTTTATTGTAAGAAATGAAAAAACAAAAAATTTAAAGAGAGCAAGACACATGAATTGATACAAAAGAAGTAAGCAAAATATGAAAAGTAACTTACATAATCATCAAAATAAGGCAGAATAAAACAATATTGTATACTTAGTAACTTCAGTCTATTCATGGATTAACAACAACAAAGTGAGAATCATGATTCAATAGAACTAACAAAGGATGAACCTCACCTCTTGGCAGAAGGGTAGTAGACTAGATGTGCAATAAGGGTTTTTTTAAAAGTATCCTTAGTATATTTGTTTTGGCATTACCTATTTATTATTAAAAAAAAGTCTCCATTACTGTTGGGCTGAGGATATGTGTTATTTGGGAACATTAAAATGATATAAAAATGAAAATGGCATCAACAAAACATTTTTAATGGGAAGGGCTCAGAAAATACCTCACTGGGATGGCTAATGAATATAACAAGGTAATAAGAATTTATTAAGTTTTTAAGAAAGGATTTATTTTATTAAGTTATTAAGAAATGAAATCCCAGCACACAAAAAAAGAAATAAAAAATGGAGGGAGTGATTGAAGGAGTAGGAGAAAGGAATGGGTATACCAGTGGGAAGCATAATATTAAAGTCCAGAAAGTCATTAGTAGAGCTAGCAGAAAAGTAAAAGTTGGCTGGCCTGGCCCCCTCACCCAAATGGAAATTTCAGGAAGAATATACAAAGGGAGAAGAGGATTGGAAGGATATTTCAGAGTGAAAAGACCACAGGACTAAATAAGTTTTCCAGAATAAGGAAGCATCAGGCTGAGGGAAATTTGAGGCTGAGACTGCAGCATGACCTGAAGCATAGTATTGAAATCTGGAAAGTCAGAAATAGAGAAAAGAGGAGGAAAACATTTAGTCAGCACAAATTTGTCTTAGATTATTTTGATATCAAGCCACTACTGGGGAATTTATGTGCTTCAAAATTGACAAGAGAACCTGGAGACATAAGAATCCAGATAATAGAGATATTAAATGATAGAAATTAACAACTATAAGGTTCTTAATTTCATTGGTCATGTACTCAAAGATGCTGTCTGGTCACTGGACAACAAAAGAAAGTATCAAAAAAATATGCTTCAAGAGGGGGATACATCTAGCATTGTCATAGCATGGAATGAAAATCATGTATTCTGACCATGTCAGGAGACAAATGGAACTAAAACTTATTGAGATTGCATTCATTTCTCTCCCCACTTCTAATTTCTATATTATCTTGAGGGGAAAAAAAGAAAACAGTATTTAGATTTCCTCTTGAAAATTTAGACACAGGAGAGAAATGCGTAGGGGTTGAGAATTATTGTCTTTTTAGGGTTTTTTTAAAATCCATATCTCAATTCTAAAACTGTCCTTTCATTTACCTTCATTTTTCCTCTAGTGAAGATGTCATTTAATTTATATGTGATAGAGAAATTCTTTGTTGATCATGTTGTTGTGGGAATGAGATTAGTGTCCTGTGGGAATAGGTACTAGAATCATTTGATAAATTATAAATTAAGGTTGGGAATATTCATATCCTTAGAGAAAAGCTCAGCTTAACATTAAAAATGGAAATCTAGGGAGACATTTGGACCAAGCAGGTGTTATCCACACATATGCAGACAAATTAAAAGGAACTAAGAACAGAGATCTGCTGCTTTTTATGCACACTTGTTTTGTGACATACATTATCTGGTAACTCAGCGTGTGGAGCACTTTTTAGTGGTTCCCTCAGTGGCTACCCAATCACTTCTCTTAGAGATAACGTAAAACAATTGGGTTCATTTTCTTTACATATGCAATTTCAAAGCTGGAAAGGACCTTAGAGAATTTTTATTGCAATCCTTTCTTTCCTTTAAATCCAGATGTATATATGTGTGTGCATGCATGTTTGTGTGTGTGTGTGTGTGTGTGTGTGTATGTGCATGTGTTTGTGTGTATCGTTAGGAGGAGAAAGTAAATAAAGGTAGGATGAAGGTATTGAACCTAGTTTATGTAGGAGGCAGTGCTATCCTCATGATTTCTCACATCATTGAAATTCCCATCTCTCTTTTTTCAACTTTTAGTCTCCATCTATCACTGCATGCTTTGTAGTTATTGGTGAATCTATTTCATTTCCCTTTAGATAAGGATTTCTGTCTTAAGCACATGGCCAGTGCTTAAGGTGTTCAAGAAGAATAGCATGTGGATAGAGGGCTAATCTTAAAGTCAAGACAAGCAGATGTCTCTGACATCTACTAGCTGTGACATTATGGGTATCCAGCATTTAACCTCTCACTACCACAGGCAATTCTCTGACTCTTGAAGTTATAAGAGACTAACCCAAACTGTATTGGAGAGCTGTAATAAATTCTTACATTAGGGAAGAAAGAAAGATAATGAAAAAGAAGAGAGACATGGAGAAGGAAGAGTAGGAAGAGATAATGTTTGTTCATTAAGCATTAGAGATGAATAATATCTAGCACCTTTAAAAAAATTAAGGAAACAAAGGTCCAAAGATGGGTAGTAATGATTCTGAGATCAGTGTAGAAAGGGATAATGCTGAAAGCAAAATATTCTGAGTCCTAGTCAGGTGGGAAGTTGATTTGATTCAAATTGATCCTCACTCTCCTTTGCCACAAACAATTTTGGCAAAACCTTCAATAAAGAAAAAATGACTGAATTAACCAGTCCAAATAAATGGCAGTGTTTCCCTCTAACGGAGGAAGGAGTTAAGCTTGCGTGTGATTATTTATCCATTTGGCTAATTAGATTTTAATAAACCATTTCACACTGCTGGTTCTCAGCTTTGTGAGGTGAATTTCAATTGGTTTTGATAGGAAGCCTTCACCAGGATTGAAAATTCACATAAAGATTACAAATAATAGAATAACTAATGGGACACCTTCTCAGGAAAAAGAAAACAGATTCCCCTTTGCAGCTGGGTTTGGGGCTTTACTTTCTTCTGGTTAGGAAATTGAATATTTCTTTATTCCCTCTTGCTGACTTTATCCCTGAATCTCCCTCAGCCTTTCCTCCTCAACTGGAAATACCCTTGATCTCTCTTTACTTAACATCTTAATTGTTCTTTACGGTACAACCCCCAAATCTACATCAAAGATGTGTTAGGTCACAATATTGCATTCCTTTAGAAGAAATATGTTATTAATCTCTATTCTGTCCTATATTTTATGTCTGTGATATTTGGATTCCCTTAAGTAAAACCTACCTGCTTCCTCCCAAGCTAAGGCACCAATGCCCTTTCTCTTGAAGCTTAAATGTCTTCCCTGTCTCTTTTCACTTCTTAAAATTATAGAGTTATCCAACTATAACATTTAATGAACAAATTTTATCTCTTCCTCCTTCTCTCCCTTCTCTTCTGATTGTTGTTATTCATCATCATCATGATCATCATCTTCATCATCATCAACAACACCATCATCCTCTTTCTCTTTCTTCCTTAGTTTGGAAACTTTCTCTGCCTTTCCAATATAGTTTGGCTAGTCTACTGTAATATAAAGTCACTCAAAAGGTGTTTGACCTACGTTACCCTCTCATCCCTTGATCCACATTTTTGCTTCTCTTTAACCTCTCTTATAGCATTCTTTTGCATTTTTTCTTTTCTATCTCTTCTGTAAGACTGATTGCTATACTGGTTAGTATGTTGAACTTTGAGTCAAGAAGATTACAGTGGAAACCTTACCTAACCTAATTATTGTTGTGTAACCCTAGAAAAGTCACTGATATTTCTGAGTATCAGTTTAATATCTCTGAATATCAGTTTAATATCTCTGAGTATCAGTTTACTCAACTTGAAAATCAATAACACAGATTAAGTGACACTTTAAGCTGGTTCCAGCTCTAATTAATTGATCATATTACAATGATCAGTTTCTGCCTAAGTATTTTTCTAGATTGAGCTTCCTCAATATAATTTTTTATTTCTTCAAAACCTTCTAATTCTTTTAGTTCTAGGACTTAGTAGCCATTTGTTCTATTGTATTGGCTAAAGAATAAGACCTAGCTCAACAAACTGCATTATAAACATCAATTATACTAATGATAGCCAGTATTCTTACATTACTTTAAGATTTGTGCGTATCTACTTGCAAAAACGACAGACTTGGAAAATAGATCTAAGAGAGATAATCCTGAGGATTATTGGACTTTCCGAAAAATATGATGAAAAAAAGAGCCTAGATACTATCTTACAAGAAATCATCAAAGAGAGCTGCCCAGATGTAATAGAATCAGAAGGTAAAACAGGCATTGAAAAAATTCATCGAACACCTTCTGAAAGAAACCCTAAAATACAAACCCAAAGGAATATTGTGGCCAAATTTCAGAACTATCAGATTAAGGAAAAAATTTTAAAAGCAGCAAAAAAAAAAAAAAAAAAAAAACATTTAAATACCGAGGTGCCACAATAAGGATCACCCAAGATCTGGCTGCCTCTACATTAAAGGAAAGAAGGGCCTGGAATATGATATTCCTAAAGGCACAAGAACTTGGGATGCAGCCAAGAATAAACTACCCAGCTAAGTTGAGCATTTTCTTCCAGGGAAGAAGATGGACATTTAATGAAACAAATGAATTCCACTTGTTTCTGAAGAAAAAACCAGAACTACACAAAAAATTTGATCTCCAACCATAGAACTCAAGAGATGCAGAAAAGGTAAAAATAACTCTTGAGAATTGTATTTCTGTTGTGGATACAAAAAGAATACATGTATAATTTGATTGTACTGATATAACATAAAAAAGGGAAGTAGATATGGAAAAGGGATGATGGCAGAATAAGGTGGGAAGGAGGGATAAAAAGAGGGAAACCACATCCCACAAAGAGGCTAAGGAAACTTATCATATCTGAGGGAATTTAGAGAGGGGGAGGAACATTGTGTGAATCTTACTCTCATCAGAGTTGGCTCAAAGAAAAAATAATTGACATTTGTTTTAGAGAAAATTCTCTCTCGCCTCATTAAAAACGGGGGAGAGGAAAAGGGAAAAGAAAAAGAGTAATAAGGGAAGGAAGGGGGAAAGACTCAAAGGGGGGGAGGGAGGGATTATAAAGAGGATAAGTATCGTGATACAAGAGGGGTACATAAGTTTAAAAGGGGGAAAGAGGGTTGGGGGAGGCAAGAATAAGTAAAGCACAATCTGGGGTTATTAGGATGGCAGGAAATACAGATTTAGTAATTCTAACCGTAAATGTGAATGGGATGAACTCCCCCATAAAGAGGAGGCAGATAGCAGACTGGATCAAAAGTCAGAACCCTACAATATGTTGTTTACAAGAAACACATTTAAAGCAGGGAGATACATATAGAGTAAAGGTAAAAGGCTGGAGCAAAATCTATTATGCTTCAGGTGAAGTCAAAAAAGCAGGGGTAGCCATCCTTATCTCAGATCAAGCAAAAGTAAAAATTGATCTAATTAAAAGAGATAAGGAAGGAAACTACATCCTGCTAAAGGGTAGCATAAACAACGAAGCAATATCAATATTAAACATATATGCACCAAGTGGTATGGCACTCAACTTCCTAAAGGAGAAGTTAAGAGAGTTGCAAGAAGAAATAGACAACAAAACTGTAATAGTAGGAGATCTCAACCTTGCACTCTCAGAATTAGACAAATCAAACCACAAAACAAATAAGAAAGAAATTAAAGAAGTAAATAGAATATTAGAAAAATTAGGTATGTTGGATCTTTGGAGAAAATTGAATGGAGATAGAAGGGAATATACTTTCTTCTCAGCAGTTCATGGAACCTATTCAAAAATTGACCATATATTAGGACATAAAGACCTCAAAATTAAATGCAAGAAAGCAGAAATAGTAAATGCTTTCTTTTCAGATCATGATGCAATAAAAACTACATTCAACAAAAAGTTAGGGGGAAATAGACCAAAAAGTAATTGGAAACTAAACAATCTCATCTTAAAGAATGATTGGGTGAAGCAGCAAATTATAGATACAATTAATAATTTCACTCAAGATAATGACAATGATGAGACATCATACCAAAATTTGTGGGATGCAGCCAAAGCGGTAATAAGAGGGAATTTTATATCCTTAGAGGCTTACTTGAATAAAACAGAGAAAGAAAAGATTAATGAATTGGGCTTGCAACTAAAAAAACTAAAAAAAGACCAAATTAAAAACCCCCAATCAAATACTAAATTGGAAATTCTAAAATTAAAAGGAGAAATTAAAAATATTGAAAGTAAAAAAACTATTGAACTAATTAATAAAACTAAGAGTTGGTTCTATGAAAAAGCCAATAAAATAGATAAGCCTTTGGTAAATCTGATTAGAAAAAGGAGGGAGGAAAATGAAATTAGTAGTCTTAAAAATGAAAAGGGAGAACTTTCCACCAATGAAGAGGAAATTAGAGAAATAATAAGGAGTTATTTTGCTCAACTTTATGCCAATAAATTTGATAACCTAAGTGAAATGGATGACTACCTCCAAAAATATAGACTTCCCAGACTAACAGAGGAGGAAGTAAATTGCTTGAATAGTCCCATTTCAGAAAAAGAAATAGAACAGGCAATTAAACAACTCCCTAAGAAAAAATCCCCAGGACCAGATGGATTTACATGTGAATTTTACCAAACATTTAAAGAACAATTGGCCCCAATGCTATATAAATTATTTGATAAAATAGGGAATGAAGGAGTCCTACCAAATTCCTTCTATGACACAGACATGGTACTGATACCTAAACCAGGTAGGCTGAAAACAGAGAAAGAAAATTATAGACCAATCTCCCTAATGAATATTGATGCTAAAATCTTAAATAAGATATTAGCAAAAAGACTACAGAAAATCATCTCCAAGATAATACACTATGATCAAGTAGGATTTATACCAGGAATGCAGGGCTGGTTCAATATTAGGAAAACTATCAATATAATTGGCCATGTTAATAACCAAATTAACAAAAACCATATGATCATCTCAATAGATGCAGAAAAAGCATTTGATAAAATCCAACATCCATTCCTATTAAAAACACTTGAGAGTATAGGAATAAATGGACTTTTCCTTAAAATAATCAGCAGCATCTATTTAAAACCATCAGTAAGCATCATATGTAATGGACACAAACTGTAACCATTCCCAATAAGATCTGGAGTGAAACAAGGTTGCCCACGATCACTGTAACAATTTAATATTGTATTAGAAATGCTAGCTTTAGCAATAAGAGCTGAGAAAGAGATTAAAGGAATAAGAATAGGCAATGAGGAAACCAAATTATCACTCTTTGCCGATGACATGATGGTATACTTAGAGAACCCCAGAGATTCTGCTAAAAAGTTATTAGAAATAATCCACAACTTTAGCAAAGTTGCTGGTTATAAAATAAACCCACATAAGTCATCAGCATTCTTATATATCACTAACAAAATCCAACAGTCAGAGTTACAAAGAGAAATTCCATTTAAAGTAACTACTGATAATATAAAATATTTAGGAATCTATCTGCCAAGGGAAAATCAGAAACTTTATGAGCAAAATTACAGACCACTTTTCACACAAATTAAGTCTGATCTAACCAATTGGAAAAATATTAAATGCTCTTGGATAGGGCGAGCAAATATAATAAAGATGACAATATTACCTAAACTAATCTATTTATTTAGCGCTATACCAATCAGAGTCTCAAAAAACTATTTTAATGACCTAGAAAAAACAACAACAAAGTTCATATGGAAAAACAAAAGGTCAAGAATTTCAAGGGAATTAATGAAAAAAAAATCAAATGATGGTGGCTTAGCTGTACCAGATCTAAAATTATATTATAGAGCAGCAGTTACCAAAACTATTTGGTATTGGCTAAGGAATAGATTAGTTGATCAGTGGAATAGATTAGGTTCAAGGGATAAAACAGTCAACAAATATAGCAACCTAGTCTTTGACAAACCCAAAGATCCCAGCTTTTGGGATAAGAACTTACTGTTTGATAAAAATTGCTGGGAAAATTGGAAACTAATATGGCAGAAACTAGGCATTGATCCATACTTAACGCCGTACACCAAGATAAGGTCAAAATGGGTTCATGACCTAGGCATAAAGAATGAAATTATTAATAAATTAGAGGAACATAGGATAGTTTACCTCTCAGACCTGTGGAAGGGGAAGGTCTTTATGACCAAAGCAGAACTAGAGATCATTACTGATCACAAAATAGAAAATTTCGATTATACCAAACTGAAAAGTTTTTGTACAAACAAAACTAATGCAGACAAGATTAGAAGGGAAGCAATAAACTGGGAAAATATTTTTACAGTCAAAGGTTCTGATAAAGGCCTCATTTCCAAAATATATAGAGAATTAACTCTAATTTATAAAAAATCAAGCCATTCTCCAATTGAAAAATGGTCAAAGGATATGAACAGACAATTCTCAGATGAAGAAATTGAAACTATTTCTAGTCATATGAAAAGATGCTCCAAGTCATTATTAATCAGAGAAATGCAAATTAAGACAACTCTAAGATACCACTACACACCTGTCAGATTGGCTAAGATGACAGGAAAAAATAATGATGATTGTTGGAGGGGATGCGGGAAAACTGGGACATTGATGCATTGTTGGTGGAGTTGTGAACGAATCCAACCATTTTGGAGAGTAGTTTGGAACTATGCTCAAAAAGTTATCAAACTGTGCATACCCTTTGATCCAGCAGTGTTACTACTGGGATTATATCCCAAAGAGATTATAAAGAAGGGAAAGGGACCTGTATGTGCACGAATGTTTGTGGCAGCCCTTTTTGTAGTGGCTAGAAACTGGAAACTGAATGGATGTCCATCAGTTGGAGAATGGCTGAATAAATTGTGGTATATGAAAATTATGGAATATTACTGTTCTGTAAGAAATGACCAACAGGATGATTTCAGAAAGGCCTGGAGAGACTTACACGAACTGATGCTGAGTGAAATGAGCAGGACCAGGAGATCATTATATACTTCAACAACAATACTAGATGATGACCAGTTCTGATGGATCAGGCCATCCTCAGCAACGAGATCAACCAAATCATTTCTAATGGAGCAGTAATGAACTGAACTAGCTATGCCCAGAAAAAGAACTCTGGGAGATGACTAAAAACCATTACATTGAATTCCCAATCCCTATATTTATGCACACCTGCATTTTTGATTTCCTTCAGAAGCTAATTGTACAATATTTCAGAGTCTGATTCTTTTTGTACAGCAAAATAACGTTTTGGTCATGTATACTTATTGTGTATCTAATTTATATTTTAATATATTTAACATCTACTGGCATCCTGACATCTAGGGGAGGGGGTGGGGGGGTGTAAGAGGTGAAAAATTGGAACAAGAGATTTGGCAATTGTTAATGCTGTAAAGTTACCCATGCATATATCCTGTAAATAAAAGGCTATTAAATAAAAATAAAAAAATAAAAAAAAAAGATTTGTGCGTTGTTAAACACTGAGCAACATCTAACACCCTATATCAAGATAAGGTCAAAATGGATTCATGATTTAGACATAAAAGAGTGATTCTTAAGCAAACTAGGAAAACAAAGGATAGTCTATCTCTGACATATATAGAGAAAGGAAGGATTTATAGTCAAAGAAAACCTAGAGTACATTATGAAATGCAAAATGAAAATTTTTATTACATTAATTTAAGACATTTTTTGCACAAACAAAACCAATGCAGCCAAGATTAGAAAAGAAGCAGAAAACTGGGAAACAATTTTTACAGCCAACATTTCTGATAAAGGTTTCATTTCTAAAATGTACAGAGAATTGACTCAAATTTATAAGAATACAACCATTCATCAACTGATAAATGGTTAAAGGATATGAACAAACAATTTTCAGATGAAAAATAAAAGCCATTTCTAGTCACATGAAAAAAATGCTCTAAATCACTATTAATCAGAGAAATACAAATTAAAACAACTCTGAGGTACTTCTTCTCACCTCTCAGATTGGCTAAGGTGACAGGAAAAGATAATGATTAATGTTAGAGAGAATGTGGGAAAACTGATACACTAATACATTTTTAGTGGAGTTGTAAAATTATCCAACCATTCTGAAGAACAATCTGGAACTATTCCCAAAGGGCTATCAAACTGTGAGTGCCCTTTGATCCATCAATGTTTCTACCAAGTTTGTATCCCAAGGAGATCATATGTGCAAAAATGTTTGTAGAAGCTCTTTTTGTAGGGATAAGAAACTGGAAAGTGAGTAGATCAGTTGGACAATAGCCAAATGAGTTATGGCATAAGAATAATATAGTATAACAATATGGGATATTATTGTTCTGTAAAAAAAAAATTGAACAGGCTAATTTCAAAAAAGCATAAAAAGACTTAACATGAACTGATATTGAATGAAGTAAGCAAAACCAAGGAAAAATGTACACAGTAACAACAAGATTATGTAATGATCAACTGTGATAGACTTGGGTCTTCTAAACAATGCAATCCAAGATAATTTCAGTAGACCTGGGATGAAAAATTCCATATGCATCAAGTGATAGAACTAGGGAAATTAAATGTAGATTGAAACATGATTTTTCACGGTTTTGTTGTTGTTATTTGTTTTTCCTTTCTTATGTTTTCCCCTTTTGTTCTGATTTTTCTTGCATAACATGACAAATAAGGAAATATGTTTAAAAGTTTTATACACATTTTAACCCATGTCTGATTGCCTGCTGTCTTGAAGAGAGGAGAAATAAACAACAGAGGGAAGAAAGAACTTGGAATATGAAATTTTACAAAAATGAATCTTGAAAACTATCTTTAGATGTATTTGGAAAATAAAATACTATTTAGAAAAAATAGTAGTGGTGTTAGTGGTAATAGTATGGTGACATGGTCAGAGTTGCTGTGATTCACATTCAGTCTCCATAGTGTTCTCTCTGGATGTGGGTGGCTCTTTCCATCACAAGTGTACTGGAATTGCTCTGAATCACCTCATTGTTGAAAAGAGTCCATCACAAGTTCTTCATAGTTGACCATAACATAATTTTGTTGTTTCTGTGTACAAAGTTCTCTTGATTCAGCTTACTTCATTTAGCATCCATTCATGGAAGTCCTTTCAGGCTTTTCTGCACTCTGAGGAAATGAGCTATACAAGGTTCATAAAAGTCTCTTGGACCTTCTAGTAATATAACTAAATGGTATCATATGTAAAATTCTAGACCAGGAATCAAGAAGACTTAACTTGACTTGAAATCCTACAATAGGTATTTACTAATTGTATGAATTTGGACAGCTCATGGTGTGTGTGACTGATTGAACTATCAATTAGCATCAGTGATGGTTTTAATTATTAAGAAGGAGAATTGTTTAGTGTATAGAATATTAGACTTGGGATCAAGAAGGCTTAAAGAAAAATTTTATTCTCTACCTTCTTCCATTCTCATTTATTAGCTATATGATTAAAATCAGCTTCAGGGTTTGATAAAGTTCTTGTTTCAATACAGTTTGTTTGTTGGATTCTCCAGGATATTTGGTATTGAGGGAATCTATACTTCTAAGTTCGTTATTTATTAATCTATGGAAGCTTATGATATATAATTATGGAGATTTGAATGTATTGTCCTAGCTATTTGATAGTATCATTTTTTTATTATAGCTTTTTATTTATGAGTTATATGCATGGGTAATTTTACAGCATTGACAAATGCAAAACCTTTTGTTCCAATTTTTTCCCTCCTTCTCCCCACCTCCTCCCCCAGATGGCAGATTGACCAATACATGTTGAATATGTTAAAGTATAAATTAAATACGCTATTTGTATACATGTCCAAATAGTTATTTTGCCGTACAAAAAGAATCTGACTTTGAAATAGTATACAGTTAGCCTGTGAAGGAAATTAAAAATGCAGGTGGACAAAAATAGAGAGATAGGGAATTCTATGTAGTGGTTCATAGTCATCTCCCAGAGTTTTTTCACTTTCAATTCATTACTGCCCTATTGGAACTGATTTGGTTCATCTCATTGTTGAAGATGGCCACGACCATCAGAATTGATCATCATATAGTATTGTTGTTAAAGTATATAATGATCTCCTGGTCCTGCTCATTTCACTCAGCATCAGTTCATGTAAGTCTCTCCAGGCTTTTCTGAAATCATCCTGTTGGTAATTTCTTACAGAACAATAATATTCCATAATATTCATATGCCACGATTTAGTCAGCTATTCTCCAATTGATGGACATCCACTCAGTTTCCAATTTCTGGCCAGATAGTATCAAATTTTTACAGTATGAAGTAATAGGTTGTATCATTTCTATTCTTTCTTTGGATGATCTGCATTGATCCATAAATCCAAGGATTAATCCTTCTATAATTTCTTGTGACAATGCCCTGGTTTTGAATTACTACTATAAACCACTATATAATACTACATATAAACAAATATGATTTTTGTCTAACTTTTTTTTTGTTGTTGTTGTTGTTCTTGTGACATAATGAATAGGACCTTGAATTTGGAGCAAGAAAGTTTTACCCATATACATCATCAGCATTTCTATATATTAGCAATAAAGTCTAGTAGGAAGAGATAAAAAAAAAATTCCATTTACAATAGCTGTGGACAACGTGAAATACTTGGGATTCATTTGCTAACACAAGCCTAAGAGCTATATGAGCACAATTACAAAATATTTTTCACACAGATAAATTCATATCTAAATAATAGGTAAAATATTAAGTATTCATAGGCAGGTTGAACCAATATAATAAAAATGATGATTATACCTAAATTTACTTATTCAGTATCATATTGAACTACCAAAAATTATTTTATAGAGCTATGAAAAAAATTAATCTGCAAAAATGAAAGGTCAAGAATGTCACGAGCATCACTGAAAAAAAATTGTGTAGGAAGTTGGTTTAGCCATACCAGATTGCAAACTATAATACAAAGCAATAATCATCAAAACAACTTGGTATAGGCTAAAACAAAATAAAGTGGTGGGTGAGTAGAAAAGATTATGTAAACCAGATATAGTAAATGACCATAATGATCTAGCATCTGATGAATACAAAATTGGAATCTTTTGGAATAACTCACAATTTGACAAAGCATATTGGGAAAAAATAGAAAATAGTTTGGAAAAACTTTGGTATAGACTAACATCTCATACCATATTCTAAAATAAGGACATAAAGGGTGGCAATATAAGCCAATTAGAAGAAATACGATCTACTTCATGTTAGAGGTATGGGTAAGTGAATGATTTATGATTAAACAAGAAATAGAGAACATTATAAGATATAAAATTAATAATTATGATTAATCTCATTAAAAATGTTTTTTTTTTGCCAAAACAAAACAAATGCAGCCAAGATTGGAACGAAAGCAAAAATCTTTCACATCATGTTTCTCTGATAAAGGTCTAATTTCCCAACTAACTGCATCAAATTTATAAGAATACTTCATTCCCCAATTTACAAATGGTTAAAGAATATGAACAGGCAGTTTTCAAAGGACAAAATCAAAGCTATCTATAGGTATATGAAAAAAAATGCTCTAAATGATTACTGATTTTGAAAAATGCAAAATAAAACAATGCTGAGGTATTACTTTACACCTATGAGATTGACTAACATTGTCTAAACATGAATAATTGACTAACATGACATCATTATTGACCAACATTGACTAAACATGAATGATTGACTAACATGAATGACTAGCCTAAATGAAAATGATAAAGACAAATATTAGAAGGGATAAGAAATAATTGGGACATTAATCCATTCTTGGTAGAATTTTAAATCAATCCAACTATTCTGGAGACCAATTTGTGCTCAAAAAGCCAAAAATACTTTTGATCTATCAATACTATTGTTAGATTTGTATCCCAAAAAGATATAAAAAGAGGGAAAAGACCTATGTATACAAAAATATAGATAGCACATTTTTGTGGTATTAAAGAATTGGAAATTGAGGGGATGCTTATTAAAAATGGCTGAACAAGTTGTGGTATATAATTGTATGGAATACTGTTGTTCTATAAGAAATGAAAAGCAGAATGCTTTCAGAAAAACTACAAAGACTTACATGAATTAATGCAGAGTGAAATGAACAGACCCAGGAGAAAATTGTACATAGTAATACTAGTAATATATGATGATCAACTGTGAATGACTTGGCTGTTCTCAGCAATGCAATGACCCAAGACAATTCCTGTTATAGGCCAGAACTTGAAACAAGGTGTTAAGTAAGTGGAATTCAGGAGACAATGGTTAAATCTAATTTAGCACTGATTTAATCCTACAACAAATAATGGTTTCCTAGTGATAGATATAATGATTGGTTTATACTCAGTATGGAACATACTAGAAGGAGCTCTCAGGGTCAGAAAGGACAAGCACACTACAAGCTTTCTGAGGCTGAGACAGATTCATTTCAGCTTTCACCTTTGTTGTGGCTGGAGGCTAAAGTAGAAACCTTTAGATTCAGAGACATTTGGAGGGAGCTAGAGGCAGAAGCTGATAGAGGCAAAGGACTAGTGACAGGAGCTCTCGAAACCAAGGAGAGAGATAGTCCTCTAAGAAAGCTAACTAGGCCCAAGGAAAAGAGACAAGACTTTGAAGGAGACAATAAAGGATTCGGACTTTAATCCCTGGCTGCACAGGTGGTTTCACTGAACTGAAATTAAGGCTGCCTCCAGAAGCCCCCAAGAAACCTGCTCCCAGAAAATATTATATTTTAGAGAAGAATATTACAAATTCCAAAAACTTGTTGATTCAAAATCCTATCCACATCCAGAAAAAGAATTGATGAAGTTTGAATGTAGATCAAGCATACTTTTTAAGGTTTATTTTTTTCTTGTCTGTGTTTTCTTTCACAACATGACTGTTATATATATACACACACACACACACATATGGAAATGTTTTACATGACTACACAGGTATAACCTATATCAAATTGTTTACTTTCTCAATAAAGTAACAGAGAAGGGGGGAAAAGAGAGAGGGAGAGAGAGAATTTGAAGTTCAAAATTTTAAAAAATCACTTGTAATTGAAAAAAATAAAATACAAAAAAAAAAAAAAAAAAGGTTTAAGTTCAAAAATGTCCTGATACTTGTATCACCTGTGAAACTCTGGGCAACTTATTTTACCTCTCAATGTCTCATTTTTAAATGGTAAACTATGAGGAGATTGGGCATGATAGCCTGTACAATCTTATCCAATTCTGAACTATAATCTTATGATTGTGTAAATATTACCCAGTCATCATCATCTTCTTCTTCTTCTTCTTCTTCTTCTTCTGCTTCTTCTTCTTCTTCTTTTTCTCCACCACCTTCTCCTCTTCCTCCTCTTCCTCCTCCTCTTCCTCCTCTATTCCAGAATTCAATCAATAATAAGGATTATATCTCAATCTGTGGCCATGGTCAGTATTCAAGATTTAGAATGAAGACAGGCTATGACTAGGTTTAGATATTAGATCAGGTCCGAAGTCTAGATTTTTTTCTCCTCATATTCTTACCATTTTGTGAGTTAACTTTTCACCATGGCTTCTTTGGTACATAATATTCTAATAACCTTTGAACACAATCACTGATAAATTCCCAGAAGTAATGGCATATGTAAATAAGCAGAGACATTTTTAATTTAAAAGACCACAAAAGGAAGCTTTTGGATACTGGAAGAGCCTTGATCAAAATAATAGGAAGTCAAGGCTTCACTTCTGTAGAGAGGTCTCTCCCCACTCTATGTATTTTCAGTCAATTTATATAACATTGAATATATTACCTCTTCATATCTAATTTGGTTGCTTATCCCCAATGACAAATGGAATTAAGCCTCAGATTTTCTGACAATTGAAAATCCCCAAGGCCAGGAAATTAACCTTCCTAGTGACCTCTCGAGACCTCCCATGTGCACAGGAATGTTTGATCTTTCAGCTGTCAGAAGTGTTCATTTTTCAATTAAAGAATCCACTGATTCAAAAGGTAGGCACCCTCTCTGGGTCATGAGTTATAGTATATGAATGAATTTTAGAGGAACTTCTTCTTCTTTTGTAGCCTATTCATTGCCAATTTCATACTGGAAGATGGTCCCTATGAGCATCCTTTCATAAATGAAAAAGTGTCACAACAGGCATGTATTTCTATGTTAAAAGGGATGGGGTGCCTTAAGATAAATCCAACCTCTATCATTGAAAGTCTTCAAGGAAAAATCGGATTACTAATTTCAGAGTTGTAACCAGCTGTGTCAGGACCAACGTAAATATGATAAAAGGTCCCAAGGAAAGCAGTTGAAGGAAGAGAATATAGGGAGCAAAAATACCTCTGACAGAGGCCTTAGACTTCATGAAAAGATGAGAGGGAGAGGACAAAACTTTGAGAATGATTAGCTCTGTGGTATCATTTTACCTAATTTAGCCTCAGTTTGCTCATCTGTAAAATGCAGCAACTGAGCTAGATGATTTCTGAGGTCACTAGATTGCCACTTCAGCAATGTGATACAATGGATACAATGCAGGGCATAGAAATGGGAAGACCTGGATAAAAACCAGTCTTAGAGTCTTACTAAGTATATCATCCTGGGAATATAATTTAAAATTCATTTGCTTCAGTTTCCTCATCTATGTAAAATGGGTATAATAATAGCACCTATCTCTCAAGATTAAATGAAGTAATATTTGTAAAGCACTTAGCATATCTATATAAATGGTATTATTATCACTAGTTTATCATGATAATTATTATCAATAATACTTTGTCTTCAAATCCATGGGCAGGTCTATAATGCTGTTTAGAAGGCTGCTGTCGAGGTAGGGGAGTAAAGTGAGCTTGAGCCTGAGAAATAGTCATCTGGAACATAGCTATTGATAGAAGGTAGATGGAGGAATTTTATCAATTATTTTAACTAGTGTGTCTTGATAGCCGGGTGCCAGTCACAATTGTTTTTATCTCCTGAAGCCATATAATTGCTATCAACTCTTTCAACGTTTTGTCACCCAGAGTCAGAGAACCAGTTGCTTCACCATAGCTATAGGCCTCATAAAATATCCAGGATTCTGTCGAGGGGATTTGCTTTAAAGGATAGGTTGAGCTAAATGACCCTTGTGGTTCTTTCTAACTTAGAGATTTTGTGATACTGCAAGTATCTGAAACATCCAGAAATTCTGGAGCAAATATGTAACAATTATTTTCATTTATATCATGATCTAAAATACTTCCCTCATGGGAAGTATTGAAGTAAATATCATATGTATAAAATTTATCCCAATTTTCAAAAGAAAAAAAATATTATTTTTTGGAGATATGGACCCATCAAAATTAGAAATGGAATTAATGCACTTAACCCACAAAATTTAAAGGCCTTATTCCTTATAGTCAAGGTGCCAGGAAAAAAGCTAAATTTCATGGAACTTTAGCCATTTTTTTCTAGAAAAAAACTGAAAAAAATATGGCGTCATTTATCTCATCCAATTCCCTCCATGTTTAATACAAAAACCAAAGAGTAGAAATCATTTGTCTAAGGTCATATAGTAATTAACAGGTGCTTTTGCATTCAGGTCATATCACTATAAATACACAGGGCTTATTTTTTTTTTTTTGTCTTTTTTAGTGTGTGTGTGTGTGTGTGTGTGTGTGTGTGTATGTGTGTGTGTTTGCCATTGTCCAGAGTATCCTCACACAAAATTCTATATTATACAGACTGGTTTAATGAATTAGACATGTGTAGAATCAAGAAAAGAAGACTTGTAGGAAATAAGATAGTAGTTTTCAAGGATCTGATTGGCTGTAATTTCTCTCTCTCTCTCTCTCTCTCTCTCTCTCTTTTTTTTTTTTACTGAAGCAACTAGGGTTAAATGACTTGCCCAGAGTCACACAGCTAGGAAGGATTAAGTGTCTGAGATCGGCTTTGAACTCAAGTCTTCCTGACTTCAGAGCTAGTACTGTATCCATCATGCCATTTAGCCCCATAGTTCCTGTAATTTGAAAAAAAGGATTAAATTATTTCTATTTTGATTCAATTTATAAACATTTATTAAATGCTTACTATGTATATTGGTACTGTGGTAAACTTTGAGAATACAAATAGGAAAGGAAATGCAGTCCTTGTCCCCAGGAGCTTACTTTCTAATCTCTTCCTTCTTTAGAGTCAGAATAGTATAATGCAGAGCTCTCAAGCTGGTAACCAAGCTAATGAAAGAAAACAATTAACAAAAGGACACAGAAAAGAGAGGAAAGGATAAACACCACTGTTATAATGTTCCTTGGAGTTGAAACCAAATAAAACTGTTGGTAGAAAATGGACATTTACATGAAAAGTTCATATTCCAGTATTCTATAAAAGAATGCTTTGGGAATTTAATGCTCCTCCCTCCAATCATTCAACAGAGGGAAACGACATCTGAAAAAGCTGAGAAATTGTTGAGTATCCAAAAGTAAATTGGTCAGCAAGGTGAGACATTTCAGATGATCAACTCATTTTGGGCAAAACATGTTTCTTGTAGGGGAAAGCAGAGCTCCTGAAACTCATTCTTAAACTCGCTTTCATTGAGACGATTTTGGCTTAAGTGGATAGTAGGATGGGGATAACTTTCTAATAATCAATAATGTACTACTGGGAGACATTTTATTAATCATCATTGGAAGATTTCAAACAGGCTTTATGACATTTGTTGAGGATATCATAGAATATATTCTTAGCCATCTATGGACTTGTTGAGAAGTAGTGTGATATCTCTTTCAGTCCTTAAATTCTGAGATTTTATTCTTGCTTACACACATCACTCCCTTCATTAGAAGCAGAATGGTAAAGTACAAGGATAGCAAACTGATGTCTATAGTACTAAGTGACCTATAAAACTCCCAAGTGTAGAGAGCCAGATTAAGATACAATTGGGAAATGTTTAACAAAATAAATAAAAAAAAAAACACCTTACAATATAATGTTAATTTATAATTGTCTAAGTCAATATATCTCCTGTTTCTGAGTTTGACATTATTAGCGAAGTACAAAGAGGGCAAAAGAGCTGAGTTTGAAGCATATCTTTCTCATTAGATGTTTAACTATGGGCAAATTACTTAAACTCCCAGAGCTTCCTTTATTTCTCTGTAAATTAGAGATACTAGCACTACTTAATTCAGAGAGGCATTGTAAGGAGCACATTTATGTAATTCTGTGTTATTATTATTCTCTGAATTCTTGGAGTACTTCTAATTTGAAGCACACAGCACACTCAGTTGTTGCTTATTTATGTTGCTTAGCAGTGGCCTTTAGTTATTTTATGAGTTGATGATTCATCTTCTCAAGGAGAATATAGACTCCTTGACTAAGGGAAAATGTCTTGTCATTATCCCCTCTATGATACCAAAGATAGTTAGCGGTAGTATGGTACAGGTATGGTAAGGCTCATAGGCTGGACCCCTAGTTCTAACTTGTAGTTTTGATGGGGTAACTTAATAAGCTCTGGAAGATCTATATGATCTCTCTGCCCTTCAATTTTTTTTGTCTCTTAAAACAGGAATAATGGTTCTCAAAGAATCATTATTGTGAGGGTCCAATAAGGTTATGTCTAAGAAATACTTTTAAAATTTATAAAGCTATATAAAATTTCAACTGCTATATTAATATTATCTCTTTTTACTTTAGTGCTCTAGGATGTGTCAATTACTAATCATTGGGGCTTCACTGGGATAGAAATCTGGGTGATAACCTCCATGATCCTTGTCTATTTAACCATCTAATCATAGAAGACACAGGCCCTGCCTTCAGGGAGCTCTTTTCTGACCTCAGAAAGACAAAATGAAGGATAAACTATGAAGAGATATGGGAGGGCCTTGGACAGCTCACAACTTTGTCAGAGTTGGCTGATTCTCAGCTCCAGCCTCCCTAGTTATTGTGACATTGGCCACAGGCAAAAAAGGTCAGACAACTATTGTCTCTTTTGCACCAGAGGTCATATTTAATGAGCCACAGGGAATCCAGAGGACTGGACCTGTCATTCAGCTCCCTCCACACCATGTGTTGTTTCTACCCAAAGTATAAACACCATCTGCTCAAGCGATAACTCTTCTGCTGCCAGTGTGGTAGACAGAGAAGCAGGCTTAGGCATCAGGAGACCCAGCTTCTTTTTCTGGCTGATATTGATTTGCTGTGTGACCTTGGTTAAATCACTCTCCTACTCTAAGTCTTATATTCTCTCTCTGTAAATTGAAGGAATTGGATTACATAACCTCTAGTGTTCCTTCAAGCATGGAAGGAAGGAAGGAAGGAAGGAAAGAAGAGAGGGAGGGAAGGAAAGAGGAAGAAAAGAAAGGAGGGAGAGAAGGAACAAGGAAGAAAAGAAAGGAGGGAGGGAAGAAAAGAAAGAAGGAAGAAAGAAAGGTAAGAGAGAAGAAAAAAAGAAGGAAGGAAAGAGGAAGGGAAGAAAGGAAGGGAAGGAAGTAGTGAGAGAGGAAGGAAAAATAAAATTAGATATTTGATGGCACGAATGTTTTTCAAGGAACACAATCTATTTTTCTTTTATCATAAATGAATTTTCAAATTATGACTCTCCAAAAGAGACCTTATGGAGATGTTCTCTGCTCTGAGGACAGATACTCCACAGAAACTGGGCTCAAATTGGGGTGTGGCAGAGAGCAATTGAAAGAAAGGTGGGTGCAGGATGTCTGAGAGGGAAGAAGGAACAACTTGAGAGATGTCTGATGTCATTGTTCAATGGGGCTGGACCTATGGTAAACACAGTTAACAATATTCTAAGCAGTGCATACTTCTTGGGCTGGCCAGCAGGGATCTTTTCTCATCCAAAACAAATAAAGATACTGAAGGAAAAAGAGCACAGATTCACATGTTTTTAATTTTTCTCAATTTAATTTTAATTTTTCTCAATTATGTGTCAACAATTTTTTTTAACATTCACTTTTTAAAAAAAAAATGCGTTTCAAATTATCTCCTTTCCTCACTTCCTCACTCTCCCCTCCTCTTCCCTCTCCTTGAGAAGGCAAAAAATTTAATATAGATTATACAATAGAATCCTACAATGTTAAGTTTGAAAGGATCTCCGAAGTCATTGATTCTAATCCTTACCTGAGGCATGAATGTCTTTTACAACATCATTAACAAATTGCCATCTAACATTGTCTAGATAACTTTGGTGACAGGGAACTCATTCCTACTAAAGTATCCCATTTCATTTTGGAATAGCTCCAACATAGCTTCAGGAATGGGCAATTTTCCATTTGGATTGAGAAGGGAAGAAACAAGAAGTTGGCTTTAATTCAATTTATTTCCACAAGCATCTATTAAGTGTCTGCTACACATAGGCTCTTTGCTTAGGGCTGGGAATACAGAGATAAAAAATTACAGACTTCCTATTGTCATGGACCTTGCCATCTAATGAACTTATAGTATGCTTGTAAAATCTTGAAACCCTTAGAAAGTTTACCCTAATCTCACAACAGGTCATAAACCATTATTGATATGTTTGCTTTTATTAGTGAAGACTAGTAATATTAATTGAAAGCAAAAGACATTTAATCCAATAGCACAGAAAAAGATAACAAGAAAATCTATTTTCTTGTGCCCACTAATATATTCTTTAAAAGGTTACTATCTCACAGTAGTGGGGAAGGGCACGCATTTATTCGGAAGATGGGCAGCTAGGTAGGATAAATGCACAAGTACTGGAAGACCTGAATCTAAATTCTACCTTCTAACACTTATTGCATGACCCTAGTCAAGTCACTTGATCTCATTCAACTTTAGTTTCCTCTTCTAAAAAATGAATATTAAAAATATTGGTCTCATTCAGCTGTGAGGTGCTGAATGGATCATCCTTATCACAAGAGAACATCAGCCTCCTGTCAAACAAGACATCCTCTCTGACCTTGGCTGAGGATCCTGAGCGAGCAGGAGATAACAATGACTCTATGAGGATGGGAGTCATGCCCAGCTCTACTCCCTAAAAAAAAAGAAAAGCCGCTTTCTTCCCATGTTCAGTTTGTGGAGAAGAGAAGGACAGGAGTGGTGTTCATAACTTCTAGATCTTCTGCTCTAAGGGTGACGAGAGAAACACAGGAACAGCAGTAAGCTTGAGGACGATGTGCACAAACACCACTACTGAAAACAAAACCTGCACATAGTTCACATTAATACGTTTTTTCATTTAAAAAATGAAAATAAGCATTATCTGCAAGCAAAAAAAAAAATGATCTCCCAGCACTGTTGTAAGAATCAGTGAGATAATATAAATAAAAGACTTTGCAAACTTTAAAATCATATAAAAATGCTAGCCCTTATCATGACCAATGAATGTGCACAAAGAATGCCAAAACAAAGAAAACATGAAACCAGTAACCTTTATATAGTTATTATTGTATATGTTTAGATATAGATATATATGTACACTATTTATATATAGCACATGCAAAGTTTGTTGTAAGAATGAGTTCAATTTAGGATAAATACAGATTGGAACAGGGAGAGAGAAATTTGATAGGTATTAGGAGGAGAGGAAGTAATCATAAACAGCACAAATTCTAATCTTGGGGAGAAAGTTGTGAGAAGAAAATTAGAGGAGATGGGCAGAAAATGCATCAACTTCAAATAGAGAGGAAATAAGAAGTATAGAAAGAAGAAAAAAAGGAAAAAGAAATAATTAGCTATCATAACTGTAAGTGTGAATTGGATGAATTCTCTCAAAAAATCAGAGATTAGCACAGTGGATTAAAAAGCAAAATCCAATAAAATGTTATTTAAGTACTTGAAACATAATGAATCATATAGAATTAAAATAAAGGGTTAAAAAAGAACCTGTTATTTCTTAGCTGAATGTAAAAAAAAAATCAGGGATAGCCAGTTATAATTTCAGAAAATGCCACAGGAAACATGAACCCAATTACAAGAGATAAGGAAGGAAACTATATTTTACTGCATGGTAGCATAGATAATGAATTGGTACTAATATATATGTTCACCAAATGACATGGCATTTAAATACTTAAAGGAAAAACTAAATGAATTAGAGGAAGAAACAGTATAGCTATAATAGCAGAAGACCTAAATTTACTTCTATCAGCCCTCGGTAAAACTAACCAAAAATAAACAAGAAAAAAGTTAAGGATCTCATTGGAATTTTAGGGGGGGAAAAGTAGAATGTCATCTCTAAGGTGGCTATTGAATGGAAGTAAAAAAGAACTTTACAAAATTCTTACCTTTGAATGATATCTTGGGACATAAAAACCTCATAAGCAAATTCAGAAAAGAATAAATATCTTTTTACCCAATCAGAATTCAAAAATCGTATATTAAATAATGTTTTAAACAGAGAAACTGTTAACACTAAAGAATAAAAGTGTCAAAAATAGCCAGACTAAATCTTCCCCACTACATTGGCTAAAAAGGAAATCAATGGCAATACAAACTTAACTTTAAAGAATTGGTGAGTCAAAGAACAAATTATAGAAATGATTGATAATTTTATTAAAGATAATAAAAGCAATGAAAAAAACATACAGAAATTTTTAAAAAACAAAGCAGTCCTTAAAGTAAATATTATCTCTTTAGTTAGTTATTAGATGGATAATGTATGGGTCATGTCATTTTAATTTCAGACTTAAAATACCAGGGGATCAACCTTAATTAACCCTGCCCCATACCTCTTTGGTGCATATTGACCATATGACCAGTAAAGAAGCAATCAAGGGTATTATTATTCTGTACCTTTCTTTTCTCCCTTTCACAACCCCTGGTTTCCCAGAACTCATCCAAGAGATTGATAGGACTTTATAATCTTTGGACAAGATCAGACTCCAAATTCCTTCTAGTGAAATAAAGAACCAGAGGTCTTCTATCTGCCCCCCTGGTATACCCCTAAGATTTTTTCAGGCACTGCCATATCACCTATTAATGCAAACAAAAGACCTTCAGGTCTAGTTATATGTCCTATTAATGCATTTTTAGTTAGAACTCTGGGCTTTTCCATTCATCCTACAGCAGAGATGAACTGAGTCTCTGATACTGAATTTGAACTTCTTTAAAGCAGGGACTTTTCCCCCCTTCTATTTGTATCCCTGACACCTAACCACAGTGTTTTTCCCTTTTCTACTCTCTTTCCTTGCTTCCTTCCTTCCTAAAATATGCTGAATTCTTTATATCCCCTCTCATAGAAGCATTTTATTTTCCCTGTTGAACATCTTACAAATTTCATTGGTATTTTATAAGCTTCTCTCTGCTGCAGTCATGAGGAACTCACCTTTTGAGGGCCATCTGATGCATTCTTAACTCTAATCTACCACAGTTAAGAGACTAGACAATCTTTCCTTGAGAATACAATAACAACACTTTTAGATCATAGCTGAGGCACTGATCCACTGCACATCACTAAATTGGCCAACATACCCAGCCAGCGCATCACCAGGTTATTATCAACTCTATTTTTTTGCTTATATCTGAAGCTGATATGCAAAGTGTGATCCCAGATAGATTAATCAATTTATGGCTACACTTCTTTTAAACACACACACACACACACACACACACACACACACACATATATATATATATATATATATATCTAAAGAGTTCCTGAGACCCCAAGATACATTTCAAATATGGAAGAAAATGAGCAGAATTAGGAGAAAAATTCATATATTAAATATAATAATATAATTTCAGGTCATGTGAACAATAAGATGGCGTTAAAAAAACATTTTCTCCATTTTTTTAACTCCATCTTATTGGTCACATGACCTGAAATTAAATTATTTCTCCAGGCCTCAGTATAATATTTAAAAATAGAGTTTGGCAATGACAGCTGTTTCCACAGGATAAAAAATCAAGAAGCCCAACAAGGTAACAGCCTTATAAATTAATAGTGGGTAATGCTAATCTTAAATTCTTTCACTCAGCATCCCTCCCCAACCAGCCTTCATATTCTAACACTGCATATAGGCTTGTGCTTTGGAAATTACTAAGGGATTTTCTTCCTGCTTCAATCTTTGTCAGCCCTTCTCACTCTTGACCTTATTCTAGCATCCTATTTCAATAAAGAATTGCCCTCAATTCTTTTCCTCTCCCTTCCCTCTTCTTTTCTCCCTCTTCCTCTCCCTTTCCTACTGTCTCCCTCTTTCTCTCCTCCTCTCCCTCTCTCTCTTTCCATCATTGAGATGAAACATAAAGCTTAAAGTGGGAAGCAGGAATATCCTCATCTGTAGGATTGAATCCTGTGTTTAAATTTTGTTTGCTGCTTTCCACATAAAATTTAATTATAAGATATTGAAATTTTAAGAAGAAAAAAACAACATATAAGGGAGGAAGATAAAAACTACATTATTCCCCTGTGCATTACCCTCTAGCAGATCCTTAGCAGTCTTGGAATCAAATACAAACTTGTTTAGTATTTAAAGCTTTTTATAATCTCCCTCCAATTTACCTTTCTAGCCTTATTATACATTATTTCCCTTCATACATTCTAAGGTCCTGAGAAATTGGGATTTTTTTTTCTATTTTTCACTTTCAACATTTTATTCTGTCTCCATGTTTTTATACAGGCATTTCCCAATGCTCGGAATGTACTCCCTTCTTCCCTTAACTTTTTTGAATCCTTAATGGAAGCAGCTAGGTATAGTGTCTAGCTTCTTAAAGACCATATGAGGTCTTATAATTGAATGCAGGGATCATTAAATTATGATTTATTATTAGTAAATGTTTGATTTGTGAACCTATTTTATACTCCTATATAACCAGGGTCATGTAAAATTTTTTCAGGAGAAAATGGGTTATTAGTGGAAAAAAATTAAGAAGTTCTAGTGTAGTGGATAGAGTGTTAAGTGTGGAGCCAGGAAGACCTGAGTTCAAATATGCCCTCAAACACTTACTAGCTATGTGATCCTACATGGGTCACTTAACATCTATTTGTTTTGGTTTCCTCATCTCTAGAATGGGGATATTAATAGTACCTACCTCACAAAATTTTTGTGAGAATCACATGAAATGATATTTGTAAAATGCTTACCACTGGCACATAGTTGCTCTATAAGTGCTTATTTCTTTCCTTCTCCCTTCTCTTAATTTGCTTCAAAATTCAGTTCAGATTACACATGCAACCTTATCTGATTGTTTTTGCTGCTCTGATCTACCCCCAACAAATTAATGCATATATATTTTGCATGTATTTGTATGTGTACATGATGTCTTCCCCTAAAGAATGTAAGATCCTTGAAACTAGTGACTGTTGTGCAGTTGTTTGCGTATTTCTGACCCTAGCATGATATCTAGCACAACATTCAATTGATAGGTTGATCAACGGATTCATCTAGTAAAGAAAGCAAGTCTGAGGGATATCCTTTTCAATTTAATAATTAAACTGGAAAGCATATTTATAAATTGCCTACTATGTACCAGGTATATTGTTAAGTGCTAGGACATATTTCTTGAACACATCCAATCTCTTAAACCTTTGCATCTCCATCTCTAGAATACATGAAGGAAAGCCTGCCAGAAAGGAAAGATGAGGCCAGATTTTGGAAGAAAATCATTTTGGATTTTATCCTGTAGTCCATAAAAAAAAACCCAAGAAGCTATTTATATTAGGGTGGGTCTTGATGGGTTCTTTCAATCAGTTTTCCTAGGGCACAAAAACAATCTCATTCGTCATGCTGGTTTTCCTCTCAGGATATTCTCTAGCTTTTAAATGCCTTTCCTAAATTGTGATGCTTAGAATTGTACATAATACTTCAGAATATGTGATCAAACCATGGCAGAGCATTGTAGACTATCATCTCTATTCCTAAAAACAATGTTTCTCTTAATTGACTTAGAATTGCATATAGTTAATAATGCAATCCTGATAGTCAAATCAAGAGCCCCTAAATCATCTAAAGATTGATACTCTTTCCCCTATTGTTTTAAAGTAATGGGCTAAAATCCCACTGGCCATTGAATTGTTGTGGGCCTCACTGAGCCTCTTCATTCTTATGAGAGTGCAAGCTGGGCCATGGATTCCGATTGCAATGGCACCTGTTTTCTGGTGTTCTATTCACATCTAATGAGGTGGTGGATTTCTTGAGTTCACCTTCAGGGTAGCTGTTTATTTTAAGCAAGCAGAGAGGGGAAATATAAACTATGATAAAGCCCCCAAAGTCTAGCAAGAGAACTTATGAATGCATTAAACATAGAATATGGCTGTAGTAAATAAAGGCAACAGTGTTTCTCTGTTTGCAGGTAATCACATAAACAGCCCCTTGACTGTGGATCTCCTTCAAAGCCTGGGGCCATTTGCAGCATCTCTGTGAATTAGGAAAACATTTCACCAGAAAATGTAAAGTCTTGATTTTTCATGACCGAGGATCCAAGAGTAGAGCTGGACTCTATTCTGGCTAAGAAGGAGTTCATGTGAAAAGACTAGGAGACATTAATAGACTCCAAACTCAATATGAGTCAATAATGTGAGATGGCAGCCAAAAAAAAAAAAAAGGCCACTTAACTTTAATCTGCCTTGGAAGAAATGTAGTATTCTGGGAAGTTATAGTTAATCGGTCCCTGCCCTGGTCAGATCCCATGTGGGAGGGTGAGTTTAGCCCTGGATGCTACATTGGATAAACTGGAGAAGATCCAGAAAAACAACAACCAGGATGGTGAAGGAATTAGAGATACTACAGGAAATACATTTACATTAAAAACAAAGCATATCAATAGACCTCTATTTAAAAATTAATCAGAAAGAGAAAAGGGAAGATGAGCTGAAGTGGTAGACTAAAGACCCAGCTTTGGGTCCTGGTTCAACCACTTACTCATTATGTGACTTTTAGTAAATCACTTCCATTTTCTGGGCCTCAATTTTCTCCTTTATAAATGAATTTTTTTCTAAATGATCTCCAAGGTCCCTTCCGACATTCTGCAAGCTTTGTGATTCCAGCTCAATATAAAGAAAACTCAATAATGATTAGAGCTTCCCAATGATTCACTTAACAAAGGGAGGAAACCAAGAATCAAAAAAAGTGATTTGTTCAGTATCATACTGTGGAGTAAAGACAGGGTTGGGACTAAAAATGGAATGTCTTCATTTCAAGGCCAGATCTATCCCACTATGCTCTAATGTATTCCCAGGTGGTTATCTCAAGTGATAAAATGGAAGGTGAAGCACTGTGAAAAAATAAAGGTATTCTAGGAACAAGAGAGACTATTATTCTAAGAACATGTGTTACTAAAGGTTAACACCAGTAACCAGGGAGCTTCTATTGGTGAACAGATAAATCAGGATCAGGTTTGAAGTCTTCCTGTGACCTGTGGTCATTTATTGGCTTAAATCAAGACTGCTAAAGATCTGTGGTGTTTTAATTATGTAGATGGAGGGCAGATACTCTTAAGAATCATCAAATTTGGCAATTGTTGGAGCTTACTGCATCCATCAATAAGTCAACAAATATTTATTAAGTATATATTATGTGCAAGCTCCTGGAGATAGAAAACCAAAATGGAAACAATTCCCAGCCTCAAGAAGCTTACATCCAGGGGTCCTCAAACTTTTTAAATAGGGAGCCAGTTCACTGCTCCTCAGACTTTGTTTTATGAGCCTTTAAATAAAGAAACTTCATAGCCCTGGGTGGGGGGATAACTGTCCTCAGCTGCTGCATCTGCCCCGGACCATAGTTTGAGGACCCCTGGCAGTAAGCTAATAAAATACACACACACACACACACACACACACACACACACATATACACACACCTCTGTGTGTATAAATTCTAGATAGAGATAAATTCATTAAGTTTGTTTAAAGTTTCATCAGTATAAGGAACTCCAGCTGAGAAAACACCCTCTTCTAATTCAATTCAGCATCTGTTTTATTGCCTATGGTTACATTGCTAGTAATTATCAGATCAAAATTTGAACCCAGATCTTACTATCATAGAGACTGACTGCTTATTCACTGCGCCTGCTGTCTTTCTATACAAATAACATAAAATAAACATCAGATAATTATATTGGGAAGTGGGGCAAAAACATCATGTGAGAAGTAGCACTAATAGTCTAATATTGCACCCCCCAACCAGGATTTTTTTTTTGCTAAGGCAATTGGGATTAAGTGACTTGCTCATGATTACACAGCTAGAAAGTGTTAAGTCTCTGAGGTCAGATTTGAACTCAGGTCCTCCTGACTTCAGGACTGGTGGTCTATCCACTGCACCACCACCTAGCTGTCCCTATAGTCTAACTTATAAGGAAACTGGGGATTCTAAGAGTCAGAGGGAAAAAGAAAGGGTACTACAGAAAGAAGAAGCAATTATCACCCTGCAGGTCTAAATATCAGACATTTCAGAGATGTAATATGATTTTCTACTAGGGAGCAAGGAAAGGTGATGGTCTCAGAGGGGATATCCAGGGAGTTAGGAGTTTGTTGCAATATCACAGAGAGAGTTAATAATGGTCTGGATCATGGAATCCTATAGTGAATACAAGGAATTGTAATAAAAGACATCTGAGGCAATAAATCAAGACATTTGTATTTGATTCCTGACTTTACTATGAATTCATTGTTTTATCTGAAGTAAGTCTCCTCATTTCTTTGGGCATTAGTTTTACTACCACATCTGTAAAATATGGATAATATAACCTAAGAGCTTTATATATTTACTAATTACTTTTTATGCTTTATCTCATTCTATAATCATAACATTGATCTTTAGAGTGCATGGTAGGTCATATGGTAATTTATAGCACTGTGGACTATATAGTGGCAGGGTCAATGATAAGGCGTGTTCCTCATTGATGTTCTCCATCAGCTTTCCTCAGTACTTGGCTACCTCTTAACAATCCAGGGACTTTGAGCAGTCATGTCCACCCATGAAGACAAAGTAGTGGGGGAATTGGAGTGGTCAGACCCAAGACACTGGGGAGAAAAAAATGTATCTGAGAATCAAGAGTTAGGAATATGACTTTCCTTATAAGAAAGAAGGCTTAGTGGTGATGGGAAGGGAGGTCAACACTAACCTCTGGTCAAAATAGGGAAGGGAATATTGACAAGATGGTGAAGAAAAGGGATTTCATTGGTATTTGTCCTGTAATACCCCCTCTTGCCCAGTAGGGTCTAGGGAGGGATCAGCCAGGCAGAATATTATGAAAGGAGTACCTATGATGTCTACTCTTGCTGCTTTGTCTAGTTTCCAGTGCTGTTTGAGAAATGTTTGATGATTTTAGTGTTCAGAAATCTACAAGTGATTCAACATGAGCATCCTTTGAGAGTTTGGCAATGTGGAGTATGGAGGAGTATAGATGATCCTGAATGGAGGATAATTGGTTCTTGATAAATGGTCAAAGGATATGAAGAGACAATTCTAAGACGAAGAAATTGAAACTATTTCTAGCCATATGAAAAGATGCTCCAAGTCATTATTTTTTTTCATTTTATTTTTTTAATAGTCTTTTATTTATAGGATATATGCATGGGTAACTTTCCAGCATTAACAATTGCCAAACCTCTTGTTCCAATTTTTTACCTCTTACCCCCCCACCCCCTCCACTAGATGGCAGGATGACCAGTAGATGTTAAATATATTAAAATATAAATTAGATACATAATAAGTATACATGACCAAAACGTTATTTTGCTGTACAAAAAGAATCAGACTCTGAAATATTGTACAATTAGCTTGTGAAGGAAATCAAAAATGCAGGTGTGCATAAATATAGGGATTGGGAATTCAATGTAATGGTTTTTAGTCATCTCCCAGAGTTCTTTTTCTGGGCATAGCTGGTTCAGTTCATTACTGCTCGATTGAAAATGATTTGGTTGATCTCGTTGCTGAGGATGGCCAGGTCCATCAGAACTGGTCATCATAATATTGTTGTTGAAGTATATAATGATCTCCTGGTCCTGCTCATTTCACTCAGCATCAGTTCGTGTAAGTCTCTCCAGGCCTTTCTGAAATCATCCTGTTGGTCATTTCTTACAGAACATTAATATTCCATAATATTCATATACCACAATTTATTCAGCCATTCTCCAACTGATGGACATCCATTCAGTTTCCAATTTTTAGCCACTACAAAAAGGGCTGCCACAAACATTCGTGCACATACAGGTCCCTTTCCCTTCTTTATAATCTCTTTGGGATATAATCCCAGTAGTAACACTGCTGGATCAAAGGGTATGCACAGTTTGATAACTTTTTGAGCATAGTTCCAAACTACTCTCCAAAATGGTTGGATTCGTTCACAACTCCACCAACAATGCATCAATGTCCCAGTTTTCCCGCATCCCCTCCAACAATCATCATTATTTTTTCCTGTCATCTTAGCCAATCTGACAGGTGTGTAGTGGTATCTTAGAGTTGTCTTAATTTGCATTTCTCTGATTAATAATGACTTGGAGCATCTTTTCATATGACTAGAAATAGTTTCAATTTCTTCATCTGAGAATTGTCTGTTCATATCCTTTGACCATTTTTCAATTGGAGAATGGCTTGATTTTTTATAAATTAGAGTTAATTCTCTATATATTTTGGAAATGAGGCCTTTATCAGAACCTTTGACTGTAAAAATATTTTCCCAGTTTATTGCTTCCCTTCTAATCTTGTCTGCATTAGTTTTGTTTGTACAAAAACTTTTCAGTTTGGTATAATCGAAATTTTCTATTTTGTGATCAGTAATGATCTCTAGTTCTGCTTTGGTCATAAAGACCTTCCCCTTCCACAGGTCTGAGAGGTAAACTATCCTATGTTCCTCTAATTTATTAATAATTTCATTCTTTATGCCTAGGTCATGAACCCATTTTGACCTTATCTTGGTGTACGGCGTTAAGTATGGATCAATGCCTAGTTTCTGCCATATTAGTTTCCAATTTTCCCAGCAATTTTTATCAAACAGTAAGTTCTTATCCCAAAAGCTGGGATCTTTGGGTTTGTCAAAGACTAGGTTGCTATATTTGTTGACTGTTTTATCCCTTGAACCTAATCTATTCCACTGATCAACTAATCTATTCCTTAGCCAATACCAAATAGTTTTGGTAACTGCTGCTCTATAATATAATTTTAGATCTGGTACAGCTAAGCCACCTTCATTTGATTTTTTTTTCATTAATTCCCTTGAAATTCTTGACCTTTTGTTTTTCCATATGAACTTTGTTGTTATTTTTTCTAGGTCATTAAAATAGTTTTTTGGGAGTCTGATTGGTATAGCGCTAAATAAATAGATTAGTTTAGGTAATATTGTCATCTTTATTATATTTGCTCGCCCTATCCAAGAGCATTTAATATTTTTCCAATTGGTTAGATCAGACTTAATTTGTGTGAAAAGTGGTCTGTAATTTTGCTCATAAAGTTTCTGATTTTCCCTTGGCAGATAGATTCCTAAATATTTTATATTATCAGTAGTTACTTTAAATGGAATTTCTCTTTGTAACTCTGACTGTTGGATTTTGTTAGTGATATATAAGAATGCTGATGACTTATGTGGGTTTATTTTATAACCAGCAACTTTGCTAAAGTTGTGGATTATTTCTAATAACTTTTTAGCAGAATCTCTGGGGTTCTCTAAGTATACCATCATGTCATCGGCAAAGAGTGATAATTTGGCTTCCTCATTGCCTATTCTTATTCCTTTAATCTCTTTCTCAGCTCTTATTGCTATAGCTAGCGTTTCTAATACAATATTAAATAGTAACGGTGATAGTGGGCAACCTTGTTTCACTCCAGATCTTATTGGGAATGGTTGCAGTTTGTCTCCATTACATATGATGCTTACTGATGGTTTTAAATAGATGCTGCTGATTATTTTAAGGAAAAGTCCATTTATTCCTATACTCTCAAGTGTTTTTAATAGGAATGGATGTTGGATTTTATCAAATGCTTTTTCTGCATCTATTGAGATGATCATATGGTTTTTGTTAATTTGGTTATTAACATGGCCAATTATATTGATAGTTTTCCTAATATTGAACCAGCCCTGCATTCCTGGTATAAATCCTACTTGATCATAGTGTATTATCTTGGAGATGATTTTCTGTAGTCTTTTTGCTAATATCTTATTTAAGATTTTAGCATCAATATTCATTAGGGAGATTGGTCTATAATTTTCTTTCTCTGTTTTCAGCCTACCTGGTTTAGGTATCAGTACCATGTCTGTGTCATAGAAGGAATTTGGTAGGACTCCTTCATTCCCTATTTTATCAAATAATTTATATAGCATTGGGGCCAATTGTTCTTTAAATGTTTGGTAAAATTCACATGTAAATCCATCTGGTCCTGGGGATTTTTTCTTAGGGAGTTGTTTAATTGCCTGTTCTATTTCTTTTTCTGAAATGGGACTATTCAAGCAATTTACTTCCTCCTCTGTTAGTCTGGGAAGTCTATATTTTTGGAGGTAGTCATCCATTTCACTTAGGTTATCAAATTTATTGGCATAAAGTTGAGCAAAATAACTCCTTATTATTTCTCTAATTTCCTCTTCATTGGTGGAAAGTTCTCCCTTTTCATTTTTAAGACTACTAATTTCATTTTCCTCCCTCCTTTTTCTAATCAGATTTACCAAAGGCTTATCTATTTTATTGGCTTTTTCATAGAACCAACTCTTAGTTTTATTAATTAGTTCAATAGTTTTTTTACTTTCAATATTTTTAATTTCTCCTTTTAATTTTAGAATTTCCAATTTAGTATTTGATTGGGGGTTTTTAATTTGGTCTTTTTTTAGTTTTTTTAGTTGCAAGCCCAATTCATTAATCTTTTCTTTCTCTGTTTTATTCAAGTAAGCCTCTAAGGATATAAAATTCCCTCTTATTACCGCTTTGGCTGCATCCCACAAATTTTGGTATGATGTCTCATCATTGTCATTATCTTGAGTGAAATTATTAATTGTATCTATAATTTGCTGCTTCACCCAATCATTCTTTAAGATGAGATTGTTTAGTTTCCAATTACTTTTTGGTCTATTTCCCCCTAACTTTTTGTTGAATGTAGTTTTTATTGCATCATGATCTGAAAAGAAAGCATTTACTATTTCTGCTTTCTTGCATTTAATTTTGAGGTCTTTATGTCCTAATATATGGTCAATTTTTGAATAGGTTCCATGAACTGCTGAGAAGAAAGTATATTCCCTTCTATCTCCATTCAATTTTCTCCAAAGATCCAACATACCTAATTTTTCTAATATTCTATTTACTTCTTTAATTTCTTTCTTATTTGTTTTGTGGTTTGATTTGTCTAATTCTGAGAGTGCAAGGTTGAGATCTCCTACTATTACAGTTTTGTTGTCTATTTCTTCTTGCAACTCTCTTAACTTCTCCTTTAGGAAGTTGAGTGCCATACCACTTGGTGCATATATGTTTAATATTGATATTGCTTCGTTGTTTATGCTACCCTTTAGCAGGATGTAGTTTCCTTCCTTATCTCTTTTAATTAGATCAATTTTTACTTTTGCTTGATCTGAGATAAGGATGGCTACCCCTGCTTTTTTGACTTCACCTGAAGCATAATAGATTTTGCTCCAGCCTTTTACCTTTACTCTATATGTATCCCCCTGCTTTAAATGTGTTTCTTGTAAACAACATATTGTAGGGTTCTGACTTTTGATCCAGTCTGCTATCTGCCTCCTCTTTATGGGGGAGTTCATCCCATTCACATTTACGGTTAGAATTACTAAATCTGTATTTCCTGCCATCCTAATAACCCCAGATTGTGCTTTACTTATTCTTGCCTCCCCCAACCCTCTTTCCCCCTTTTAAACTTATGTACCCCTCTTGTATCACGATACTTATCCTCTTTATAATCCCTCCCTCCCCCCCTTTGAGTCTTTCCCCCTTCCTTCCCTTATTACTCTTTTTCTTTTCCCTTTTCCTCTCCCCCGTTTTTAATGAGGCGAGAGAGAATTTTCTCTAAAACAAATGTCAATTATTTTTTCTTTGAGCCAACTCTGATGAGAGTATGATTCACACAATGTTCCTCCCCCTCTCTAAATTCCCTCAGATATGATAAGTTTCCTTTGCTTCTTTGTGGGATGTGGTTTCCCTCTAGCCATATGAAAAGATGCTCCAAGTCATTATTAATCAGAGAAATGCAAATTAAGACAACTCTGAGATACCACTACACACCTGTCCGACTGGCTAGAATGACAGGGAAAGATGATGCAGAATGTTGGAGGGGATGTGGGAAAACAGGGACATTAGTACATTGTTGGTGGAATTGTGAATACATCCAGCCATTCTGGAGCGTGATTTGGAACTATGCTCAAAAAGTCATCAAACTACATACCCTTTGATCCAGCAGTGTTACTATTGGGCTTATACCCCAAAGAGATACTAAAGAAGGGAAAGGGACCTGTATATGCCAAAATGTTTGTGGCAACCCTGTTTGTAGTGGCCAGAAACTGGAAAATGAATGGATGCCCATCAATTGGAGAATGGTTGAGTAAATTGTGGTATATGAATATTATGGAATATTATTGTTTGGTAAGAAATGACCAACAGGTTGATTTCAGGAAGGCCTGGAGAGACTTACATGAATTGATGCTGAGTGAAATGAGCAGAACCAGGAGATCATTATATACTTCAACAACAATATTATATGATGATCAATTCTTATGGACCTGGCCATCTTCAGCAATGAGATGAACCAATCAGTTCCAATGGAGCAATAATGAACTGAACCAGCTATACCCAGCAAAAGAACTCTGGGAGATGACTAAGAACCATTATATTGAATTCCCAATCCCTATAATTTTGCCTGTCTGCATTTTTGATTTCCTTCACAGGCTAATTGTACAATATTTCAAAGTCTGATTCTTTTTGTACAGCAAAATAATGGTTTGGACATGTATACTTATTTGTATTTAATTTGTACTTTAATATATTTAACATGTATTGGTCATCTGCCAACTGGGGGAGGGGGTGGAGGGGAAAGAGGGGAAAAATTGGAACAAAATGTTTGGTAATTGTCAATGCTGTAAAATTGCCCATGCATATAGCTTGTAAATAAAAAGCTATTAAAATTTTTAAAAAGATAATTGGTTCATATTCCACATCAAATATTTATTAGCTTTGTGACCTTGAGCAAGACATTCAATTTCTATAGGCCTCAGTTTTCTTATCTGAAATATGAAGTTGGGTTCAATGGCCTCTAATTTTTCTTCCATCTCTAAATCTAATACTAGTCATTGGAGTAGGTTCTATTCCTGGTTAGAGACCAGTGTTCTCTATCAGTTCAGAGAACTCAGAAATGGAATCTCTATATTTTTTCTCACCCCCCCACTTCCTTTTACCTTAGGATCTACTTTAGGAATCATGATTCCTATCTATTCTTATCCATATCCATAAGGATATGATTACATAATTTGGGTAGTGATGTTGAGTCCCTGAAAATGTGAGATCTCTGACTTACTTAGTTTGAACCTCTATCAATCTTTATAGAGCAAATTAAAGTTCCCTGATTGGCATTTTTTTGGAATCAGAAATGCTAAATAAATGAGTGATAAAATAAATGAATTAGTCAGGTAATGAACAAATTAATGAATGAGTTAATGTGTGTGTGAATTCATTTATTCCTTCATTTCTTCCTCATTTATTCATCCATTCATTCATTTATCCTCTATTCATTCACTCACATTTTATTCATGAAAACAAGGTGATGAATAAAGGAATTAGGAATGGGTGACTAAATAAGGACATCATGTATACATTCAGCATTTAGCAATGAAGGGATGAATAGATTTCACTACTTATACCTTTATTAGTAAATCTGTTTAAGCTGCTATGAACTTTAAGTCCAAACTATCCCAGGATCTTCCCTACTAGAGATTTTCAATTTCATTACAGTGGTGATACCAAGAAGTTTCAAACATGGAAAACAGAATAAAGGTGAATAAGAACATGTCATAACTCCAAGCACTCCATGTCTTCAACATTGATGGGGTGGTTTGTACTCTCATTATGGCTTTATGATACTCAGTTCATTTTGAGGACTAGGAAACTACACCCTTTCCCCTCCTTTGCAAACTTCCTGAGATACTGCTTGTTAGCCCTCAGCAGCACCATGTCCTACCCTCTCCCAGTACAGAATCCTTTTTTACCCTATCTGGGGAATGGATGGCTTGGGTAATTCTTTAACCTTTCTTTCAAGGGCTTCATTTTCTGTAGAGAGAACTGAAGGCACAGAAAGGGAGATTCATTGGCCTGATAACTTCCTTACCTAAAAGACCAGTGATTGATATACAAAGCCTTTTTCTTCTAATACTATACTTGCTTTTACAAGGTTCAAACTCTGATACTGTCTTACAGACACATCTGTTTCCTGGGAAGAGGCCATTACTGCAACAGCATATAACTCTATGTCTAGGTTCTCCCAAAGCTGCCTGCTCCAACGTCTTGAAGGAAAGTCCTTCTCCTTTCTGATGACAGCCTAATTACAGGTTCTAGTGGGAATTAGAAGGGACTGATGTTTTGGGGGAGAGAAAGGGAGATAGAAGATTTATTTTGGAGCTCCAGTTGAACCCAGATCAGCTAGGTGACTAGCTAGCTGCACATCATCTTTTTCTTGGCCTTAGTTTATTTCTTTATAAAATGGGGGAAATAATATTTGATACTCCCTATCTCACAAACACATTGCAAAGAATGCATTATCTGCAAATTTAAAAAACTCTAGAAATGAAATCATTCTTACGAGATAAACCACAGAGGCAAATGTTTTATAAATCATAAAGAGCAATGAAAAAAATGAATGACTATTATTCTAATTACTACTGCTACTCTGATTCACAGATGTATTTGTTATTTCAATTATGTGTGTCCCTCCTCTATTGATATAAAGTACAGTCCCAACAAGCCTTTCTCATCCTTCATGATTCTTACTTATATCATTATAACCACTCTTATTATCACTGAAGAGATATCATACTGGTTAATTAGGTCTCTACTTAAAGGGAAAAGAAGGTCCTTAGATCAACTGATTTTTGTGAGACCCTGCGAAGGTATCCCCAAGTAAAATTCTGAATGTACTCAAAATTTGGTTTAAGGAATTTACAATTGCCTTTTGGTACATCTCACCCAAACTCATGATTTATGGAACAATGGTTGTTTCAGTCAGAAAACATTTATTAAACAATTACAATGTACCAAGTGTTGTATAAATAATGAGGATAAATAGAGGAATAGAAAAGAAATAGTACCTGTTGTCAAGGAGCTCATGTTTTAATGAAGGAAACAATACATAAATATTTATATACAAGATATACAGAGAATAGATGTAAAATAATCTGAAAAGAAAAGTCACTAGTGAATGAGAGGTCTGCATATGATCTCCTATAAAGATGGGATTTGAGCTTTGTCTTAGAGGAAGCCAGAAAAGCAGAAAGTAGCATTCAACTTGGAGGCAGAAAATCTGATTTTAATCCTAAATCTACCACTTACTACTTGTTATACTTTAGGATAGTCATGTTGCCTTTTGTAAATTTGGAAAGGGCCAATTAGGTGGTACAATAGATAGGGAGCTTATTTTAGAATTAGTAATTCCTACCTTCTTGATTTCAAACCTGGTCTCAGACATTTATTAGTGTGTGACCTCTATTTGCCCGAGTTCTTCATATATAAAATGATCAGGAGAAGGAAAGGGCAAATGACTCCAGTATCTTTGCCAAGAAAACTTCAAAATGGGAGTCATAAAGAGTTGAATACATCTGAACAATAATTTATTTTCTGTCAAATGAATATAACAATTGCACTGGATATGTCACAGAAATCACTTTATAACTCTCAAAGTGTTTTAGAAATATAGGTTATTATTTTATTTATTTTTAATTATGAAATCCTACTTTTGTGAAATGACATTATAAATATTACCTCACGGTATCAATATATTAACATATCCCTAAAATATGTCTCATTAGAAGGAACATGAAGCATATTTTAATGCCTCTTTGCCAGTGCCTAAAGGCCAAATATGTTTACTCCATTACTCTTAAAGAGATTTGGGTTGTCTAAGATCTACCAAAATTCAGCAGGCTCCTCTGTACCCCAGTTTCATTTAGTCACTTAACAATCAAATTAGTTTTTGCAAAGAATCATTTACTCTAAACATATAGTAACAAATACAAAAAAAATAGATTATCTCAGTTCCCACATAATATGGAATCAAGTTCCAAGTAAGAAGCCACAATTAGCTCAAGTCCAAGGTACAATGGCTTATCGGGAATTCTCCAACAGGCTGACTGCAACATCCCACCTGGAATCCTGGATCCATGATAGCCAAGGCTCAAATTCTTGATCCAATGGGGATTAAAATTTGTATTTGAAAATGAGGACAAATGAAACAACAACAAAAAAAAAAAGAAAAAAAAAAAAAAGAAACAAAAAAAATCATACCAGGCTCATTTCTTGGAGTCATGAGGTAAGAAGAGAGATTGAGGGGAAGGTATTCCTCCTTTCTAGTTCAGTTCAGAGCACCTGCACTGTGGATAAAGTGTGCATTATCTTCACTCTCAAGAAGCATCAGGAAAGAGAATAAGACCATCCCAGTCTGACAGTATTAAAAAATGTAGCCTCTTCCAGCTATGTAGCCAATTAAAGGAGATTATTTCTAACCACATGGTAAGGGAAGTTAGAAAAGCTGAAGGGTCTTCATGTTGAATGATCTGGACATGCTCCAAGATCCCTTTAATTAGTATTCATTTTGGAAATTCTAAAAAGGCAATTTAATGCCTTGTCGTTGATTGAGTTAGAAGTATTTAAATATTACTGGAGAGATTCAAGGTTGGACAGAGGCTGCCTATCTAGGGATTCCAGATTCTCTGACAAGCCCCAGACACAAAGAAAGGTTTAGGATGAGTTAGAAAGATATGTCCTATTTAAGCCTGGAAGAGAGCCATTGTTAAACTAAATATTCAGCATCAGTGAGATAGAAAGAATAGAGGAAGGCTAGGAGGAATAAGAGAGGAGAGACATGGAATTTGGGTCCTGTCTCTGACTCTGCTACTTGGTGTGAACTTGGGCAGATTTCCTCCTTAATATAGCATTCTGTAATTCTCTCAAATGGAAAATATGGTGATGTGAAAAAGAATAGGGAAGACACAAAATGGTGACACAAGCCTAACTAAGATGGGAGAATGTTAGAAAGAAACAAGATTGTTAATCAGTCATGTCTGACTTTTGTGTCCCCATTTAGGGTTTTATTTGAAAAAAAAAGCTTAAGTAGTTTGTCATTTCCTTTTCAAGGTCACTTTACAGATGAGGAAACTGAGTCAAAGAAAGTTAAATGACTTGTCCTGGTTCACACAATTAGTAAGTGTCTCAGGCTGGATTTGCATTCAGATCTTCTAGAGTCTAGGTTCAATGCTTTATACTCTAGTTGTCTAGTTGTCATGAAAACATGAGTAGAAACCAAAAAAGATTTTCTAGAACCTTCCAAATGAAAGAAACGGGGTTACTAGGGCTTAGAGCTTAGGGATTTAAGGAAATAATCTGTGGGAAATCTACCAAAAATGATTGAGTCATTTTGTACCCTGGAAAGTGAAAAGATCTGAAATGATCTAGAGGATGGCACAAGGAAAGAAAAGAGATGAATACTCGCATTTTATCGTGCTTTAATATCTATAAAACATTTTCTCAAAAACTTATGTGAGATAAGTAGTAGAGACATCATTATTCTCATTATATATAGAGAAAACTAAGGGACAGGGAGGGGAAGTTTCTTGCCCAGAGTTGCACAGCTGATACATATCAGAACAGAGATATTAATTTGGGTCTTTGGTCTTCCAATGCTTTCTACTTATCATGATGCCTCTTACAGATTATCTCTTAAATCAAAATAAAGCAGACTCTAAAAGTATACCAAGTTCCGACAACCTACACAACTTGTGTCCTAAGATTTGAGACATTGGAATAAAGTTTTGCTTTACTCAAAATCCTTCAAGTCTGTGATTTTTCTGACACATCAAAACAGAGAAAGACCTGCAAATAATTGCATTTATGAGTCATAATCAAAATGGGAATGCAGTCCTATAGACCCTTGATTGGGAGAAGGGAGGTGACTCAGTTGAACTTGTGGTTTATGAATATTATATGGTAGCTGAATGGAGGATGATTTGCAGTGGAGAAACCTGAAACAGGCAGATCCCTCAGTGGGCTATTCAATGGTTCAGATTTAAGAGAACAAGGGCCTGCACCAGAGTGAAGAAAGTGTCTGAGGAAAGAAGACATATTTGACTTGAAAGGTCTCTTCAAATAATTTAAATAACCTCCTATTAGGGTTCAGGAGTTCACAGAGATCTTTGTGGTTAGAGGGGCTTAACAACTTGGATTAGTTGGTATGGACAAAAATTAAGAGTGAGATGGGCACAGGACAAAAGCTAGCAGACTAGCTATGAGACCTCCAGCACAACTACAGAAGGCAAATAGCGAATCCCTGAATCCTAGCATACCAAGTGGGACTTGGCCATGCCCACCCAGCAAGGATGGAAGCCAGCAGCACTGATCCCAGTGCAGTGTGAAGCCACAGTTACCTGTATAGGAAGCTTGAGACAAACCTCCTTTGCCCTAAGAAGAGAACTCAATGCTTAAAAATGAGCAAAAAAGCAAAAAGAGCTCTGACCATAAAAAATTATTATGGAGACAGGGAAGAACAGACCTCAAACCTGAGACACTAAAGGCAAAACATCTCCAGATGAAGCATCAAAGTATGATTCTCTGGAAAGAATTCAAAAAAGATCTTAAGAGAGAACTAGAAGAAAAATGGGGAAAGGGAATGAGAGCTTTCGAAAAGGAAACACAGTAATTGTCTAAAGAAAACCACTCTTAAAAATTAGTTTTGCCAAGATAGAAAAAGAAAACAACTCCTTGAAAATAGAATTTGCAAAATGGAAAAAAAATAATCTAATGAATAAAACAACACATTTAAAAGTTCAATTGGACAAATGCTGAAGGAGAAAAAAAACTAATTGGATAAAATAATTCATAAACAATTAGAACTGAACAAACAGAAGTGAATGACTCAATGAGACATCAAGAATCAGTCAAACAAAACAAACAACCAAAAAATAGAAAAAAAAATGTAAAATACCTCACTGGTATTTTTACAGCTAACCTAGAAAATAGATCCATGAGAGACAATCTGAGAATTATTGGATTCATGAAAACCCCAATGGAAAAAAGAGCCAAGGCAATGCCTTTCAAAAAATAATCAAGGAAAACTGTCCTGATGTCCTAGAACTAGAGGATGAAATAGCCATTGAAAGAATTCACTGATTACCTCCAAAAGAGAACCCAAAATGAAAATCCAAGGAATATTGTAGCTAAATGTCAGAATTATCAGATCAAGGAGAAAATACTACAAGCATCCAGAAAACCCAACATTCAGTTAATAAGGCAATGTGAAATTGAAGCTCAGTAACACAGCATGATAGAGTGGATAGAGAACTAGCCTTGCAATTAGGAAAATCTGGGTTCAAATCCTATCTCTGAATAATTTTAGCTATGCAAACAAAGCAAACTACTTAACATTTCAGGACTTTAGCAAACCATGTAACATTTCAAGACCTTGGGTAACTTTTCAAGATTGTATGTTATAAAGGAATTGCCAAGCTACATGGAAGGGGAAAGGGGAACTTACACACTAGATATTTCTGGATTAATGAAATCCCAAATTCATGATTCTCCCCCCAAAAAATCTCCCATCTATCTCACAATGATCAAATGTCAAAGTATGTAAGATGCTTTGTAAACTTAAAAGTGTTATATCCATGTTAGCTTTTTGCATAGTGTTCATCATCAACATTACTACTATCATCAGATGAATACCTTCATCATTAAGACCATTATTTGTGCATAATTTTCATGCAGCCTCACATCCACCCCAGGAATTCACACTTTGTCCATTACTTTATTCACAAAACCAACATTTAGGACAGTGCCTTGAATGTAGTAGGTGCTTAATGAATGTCTATTAACTGACTAACTCCCATGATCTTAGAGATGCAAGAAATTCCATAAAGCAGCTAATCCAACTTCATCTCAAATCATAAAGTATCCCTATGAACTCTCTGAAAAGTGGTTACCTAGCCTTTATACAAACAGTTATAATCATAGAGAATCTCTTCCTCCTTGACAAAACCTATTCTTCCCCTACCCCAAAAAAGAAAGAACTTATTTCCACTGTGAGGCAACTTTAAAATTTAAAAGCAGTAAAATTAATTAATCAATTAGCTACACATTAAACATACAGTTATTTAAAAAAAACTATTATGTTCTGTAGTGGAGGTAGGTAGGATCAAGGAGAAATGAAAAACATGATTGCTGGTTTGAGGGAGCTTAAATTATAGTTGGGGAGTCATGTTATCCATATAGGAGTCAGTTAACAATCCAAAAAGTCAGTAATTAAAATGAATGAATTAAAATACTTTTATTATTTGCTTATTGCATGTTAAGTATTGGGGATAGAAATAGAAAAATAAAGATTGCCCCTGCTCTGATGGAGCTCACATTCTGATGGAGGGAGACAACAAAGAAAGGAGGTTTTAGCTGTAAGTCAATAATAAAGATTATAGGGGTTATAGGAGCTCACCAAGAAGGAATGCCTATTTTGACTTGAGAAGTTTCTGAAAGAGGTAAGCACTAAAAGAACATATTAGAATACCAATAGCTTCCTAATACCTGCAAGTTCAAATTTATAATTGTCTGTTTGACTTTGAAATCCTTTCATAATCTAGACTTTTGTTTTTCCAGATCTTTCACGCCTTATTCTCCTCAAAGATCACTACAATCCAACAGCACAGCAATTCTTGATTTTTCTTACACAAGGAATCTCATTTCCTTTGGCAATCACAAATGAGTAGAATACTCTTCCTTTTCATGTCTACCTCTTGACTTCTCTGGCTTCCTTCAAGTCTAAGCTCAAGTTCTTAGATCTACAAGAGATTTTCCTAGTCCTCCTTAATGCTACAATCTCCCTCAGAGATTGCTTCCCATTTACACTGTCTATATATTGTATTATAATTAAAATAAGAATTAACAATTATGTAGTGAAGGAAACAAGCTAAGCACCTACTATGTGCTAGGTATTGAATTAAGTGTTTCATAAATATTTCATTTTGACTCCACAATCTGGGAAATTGGTTCTATTACTATCCCTATTTTAAAGTTGAGAAAAACTGAGGCAAACAAAAGTTGTGATTTATGCATGGTCATACAGATACTAATTATTTGAGACTGGATCTGAACTCAGGTTTTTCAGACTCTGACTCCACCATTTTATCTACTCTGCCAATTAACTTCCATAATATAGTTTTTAAAATATTGTCACCGTCATTATTGTTGATCCCTTGAAGACAGGGACTATTTTCATCTTTCATTATATTTCTAGTACATAGTAAGTGTTTAATAAATGGTTATTGATGATGGTGGTGTGATCATGATGATGACAATGATGATGATAACGATACATTACTTTATAGTTAGAGGGCTTGAATGATAGTGGGCAAATCACATTACTTTTCTTAGCTTCTGTTTCCTCATCTATAAAATGAAGGGACTTTTAAGATACTTTCCAACTCAATGTGTGATACAATAACCAATTTGTTTCTTCTAAGTTCAAATCCTTTTGAGGAAAGGGTCAGATATATTGGTGAATTGTAGCAGTATAAGCAAGATTTGTAAATCCCATTCCATGAATCAAGAACAAACATGGCTTGGTGGTGGTGGTGATGTGTGTGTGGGTATGTATATGTATGTTTATGGGTAGGCATTAGGGTGAGAGGTTGACTAGAGAAAAGGCTTCAGGCTGCATATTTAGCAGAGAGGGAGATAAGAGACAACATGGCATAAAAAGAAATTTATTGGTATGGAATAAGTAGGTTTGAAATTGGCTCTAGTTTCTGATAGTATTTATTTAAACTCTCTGGTCCTCAGTTTCTTCATGTGTACAGTGTTCTAGCTGATCATATCATTACTTCTAACTCTAAATCTATGATTCAAAATTCTATTAGTTTGGAAGAGATGGGGTCAAATCAAGGAAAGTCTTGAATTCCAGACAGAAATGAAAAATTGTTCCTATAGGAAGTCTCTCCTGACAAGGCCACATAGACAATGCAAAAATATCTATTCAGCAGCATATAATTGCAGCCAATAAAAGTTCTGTCTTATTTCCTACACATCCCTACTTGCATAATGCTCTGTGATCCTTTCTTTTGGGTGGCCTTACACTCTTGCCCTTCCATTTCTATGGATGGGTACCTGACTGATGGATGATCACCATTTCTCTGCCTTCCTCTACTAGCACTGTAATTGGGTAGCAAGCATTGCAATGGCTCATTGGCAAGATTGGAACCAGGGATAAATGAACTGCATGATAACTCAGAGGCACTTATTTCCTTTTAGTAATAGGACTTGACTATCAATAAAGCTCATAATTGTGTTGCTAAGGTTGGAGAGACTTGCCAGGATCATATTAACCCTCTGTTAAGAGAGCAAAAGAAGATGCTATACTTACATAGTTCTTTGAGGTCTACAAAATGCTTTATTTTGAGAAAAAAATTTTTTTTTGGATTCTCATAACCATGCACTATTTTTATCTTGATTTTACAGATGAGTAAAATGAGATTCATAAAAGATTTGTTGAAAAATGCAAGAATGTTGCTAGCAAAGTTAGTAAATGGGAACTTGAACCCAGGTCTTCCTTACTCTAAAGCAAGTGCTCCATTGACTATATAGGTTATTGCTCAGGCAGGTTTCAGCTTTGTTATTTTTTTTTAAATCCTACAATACCAGTTTGCAAAAAGAAAAAAAAAGAATGTGTTATATGGGTGAGAAAAAGATGGTAAGGAGATTTTCATCATGGTTAGGGGTGGGTTGTCTTCAGGTTATATGACATTGGAGAACTCACTTAGAACTTCTAACTATGTTCTTCATCTGTAAAATGTTTGCTTCACATTATTATTGAGAATGAATATGCCTTTCTGTATAGAGCTCCTTATAAATCATAAGATGATATGTTAATGTAAATTTTTATTATTGATATAAATGTAATTATTAAACAACCTACTGAGTTTTTGAGGTCTGTTTACTAATGCTTTGAAAGATAATTGAGAGAGTGTAATTTGCTGGAAAGGGGAATTGGATTTAGAACCAAAGGACCTGGGTTTAAACATAGGTTTATAGATTTAAAACTAGAAATTGACTTTATTTTATTATCATTATTTTTGAGAAATAAAGTGTATTTTAAAAAAAGGGAATTTAATGGAGATAATAAAATAGCAATTCTGCCACCCAGAAGGTTGTCCCTTCTTTTGTGAGCTCTATTGTGTGCAGAGCTCAATGGATTTCCAATGAGTAAATGAAAAGGTTTTGTATACCTTTAGGAGGGAAGAAGGAAGAGCAGCAAAGCTTGGTTGTGAGATAGCAGCTGCCCTCAGAAATTAAGCAAGGAGAACCACTTCATTTTGGCTGTTTTGTCCTTCATGCTAGGAATCCTAACAGAAGGGATAAGAATGTCAAGGGGCAATGTGGCTCAAGCTGGTTTTGTTTACAGGAAAGATTCCAAGGTGGGGGCATGCTATTGTTTGTTGATCTTCCTTCCTTCCGGAAGAAGACCAATGACACCAGGAGGGCAATATCATGACCCATAAATGAACCAGTCTGAAGTGAAGGAAGACTGTACAAAGGCACTAGCACCACTCACCTGAGTCCAGCAACAAAATACAGGTCAAAACCACAGATGTGATAGCTCCAAATGAATTAGAGAGAGGTCTTTCCCAGACCTAAGTTTTTCTTTTTTCTTTTTTAATTTTTTAAAAATTTATTTCTTTTTTCTTCATTTTTAAAATTTATTTTCTTTTACTTTCTCAGGTCTTATGGTCCATCTTCAATCATCCTGTTTCTATCCAGTCACTGGACCCAGACAGTTCTGGAGAAGAAAGACCAATCAGTGACCCCACACAGCCCCCACTTTATCCAACCAATCTACAAGTCAAGACATCACCACAACAATGTCATAAGTCCTCCCCAAGAATGAAGAACAGAAAACAATCTTTGTTTTTTGTTTTGTTTTGTTTTATACATGACCAAACCATTATTTTGCTGTACAAAAAGAATCAGACTCTGAAATATTGTACAATTAGCTTGTAAAGAAAATCAAAAATGCAGGCGGGTATAAATATAGGGATTGGGAATTTAATGTAATGGTTTTTAGTCATCACCCATAATTCTTTCTCTGGGTGTAGCTGGTTCAGTTCATTATTGCTCCATTGGAAATGATTTGGTTGATCTCATTGCTGAGGATGGCCAGGTCCATCAGAACTGGTCATCATATAGTATTGTTGTTGAAGTATATAATGATCTCCTGGTCCTGCTCATTTCACTCAGCATCAGTTCATGTAAGGCTCTCCAGGCCTTTCTGAAATCATCCTGTTGGTCATTTCTTACAGAACAGTAATATTCCATAATATTCATATACCACAATTTATTCAGCCATTCTCCAACTGATGGGCATCCATTCAGTTTCCAGTTTCTAGCCACTACAAAGAGGGCTGCCACAAACATTCATGCACATACAGGTCCCTTTCTCTTCTTTATGATCTCTTTGGGATATAAGCCCAGTAGTAACACTGCTGGATCAAAGGGTATGCACAGTTTGATAACTTTTTGAGCATAGTTCCAAACTACTCTCCAGAATGGTTGGATTCGTTCACAACTCCACCAACAATGCATCAATGTCCCAGTTTTCCCACATCCCCTCCAACAATCATTATTATTTTTTCCTGTCATCTTAGCCAATCTGACAGGTGTGTAGTGGTATCTTAGAGTTGTCTTAATTTGCATTTCTCTGATTAATAATGACTTGGAGCATCTTTTCATATGACTCGAAATAGTTTCAATTTCTTCATCTGAGAATTGTCTGTTCATATCCTTTGACCATTTTTCAATTGGAGAATGGCTTGATTTTTTTTTATAAATTAGAGTTAATTCTCTGTATATTTTGGAAATGAGGCCTTTATCAGAACCTTTGACTGTACAGACAACAATCTTTGAGTATCAGTAGCTGCTCCCCCTCCCCCAGGGTACCCAACTGTCTACTTCCAGTTGAACAATGCTTGTCCCTTTCTTTCTTCCTTCCTCAAAGGGACTTTAATGATCACATGGGTCAAATAGTTTATTTTACAGATAAAGGAAATTGAAACCTAGAAAGTAAATGTGTTTTAGTCACATGAGTGTTGAACCCATATGCTCTGATTATAGAGCTATTCTTTCCACTGTACCCTGTCATTTTCTCCAAAGTCAAGTAACTTTTAAAAACTCTGCTGTGTTGTATGATGGACATTTTATTTACAAATTCCTAATTTCAAAAGCTTATTGTGCAAAGCTCTTATATTTCTTTGGAAGCATTTGAGTGGTGCAGTGGATAGAGCACTGAACCTGGAGTCAAAAAGACCTGAGTTCAAATTCAGCTTCAGGTACTTACTAGTTGCGTGGTCCTGGGCAAGTCCTTTAATTCTGTTTGCCTCAATTTCTTCATCTTAAAATGAACTGAAGAAGGAAATGGAAAACCACATCAATATATTTGCCAAAAAACTCCAAATGAGATCATGAAGAGTCAGACACAACTGAAAAATAACAGAAAACAACAATTTATATACTTGCAATATTTTACTTATTTCATTGAGCCTGGAATAATATAGGGTCAGCCCAGTGAGATCCATAGGCACTAGAAAAAGGGACAATCTAGAAACCATAGTGGATAAAACTGGTTGATAAATATGTACTGCTCAGATTATGATTTGCAGTTGTTCAGCTTTCTTGGTCTAAAAATAATGGGGAGTCAGTATAGACAGACAGTGAGTTGATTTTCAAGATGAATTCAAGGAAGGCAAAATCTCATTTGGAGAGTTCTGCAAGGTTTTGTTTTGTTTTATTTTTAATTTATTTAGTATTTTATTTTCTCTCAGTTATATGTAAAAACAATTTTCCACATTAATTTTTTTTAAATTTTGAATTTTAGATCATCTCTCTTCCTTCTTCCTCACACCTCTTCACTAAGAAGACAAGCAATTCAATTTTAGCAAATGTATGTGTTGTCATGAAAGATATTCCCCTGTTAATCATGTTGTGAAAAAAATAGGGGAAAAAAAAACAAGAAAAATAAAGATGACAAAGGATCTTTCAGTTTTATTAAGATACCATAAGTTCTTTCTCTGAGAATGGAACACATTTTTCATCATAAGCCCTTGAAAGCTGTCTTGAATCTTTGAATTGCTGAGAATAGCTAAATTATTCACAGTTGATTTTCTTACAATATTGCTGTTACCTTTTACATTGTACCTTTCAATTTTCATTAACTCATGGAAGTCTTTCTGGGTTTTTCTGAGAGCATCCTGCTCATCATTTCTCATATCACAATAGTATTCCATCATAATCATATACCACAATATGTTCAGGGATTTTCCAATTAATGGATATTCATTTCCTCAATTTCCAATTTTTTACCAATAGAAAAGAGCTGCCATAAATATTTTTGTAAATATAGATACTTTCCTTTTTATTTTTTACAAACACAGACCTAGTAGTGTTATCAGTATGTCTAAATGTATGCATGATTTTATAGCCCTTTGGGCAAATTTCAAATTGCTCTACAGAATGGTTGAATCAGTTCACAACTTAATCAACAGTACATTAATGTCTCATTTTCCCCACCTTCCTTTCCTCATTTGTAATTTTCCTTTTTTAGCCTCTTAGCCAATCTGATAGGTATGAAGTAATACTTCAGAATTGTTATAATTTGCATTTCTCTAATTAATAGTGAGTTATTGATTTATATGGCTAGAAATAGTGATTATTTTACCTGAAAACTTCACATCTTTTGATCATTTGTCAATGGAAAAATGTCTTTAATTTTTATAAATGTGATTCAATTCTCTACATGCTTGAGAAATAACTTTATCAAAGAAATGTGCTTCAATTTTTTTTCACAATTGCTATTTCTATTTCCCTCCAATCTATTCCCAACACAGTGTTTATTCTCTTCTCTCTGCAAAATTTTCAATGATTCTAAACTGTTCACTGCCACTAACAGCTATCTATATAACATCAGCATTTTTCTGAACTTGCTATATGGCTGCTCATTGTAATCAGGAGTATAACCATTAAAGATGATTCAAGAGTCAGTGGAAAGATGTAAGATGGATGAAAGTAGGATACAAAATCTGGCCAATGAATGTTTTGCAAATGAGAAGTTTTGTAAAAGACAAAATATTGCTTATTTGGGACTCCAAAAGAAAATAGGATTATGATATAATAAGAATAGAGAACAATTTGTCTGTCAGCAAACATTTATTAATCACCATCTACATAAATTGAATGCTGTGGATTAAAAACAGGGGAAAGGATAGTTCCTGATTTTAAGAGATTCAGATTCTAATGGAAGATATAATTTGAAAATAATTACGTACAAATAAGTTTTACACTATATAATTTGGAGATAATCTCAGATGGAAGGCACAAAGATTAAGGGGAGTCAGGAAAGGCTTCTTGTGGAAAATAACTTTCTAGGTGAAGATAAAAAGAAATTAGGAATTATACATGAAAAGGGAGAACAATTTAGGTGTGGGATACAGTTGCTGAAAATATTTGAAATTAGGAACTGGAGTGTTTTATTCAAGAGATGTAATGATTCCCCAACTGATAAATGGCCAAAGGATATGAACAAATACTTTTCAGATGATATAATTAAATCCTTGTATAGTCATATGAAAAAGTCCTCTAATTTTTTTTTTTGTTTAGGAAATTGCAAATTAAAACAACTCTGAGGTAAAGCCTCATACCTCTCAGATTGGTTAAGATTACAAGCAAAGATGATAAATCTTAGAGGGGGTGTGGGAAAACTAAGGTCACTAATGCATTGTTGGTGGAGTTGTGAAATGATCCAACCATTCTGGAGAACTATTTGGAACTATGTCCAAAGGGCTATAAAACCATGCATACTCTTTGATCCAACAGTACCACTCCTGGGTCTGTAATCCAAGGAAATCATAAAGGAGAGAAAAGAATCCATGTGTGCAAAAATATTTGTAGCAACTCTTTTTGTGAACAAAGAATTGGAAAATGAATAGATGCTCATCAGTTGGGGAATAGCTGAATAAGCTACTGTATATTAAGGTAATGAAGTATTATTATTCTATAAAAATGATGAACAAGTTGATTTTAGAATTGATACTGAGCAAAACAAGCAGAACCAGGAACATATTGTACACAATAATAGCAAGAATATGAGATGATCAACTATGAAAAACTTGTTTCTTCTTAGTGGTTTGGTGATCCAAAGCAAACCCAATAAACTTTGGCTAGAAAACGCCATCTGCATCCAGAAAAAGAATTATGGATGGAGAACTATAAAGATTGAATATGTCAACACATGCTAGGTTCATTTATTTTTCTGTTTTTTTCTCTCCCATAGTTTTCCCTCTTGTTCTGATTTTTTTCTCCTAACATGATTTATAAAGCAATGTGTATTAAATAAATAAATAAATAAAAGAATTGTAATGAAATCAGTGTCACTGGATCAGAGAGTACATGGAGACAGGAAAGGTATAAGGATAGTGGGAAGGTAGGAAGAGATAGATTACATAATGTTTTACATGCCAAAAAGGGGATCCTGGAGGTAACTGAGTCACTAAAGTTTATTAAATAAGAGTGTGGCATGGTCAGGCTTGTACTTACTGGAATAACAGTAAGTCAACAAACATTTATTAAATACCTGCTGTGTACAGGAATTGTGCAAAGAAGATACAAAAAAGGGCAAAAATAATATCTGCCCTTAGAGAACTTTAATGAAAATAATTAGATACAATGATAGTAATAATGACCTGCATATTTTATTAATACTCAAGCACTCAAAATACTCATTAGCACTTAAGATATATACAGAGTAATATACAGGTAATCTGAGAGGAAGGCAATAATTGCTGAGGAGGACTGAGGAGGACCAAGAAAAATGACCACGGACATCTATGAGATATTAATAGAATTTGGAAAAGGTTTCCATCATTGGATGTGTCTTCTATAGAGAGTTTATAGAAAGGGAAATATACAGATCATTCAGGAGAAACTGTGGATTTCTGGTGATCTGCATTAGTAGGGGGAGGGGAATAACCAGCAGGTAAGATCATGGATCCATTAAAATTTCTGATGTCTCTTCCTCCTCTTCCTCTTCCCCTTCATACTGCTCTTTCTCCTATTATTCCTCCTCCTCTGTTTCCATCTCTTCCTTCTCCTCCTTTTTAGTCTCAGGTTTGTCATTCTCCTCTTCCCCTTCTTCAACATTATTATCATGATGCATAGATAATCTTAAGTTCTTGGAGCCTTTATAGTTTCTGCCAGGTACTAAAAGCTAGAAAGTACTGGGATATTGATGGAAGGGATGTCTATTGTCTGAAAGCCTACCTAAGTTGATTTTGGGATGATATTTGGTTTTTGCCACAATAATTCTTCAAGTTCACCTGCTAATTTATAAGGGAAGGAAAAGTTCAATCTCTATCAATCAATTGATTAATAAATACTTACTAATTGATTAATAAATAGTAATAAGTAAACTCCTATATCCCAGGCATATGATGGATTAAGAAGATAAAAAAAGACAAAAGAAAAAGAAACAATTCTTATTCTATAAGAGTTTATATTCTATCAAGGAAAGAAAATGTATTAGCATAAGATTTAATTTCATCCTGGAAAGGACATTAAAGGGCAATAAGTCTGAAGGAAACTGAAATTCAGAAAGGTTAAGTGATTTTCTCACAGTCACAAAGCTAATGTTTGAGGCAAGGTTTAAACCAAGGTTAGCTGCTTCTACCTAACTTCTACCTACAATATCACATTGTTTCTATATATGTATGTGTGTGTGTAAATAAATATATACCACTCACATATGTATATATACTTATTTATGGAATAAGTATATGATGACCAGGTTAGCACCCTGGATACTTTAGAATCAGTCAGAGTCAGGATTCATTTTTTTTATTCTGATATTAAATCTGTCTGACTCTTTACAACTTCCATTCACTTATAATCTCAACCTTTTCTAGTTTTGAAGTTATTTGGTCCTATAATTATGAATGGTAGCAACAAAAAGAAAGATATTGGAGTCCAGTTCTTGAGTCTATTGAATGGTAAGAACTAAAAGAAAGAGGATGGAGTCTAAATGTTGAGTCTCTTGAGAATTTAGAGTTCTTTTCTGATTCCTCTTCCACCAAAAATGTATTCTAACATATTAATAATTGCTGAGAGAAATAGAAACTGATCAAGGACCATGTAAAGCCTTTTAGATTAAGAAATCCACCCTGCATAAGTCTACAAAGTTCATATAAAGTGAGGTCAAATTAATAGAAATATACTTTTCAAATTGTGTTCAGACTGATAGCAATGATATCCTATTGTTTTCTATACTGATCAGACTATAGCTAGACTGCATTCACTTCCCAAAGTGACATTTTGGAACAGATACATACAAACTTCAGTATTTCAAAAGGATTAGATGAATGGGGAATCCATAAGAATCCTTAAAATTCTTAGCCACACAAGAGCAGAATGGAAAACAAAAATCCAGCCAAAAACAAGATCACTTGAAACAACAGAGAATTTTTAGCTTGAAGAAAAATAAGACTTGGAAGGATTGTCTTGTGAAGACTGATCACTGTTTTAAAATAACTGAAAGGTTGATGTGGGAAAGTGGAATCACATTTTTTTTCTTCTGGAACTGAGAAGAAAGAATTCAAAACAAAGAAGAAAACAGGATGGAAAATTTAGGGTGGATTTAAGGGTGGATAGGGAAATCAAAACTTCCTAATAATTGTAGGTGAATGAGCCATAGAAAGTGGGACATTCTTCTCCATCACTTCAAACAGAGATGAGTGAACAGTTTGGATGGTGTATAGTAGAGAATATCACTGACCAATTGGGGGAGACTGATGACTTTTAGCAATGAGATTCTATATTTCTGTGGCAGAAAGCAACCTGGATTTAGAGTCAGAGGATAATTCTAGCTCTGTTACTAGAGTACTATTAGTTAAGTGACTTAACTTCTCACGTTCCCATGTTAGGGTTTTTTAAATGTTTAAAAATGAGATTGGACTGAATTGATTCTAGCTCTAAATCGTTTGAAAAACCTAGATAGCCCCAACTTGAAAAGCTGTTTCAATGGCTATTGTCAAGCATCTGAACTTTATTTGAAAGCTCCATTGCATTAACCCTTGAGTCCCAGTGAGCACCTTCATCTCAATTTTCAGATCTGTTTCATAGATGCTGACATACTATGCAACTAAGAACTATACCACTTCTATCCTCTTCTCATAATACATTTTCTCTTGTCCTGAGGGCTTGACTTTTTGTGACCCAAACTAGCAGCTTTGAGACTATAGAAAAGTCAGCCAGAATCACTAGTGTCCTGATCTCTGTGTATCAATCAGTTAGACTTGAGAACTGAAGTCTATCATTCAGAGGGAGATCCTATTCTCCTGTGATATCAGGGTAAAAAGTATGAATAGGTGAAAGGGCAAAAAGAGAATGAAAAACACTGGACCAGAAATGAGGAGGAATCAGTTCAAGTCATGCTTTTTCCCCTAAGTAATTTTATAACTCTAGGCAAATCACTTCTATTGTCACACTTCCATTTCCCCTTCTGAAAAATGAGGGAGCTGAAGTAATTGATGTCTAATGTCCTCCCAGCCTGGAGTACTAGTACTCTATCAAGTATCTTCCAACAGTAAGGACACAAGAATTTATATAAACAGGGAAAGAGGTCTCAGGGAAAAAAAATAAAGTGGAAAAACTACAGTATGCTCTCATTATAATCTCATTGACCAAAGATTGACAGAAGAGGTAAACTCATCAGGCAGATTAAATGATCAGGAGAGATGAGACCATAAAATTTTAGAGCTGGAAAAAACTTGTAGAAATCATGTAATCTAATTTTTTTTTTTATTTTTACAGATAAAAACACTAAAGACCATAGAAGTGAAGTAATTTGGCCATGATTATTGAACTTGAAGTCAGAGTGCCTGGACACCTGTTTTCATTTTGTGACTAGCTCACCTTTTGGCGCTGAACAAATCACTTCACCTCACTTTCCTTGTCTGTAAAATAAGGGAATAAGCTTGAAAAATCTCTAAAATTCCTTATAACTATGATTTTACTCACTATCCCAATGAGTCTCCCAACCAAAGCTTTCTTCAATGACTAACATCCTCCTCTATATGTTACTGCTTCTTATTAGAATACATGTTCCTTGATTGCAGAAATTATTTTTCTTAAGTATTTTAATCACTTAGCACAATGCTTGGCACATTATATATGATTAATAAATGTTTTCTTATCCATCCATCCATCCATCCATTTATCCAATCATCCTGACACTAAATTCCTACTTGGTATACTTTCCACTACACTAAACTCTCCTTTCAAACCATAGTATGTAAATACAATTACTCTAGTTCTATACTGGTAGGAGGTCAAGAATCCAGGAGATAGTAATATCTGCATACCATTGTCTCAGAAAAAAGGGAAATGAATGTAAATTCAGATATTACCATTGAGGCCAGCTATTGCTGGCAGGATGGGGTCACAGTTTTGCTGTCATTTTTACAAATCTTATGCATGTACACAGAATTATGGAAGTAGTATAAAACATGATCCTGGACTAACACAAATTCTTATAATCACCCATTTATACGCACAAAAAAAGGGAAGGGGGTTTGAAACTTAAGGCCTCAGCAATATACTCTCAGATTTTCAGACAGATTAATCTCTTCAACATAATTACTCCTTTAGCAGATTGGATTCCTGGAGAACATGGGATTTGGAAATAGAACACCTAGGTTCTATTTCCTTTGCAGTTTATTCCATCAGAGATTTAGAGCTACAAAAGACCTTAGAAGTCACTTAGTCCATTACCTTCACGTGAAAAAATGTGTAACTGAGACCTAGAGAGGCTAAGTGATTTGACTGAGAAATGAAGTGAGATTCAAACTTCAGTCTTCTGACTTCAAATAGAGTGTTCTTTGGGCAGATTATAGACCACATAAATAGACATGAGCAAAGTCCTACCTAAAAAGAGACTGATCGATTGAGATTCCCATTAGATTCTATGCTCTAATAAAAGAATGACAAAATTCAAGTTGCACATAGATCAACAACGTCCACCAATCTGGAAAATTTACACTTAGTATCTTCTTGAAAAAAATTCAAATAAGGAGAAAATAAAAATGTTCCATTTCAATTTTTGATAGGCTTAATTTTAGGAAATTTTTGTTTTAACTTCAATTAAGCAAAAATCTATCTCTGCAATTTTAAACCATTCTATTAGACCTAATTCTTCTTTGTTGGTCCAAGCATAAGAAATATTCTGCTTCTTCTAATGATAGACTTTGATATTATAAGAAGCAGCTATTATCTACTGATGTGGGAAAGATTCCAATCTTTGATTCCCAACCCCCCTAGCTAATGTAAATTACCCTTTGACTCACAAATCCTGGTACCTTTGAATTCCAATAGAAGGTCCCAGCCCCACCCAGATCTGAGCCAACTTTGGGGCTACACCCAAAAGCCCCTCGAGCTAAGTCTCCTACTATAAAAGGGCCATGCTGGGAACCCCTCTTGGCAGAGATTCCAAACATGCCAGCCATGTGAGGACCCTCTGTCCACTGGACCCTCTGTCCAGTGCCCTCCTTATCTCTACCTTCACCTAACTCCTACTTCTAAACTCAATAATAAACCTCTTTTATCAATCTAGCTCTGGGGCTAATAAATGCTTTTATTGGGGACTCGCACCGCTACTAGACCTCATTTACCGCTGTATCATTGCGTCGAATCCAAGGGGTTGCCTCCTTGTACCCCATACCTGCCACTAGACCTTAACTAAATCCTAATTTCATTTAGGTACCCAAATCTAGACCTCAACATTTGGTCTACACCTCAACACTATGACTCCTTTGAATTTTCTCTTCTTCAGGCTAAATCTCCTCATTTCCTTCCTACTGATATTTTTATGCCATGGTTCTCAGTCCTTTCATTATGCTAGTCACCCTTATGGTCTATCCTATTAATATTCTTCTTGCATACCAAGTAGAGGGAGCACAACAAAGAAGGTGGAGAGTAGACAGATCTTTCCCTAATCTCTTCCTGGCTTCTCTCAGAATTAACACTAGGTCAAGCCTCTGAATAGATTTTAGAGTGACAAAACCATAAATATTTGTAATATAACAAATTTCCAGCAGGATATGTCTTGAAAGGACTTCAGGAAAAGTCTACATTAATTGGGAGAGGAGGGGGGACAGAAGGGGATTTGGCCTAGTGCAGACATGGTGCAGAGAAGCACAGGTTAAGGAGGCTCCATGAAGGGAATCTAGTGTGAGCCTCTTACCCAAAATACTGAAACATTGGTTACTCTGTTCTGGTTCAGAAGGCCAGTGGATCAGCAGACTACCTGTAAATCCTCCAATACAGAACAGAAGGCAAATAGTGAGTCCCTAAATTTCAACCATCACAGGCAGAACTTGGCTGGGCCCATTCAGCACAGGAAAGAAGACTGTAGCAGCACTGGTCCCAGTGCAGAGTGAAGCCCCTGTTGCCCTGTAGAGGAAGCCTAAAACAATTTCCCTTGTGCCTTAGGAGCAGTCCCCAACCTTTTAAAATGACCAAAAAAGCAACAAGAATTAGCTATCGAGGAGACAGGAAAGAACAGATCTCAAACCCTAAGGATACTAAAGCAAAATGCATCTAAGATGAAAGCTTATAGTGGGACACAAACTAGTCTCCAATTCAAAAGCTCTTGGAAGAATTCAAAAAGGATCTTAAAAGAGAATTAGAAGAAAATGGGGAAAGGAAGTGACAGATTTGTAGGAGAGTTTGAGAAAGAAAACAGAAATTACTAAAGAAAACATCTCCTTAAAAATATATTTAGTCAGGAGAGGATTCTGGGAAATGGTGAAGTAGGTTGGTAAATTTCAAGCTCTCCCAATTTTCCCCACAAATAGAAGAAATTTGTGCCTCAGGGTGAACACAGACTGGTGAAAATCAAGAAAACTTGGGGCAGAACAGGGTTCCTCCAAATACAACCCAAGAAGATCTGAAAAAAAGACCTGGGGCTAAGATTAACCTGTCTGAAGTACAGACATCCCTGGGCTAGCTCAGAAGAAACATAAAATGGGGAGCCCTCAGGTTAGCTAGGTGTGGCTGAAACTTCAACAGGCTGAACCACAGACTTTCACTTCCCAGTCTGGTTAAACAGTAGGAGTTTAAGTCTGGAAAAATAGAGTGAACCTCAGTTGACTGGGAATGCCAAACCCAGCTATGTTTCAGATGAGACTCTAGGCAAGAAGGAGCCAGCACCCAGTGAGTGCAGAAACTGCTGGCTATGGGCACTTTCAGGAAGGTGGAGCTCTTGTTTTGAATCCTGGTCAGAGGAGAGAGCTGAAGGAAAGATTAAGGCATCATACCCCATCCCACAATTAGATGTGCTTACACTAATATCTCTTATTTAAAAAAAAATGAATTAGCAAAGAAGAAAGACCCCTATCATTAAAACATATTATAGGAATCAGGAAGACCAGGGTTCTCAGAGGAGAACAATTTAATTAAAAACCTACTACCCTGAAGAGTAATGTGAAATGGTTCCCCACCCAGAGAGAATTTATAGAACTCAAAAAAGAATTTAAAAATCAAATGAGAGACATTGAGGAAAAACTAAAAATAAAAAATAAAAATCATGGGGGCATCTAGATGGTGAAGTGGATAGAGCACTAGTTCTGAAGTCAAGAAGACCTGAGTTCAAATGTGGCCTCAAACACTTAATATTTCCTAGCTGTGTGACCTTGGGCAAGTCACTTAACCCCAATTGCCTCAGCAAAAAAATAAAATAAAATAAAAATAAAAACCATTCAAGAAAAACAGGAAGATTGTGAAAAAAAAAAGTTAAACAATTAGAAAAAAAGAGATACAGAGTCTCAAAGATGAAAATAATTATTTGGAAATTAGAATTGGGCAAGGGAGAGCCAATGAAGCTACAAGACACCAAGAAATAAGAAAAACAAATTATCAAAATGAGAATATAGAACACAATGTGAAATATTTTATAAGAATAATGACTGATCTGAAGAGCAGATCAAAAAGAGAGAATATAAGAATAATTGAGCTGCCAGAAAATTGTGACCAAAAAGAGAACCTTGACATAATAATGCAGGAAATAACCCATGAAAATTATCCTGGAGTGATAGAGCATGAGGAGAAAGTAGAAATAATAATAATAATAAAATTCACCCACCACCACCTCAAAGAGATCCTTTGTGAAAAACACATAGAAATATTATTGCCAAATTTTGAAATCCCTAGATCAAAGAGAAAATTTTGCAAGAAACAAACAAAAAAAATTTCAAATACACTGGAACTACAATTAGACTTCTACAAAACTTAACCTGCAGCTACAATAAAAGACTGCAGGTCCTTGTTAAAGACCATGCAGGTCAATTGTCCGAGAACCTCCACATCTGTGAAACATAACATCTGAAGGAGTTGCAAAGTAGCCTTTCTTTGCTGATGCAGATGTTCCTTGTGGATAGGGAATTAAATAAATTTGAGACAGAGGGAAGAGGAGAGAGGTCAGACAATGCAACTGCCTCTCAGTCTTCTTGCATCATGATCATCATCCTTTAACATGAAGAGATCCAAGAGATCCATACAGCAGACACTGGCAGGTGGCTCCTGTATCACAATAGGTCCTGGAATCATATCCATGGAGAATCCAAAACACTATTAGCTATATTTTTGAATGAGAAAAAAAATGGACATTCAATGAACTTGCAGATTTTCAGGACTTTGTATCAAACAAACCCAAACTTAACAGAAAATTTAACATGAAGAGCCAATATCAAAGATCAGTTTTAAGGAATTCAACATGGATAAACTGTTTAAACATGGATATATTGTTTATTTTATATGGGAAATGTATATTATATGTTTAATATTTACATCAACAATAGAGTAGCTCAAAACAAAGATTCTAAGAATTAAGGTAAAAATAATAATCATGTTTTATATGCTGCACAAACGAGGTGCAGAGAAAAAATAGACATAGAGGCATTAGAAGGGGCAGGAGGGCTTATAGTTCTGAAAACCTACTCATATTGGGAATGGGTTTAATAGGCAACACTACATATATAACATGATGAGTATAACACCTTCCAAATTATATAAAGAAATAAGGGTGAAGGGATGGACAAATAGAGAAGCAAAAGGTGAGGAAAGAAGACAAGGGAAGGGTCTTTGAATGCAGGGAGGTTAAGTAATAGCAAAGCAAGTTATAGAGCAGAATTTAATTAAAGATTCACCAGGAAGAGGAAAGAAATGTGTGTGTATGTGAGTGTATGTATGTACATATCTATATATGTATATGTAAATATACTTTTTCTTAACTGTAGCTTGCTTAAGGATAGTAGGGGGATGAAAGGGAGAAAAAAGAGTAACATAAATGCACAGCAAAGAATCAAAGAATAATTTACAAGGAAGTAAAGAAAAAAAAATGGACATTTGTTAATATAGTTATTTCTACTAATATAAATTCTTTCTTGATCTGGTAATTTGTTATTATATATTTTGAATCCTCCCTAATGTTCTGCCGGATTTGTTTTATTTTGTTTTGTGTTTCTTTTCTGTTTTTCTTTTTTTTTTTCTTACTCTTTTTTCAAATAAAATATATATTTTTTAAAAACACACTTGGTAAAATGGAACAAATATATATACTAAAGATAACCTCTCCTTAAAAATTAGATATGGTGAAATGGAAAGAAGAAAACAATTCCTTGAAAAGTAAAATTTGTTGACCAACAGGATAATTTCAGAAAGGCCTGGAGAGACTTACACGAACTGATGCTGAGTGAAATGAGCAGGACCAGGAGATCATTATATACTTCAACAACAATACTATATGATGACCAGTTCTGATGGACCAGGCCATCCTCAGCAACGAGATCAACCAAATCATTTCCAAAGGAGCAGTAATGAACTGAACCAGCTATGCCCAGAAAAAGAACTCTGGGAGATGACTAAAAACATTGAATTCCCAATCCCTATATTTATGCACACCTGCATTTTTGATTTCCTTCACAAGCTAATTGTACAATATTTCAGAGTCTGATTCTTTTTGTACAGCAAAATAACGTTTTGGTCATGTAAAATAAAAAAAAAGAAAAGTAAAATTTGTGAAATGGAAAAAGAGAGTAACTCCTTAAAAATTAAAAACAGTAAATTGGAAAAATTGCAATGAACAAAACGATGTCTTTAAAAGTAAAATTGGCCAAATGAAAAAAGGAGATTAAAAAGCTAACTGCATAAAATAATTTGCTAAAAATTAGAATTGGATAAATGGAAATGAATGACTCAATGAGACATCAAGAATCAGTTAAAAAATTAAAAATGGGAAAAAATAAAAGAAATTGCAAAATAACTCATTGGAAAAACAATTGACCTGGAAAATTGATCCAGGAGAGAAAATCTAAGAATTACTAGATTACCTGAAAACCATGATAAAAGGACAAATAAACAAAACAATCAAAAAACTTAACATCTTTCAAGAAATCATCAAGGAAAACTGTCCTGATACTCTAGAACCAGAGGATAAAACATTAAAAGAATCCACTGAAGATGGTTCTTCAAAATGAAAACTCCAAAATTGTAACTAAATTCCAAACTTATCAGATCAAGGAGAAAATACTTCAGACAGCCAAAAAGAAGCAATTCAGATATCAAAGAGCCACAATCAGGATTACACAGGATTTAGCAGTTTACACTTTAAAGCACTGAAGGATCTGGAATATGATATTCTAGAAGGCCAAGAGCTTGGATTGTAGCCAAGAATCAACTATTTGGCAAAACTAAACATTATTTCTCGGGGGAAACATGGGCATTCAATGGAACTATATGAGCACAATTACAAAACACTTTTCACACAAATAAAGTTAGATCTAAACTATTAGAAGAATATCAAGTGCTCATGGGTAGGCTGAGCTAATATAATAAAAATGACAATTCTATCTAACTTAATCTGTGTATTTAACCACATACCAATCAACCTGCTAATAAATTATAGAGCTAGAAAAAAGAATAACAAAATTCATCCAAAAGAACAAAAGATGAGGAATTTCAAGATGATTGATGAAAAAGTACACACAAAGGTGGTCTAGCTGTACCAGACCTAAAACTATACTGTAAAGCAGCAGTCATCAAAATCATTTGCTATTGCCTAAGAAATAGAGTAGAACAGTGGAATAGGTTAGTTTCATAAGACACAATGGTCAGTGATTATAGTAATCTAGTATTTGACAAACCCAAAGACTCCAGTTTCTGGGATTAAAAACTCACTATTTGCCAAAAATTGCTGGGAAAATTGGAAAATGAAACTAAGTATTGATTAACCCTAACATCCTATATTAAGATAAGTTCAATATGGGTTCATAATTTAGACATAAAGGGTGATTCTATAAGCAAATTAGGAGAATAAAGTTTAGTTTACCTCTCAGATCTGTGAATAAGGAAGGAAGGAATTTATGGCCAAAGAAGAAATAGAAAACAATATGAAGTACAAAATAAATAAGTTTTGGTTACATTAAAAAGTTTTTGAACAAACACAACCAATGCAGCAGCCAAGATTAGAAGGGAAGCGGAAAACAGGGGGAATTTATTTTTTTAACATCTAAAAGTTCTGATAAAGGCCTCATTTCTAAAATACATAGAGGACTGATTGAAATTTACAAGAATGCAAGCCATTCTTCAATTGATAAATCATCTAAGGATATGAACAGACAATTTTTAGAAGAAAAAATTAAAGTCATTTCTAGTCATATGAAAAATGATCTAAATTGTTATTGATTGGAGAAATGCAAATGAAGACAACTCTGAGATACCACTTCATACCTTTCAGATTAGCTAGATGAAAGGAAAAGATAATGATAAATGTTGGAGGAAATGTGGGAAAACTGTGACATTAATACATTGTTGGTGCAAGTATGAAATGATCCAACCATTCTGGAGAGCAATTTGGAACTTTGTTCTAAGGGTTATCAAACTGTGCATACTCTTTGATCTATACTAGGTCTGTGTTCCACAGAGATCATAAAAAAGGGAAAAGGACCTACATGTACAAAAATGTTTGTAGAATTCTTTTTGTAGTGGCAAGGAATTAGAAACACTCCCTATCATTTGGCGAATAATAAAAAAGTCAAGGCATGTGAATATAATAAAAGATTATTGTTCTATAAGAAATGATTAGTAGAATGATTTCAGAAAAGCCTGGATAGAATTACATGAAGTGATATAAGTGAAGTGAGTAAAAGCAAAGCATTATACACAGCAACAAGAAGATTATATGATGATCAACTGTGATGGACTTGGCTCTTTTCAACAATGAGGTGATTCTAGTCTATTCCACTAGACTTGTGACAGAGAGAGCCATTGACCTACAGAGAGAGGACCATAGAGACTAAATGTGGATCACAGCATATTTTTCATCTTTTTTGTTCTTGGTATGGTTTCCTTGATTAGTTTTTCTTTTTTCATTATTTTTTTTTCTTTTTGATCTGATTTTTCTCGCACAGCATGATAAATTTAGAAATATGGTTAGAATTTTTGCACATTTTAACCTATATTGGATTATTACAGTTGGGGAGGGGAGAGGTGTGAAGGAAGGGAGAAAATTTGGAACAAAAGGTTATAAACATGTCAAGTAAGTATTCCAGATATAATCTTTTCAGGGAAAAAGATAGAAGATCCCTTATCTTACTGTTCTGAACATCTTTCTTCTAACATAAGATCATACATTTAAGATGAAATATTACATTGTTTATCTATTTTGAGATTGAAATCAGTCAATCAATAAACATTTATTAAGTGCCTACATGTGTCAGGCCCTGTGCTAAGTGATAATGATACAAAGACAAGTAAGAGATAGTCCCCAATTTCAAGGAGTTCAAGATCAAATGGGATAGACAGAATGCAAATAATCATTTGCAGATAAGCTATAAATTAGAAACAATGAACAGAGAAAAGTCATTATAAATAATTTTTAAAATATGAACTGTATTGTATCTATATCTTTTCCATCCTGTACTCCCATTGATTTTTTTGAATTTTGGATAGAATTTTGCAATTACCACTATTTTCCATTTTGTTACATTCAAATTATGCTTTTGAAAACTTCCCATTGCCACCTATGACATTAACAATTGTTCCCACATTCACTGCATTTGTAAATCTGATAATGTATAATTATATTATATATAAAATATATATGATAATTAATATATAATTAGTAGCAATAGTTAGCATTTATACGGAGCTTTGAATTTTAAAAAGTGTTTTTCAAAATTTATCTCACTTTAACCTTACAATAATCTTGGTATAGAAGAGCTATTACTATAACCATTTTACAGATGAGAATACTTTTGCACACAAAAGTTGTGACTTTCTTATGGTCCCATAGATGATAAGTGCTTGAGACTGGATTCAAACATGCATCTTCCTGACTCTAGCACACTCTACTATGACAATTAGAAACCTTAACAAATCTATAGTCTATAACCTAACCTCTCTGAATCTGTTTCCTTACATAATATTGAGATAATAATCTATACTCTGACTTTTTGACGGAGTTGTTATGAGAAACAAATGAGAAAATTTATGGGAAGAAACTTTGAGGATTGTTAAGTATGTAATGACAATGATAGTGGGAGTGATCATGATGGTGATGATGACAATAACAGCAACAATGATTACAATTGTGACAGAGGAGGAAGAATATGAAGTGTAAAAAAAAGTGAAAGAGTAGACCTGGAAGAGGAGGAGGAAAAATAGATGACAAAAAGAGAAAGTGGAGATGGAGGAAAAGGAGAGAAGATGAGAAGAAAAGTAGAAGGAAGAAGATATAATGAATTGAACCTATTACATTGTCCTTGCCCTCAGGCTAAACACAAACATCATGATGTCTTCTTTCTCTTCCCTCCATGTTGGATGAGTGTCAATATCAGCATGGTGGTGTCTGGCAGGGGTGAAGTTAATGAGCCTGAATTGTAAATGGTGCTCCGCCAAATTAACATCCCATCCCTTTCTGAGCCCTGGGAACTCAATGTTTGCTTTGCCTGCATTCTTCTCCACCCCCTGCAATGTGCTAGAATCTTGGCATCATTTTAAAGCCCTGTTTTATTATGTTTTTTCCTCAAGAGAAATATCCCCAGAAATAAACAAGGTTGGACTATTGCACATTGTAGGCACAAAGTAAATGTTTGTTTGCTGAAAGTATGCATGAAGGAATGAATCAGTCCATCAATACCATACAATCTTCTTTCTTTTTCATGTCCATCTAAACTGATCTAGCCCAATCTCTCCTCTCTCTCTCTCTCTCTCTCTCTCTCTCTCTCTCTCTCTCTCTCACACACACACACACACACACTTTAAATATTTTTCATGACGTTTTTGTAGAATGAAATGATAGACTTAGAACTGAAAGTGCCCTTGGAATGTGAAGAAGACTATCACAATTGGAAGTGCTCTTCCAATATAGAATGGTAAATCTAGAATGTACATTAGAGATTTAATCTCTAGTTCATTTCTCCCATTTTCCATATGTCTTTTCACTTATTTCACTTTGAATTATATTACACTAAGAAGTGTCCATAATTTTACTGCATTGGACTATAATCCTGGTAGGTAGATGGATAGATAGATAGATAGATAGATAGATATACACATATATACGGACATATATATATATATATATATATATATATAAACATATATATGTGTATGTATATATGTACTTTGTACTATATTTCCTTTGTTCCCCTAACATCCAGGAAATATTTAATGAATACAAATGTAACAAAATTGACTTAATTTAATGGAATTATGTTCAGTTTGAAGAATAAGTTTGGAGGACATGGATAAACTAGAGAGTAATCCATTTAAATTTCAAGCAATGTTTAGTATCTGGAGTAAGGGAAGATTTAGGAGACCCATGTTCATTGTCTTTAAATATTTGGAGATATGTTACTTAGAAAAATGTCTTTTGCTTGTCCCTGAGGACAGAAAAAGGAGTATAAAAGGAAAGATCTGTCAGAGAGATGGACTTTGAGTTCATTCTTAAGAAGAAAAAAAGGAACAAAAAAAGTTGGCAATCAGATCTATCTCAAAGTGGAATGCCATATTATGGGGAAGAATAAAATCTCCATCACTAGAAATCTTCAGAGAATTAATTATACTTGTCACTGATATGGCATGGATGACTCCTGTTCATAGCATGAGTTATGGAAGATGACCTCTGATTGCTTTTACAATACTACGCTCCTATGACTTTTTTATATTTATTGCCAATTGAATGCATGATAAGATAAAACATTTTTCTGACCATTTCATAGTTGGAATGAGATAAGGATAGGAATTCCTAGTTCAAAATAAATATTTGACAAATTCACAATGGTCATTGTCTTCGCCAAAAAGTATGTTTATTTAAGAGAAAAGGTTACAGACAAAATAAGAGGTAAAATAGGCATCAGCATTTGGGAGAGCAACAGGATTACCAAGCAAAGAACCAAAGAAAGGAGTTTGGAAGAATCCATTGAAGTAATATGCTATAAGGCCTGGGTATACTTTTGAATGGCAGGTTAAATCCATAAAAAAGTTTAGTAGTCTAACAGGTGTTAGCTATAGTAAGGAGAAAGATGCCATTAAAAGGTAGGCACTATGAATGAGAAAAAGAAAGTGTACATCATAATGGGCTTTGTCCTGAAAAAATAATTAACAAAGATCTTTATTATGGACATATATTTTATAGGGAAAATACAACTGTGGGTGTTTCTCAGGAAAGGATAAGAAGTGCCATGAAAGTATTTGGAAGCTCAGAGGGAGAGATCAAGGAGGAGCCAGATGGAATGCACCTCACAAACCAGATCTCAGACCTGTCTGAAGACATGCTAATCAATATCTCAGAGGTTATTTAAAGATGCTCAGGAGTTTGACATATAAACAATGGAGGCTGATAAAGAGTACCATTTTCACAATCACTCTATACTCTATACAAATAGTACAGTCTGGGATGTGGTAATGCCTGACCATAGCAGATTGTTCTTCCAGACAAGGGAAAAAAGCAAATTCAAAGTTTACATCATTTGTTTATTTCATTTATCCACCTATAAAATGCTGTAGAAATATATTTAACACCCCAGAAGTTGGAATCATAACCACTTTCTACCATGACTTTCTAAACATCACACTAATGTTTCTTCCACTATATCACACTTTTAGATTCATTTATTCAACTTTATGCTTTATTTAGTCAATGAAATATCCCTAATATCTTGATGTTGTTGCTTCTGCTGATACTACTGCTGTGGCTGCTACTAGGTACCATTTATAGTCAGTTAGCCAAAGATCATTTAGAAAGCATCTACTTTGGCCTACATTCTGTTTTTCTGCACTGAGTACACAAATAAAAATTTTAATTAGTCCCTACCCTCAATGAGCTTACATTCTAAGGAAAGAGACAACTTATAAATGCATATGCAAATACATACAAGCTATGTATATGGTGTGATTATTAGGCAATCCAAAAGGAAAAGAAGTTAACTATCCTGTAAATAATGGATTTTGAAATAAGTCTTGAAAGAAGCCAAAGAATGGAGAGGCAGAGCCAAGATGCCAGAGAAGGCACACATGACTTTCTAAGCTCTTCTAATCCCCTCACAACCAACTATTAAATTCAGCCTCAAAAATAGCTCTTGACTGCTAAAATTCATGAAGATTAGAAGCACACAATTTACCAGCCGAAGATAATCTGAAAGATCGCCCAGAAAGGTTTGTCCTGAGGGGCCAGAAACAGACCAGTGCAGGCAGGGAGAGACTAGCATCCTGAGCAGACCAGGGGTGGGGGTAATCTCTGTGGCCAGAGAAGCTATAAATACAACTCTGCTATAAGCTAATTGCTCTTTCTTGATTACAAAGCAGTAAACTGGCAGAGAAATTAAAGCCTAAAACAGAGGGTACTCTAAAAAATGCCAAAACCTAACAAGATCTGGCTTTAACCATCCAAACCCGGAAGTGACTCAGGCAGACCCATAACACAGCCCTGCAGCCACACTCTGCAGTACATTGCTTTTGCAGGGCAGTTACACATCTGCATGGCAGGAGGGCACAGCCTGGGTAGCCTCTAATCTGCACAGTGGGGGGGTTCAGGCTGGGGCAATAGAACTTCCCCAGCAGACTGTGCTTCCCGGGGCAGAGACACTTCTGGTCTCTGCAGGGCTCTTCACTGCTCAGCTACCAATACCTACAGCCCCAGGATGGGATTTGGCTTGGGGTAGTGAAACTTTCACTGCTCAGCGTTTAGCCTCAGGGCAGCCATTAACCGGCACAGCAGGGTTGTTTACAAGGCACTTTCCCAGGACAGCCCTGTAGGCCTGAATTACTTCCCAGTGGTGAACTCTTTCCCAGAGCATTCCAGTACCTTGCTGCTCTTTGTAGCCCATTGGCAGGACAGCTAACCATCCATACACCTATCACTGCTCTACAGAGGAGGCTGGTAACTTCCTGGTCCTGAAGGCAGTCCCTACAGACTTTAACAAAATGAATAAAAAAATCAAAAGGACAATTCATAGTTTCTATACAGAAAAACAAAAACTTTTCAACCCCAAGGAGACTAATAACAGACAGTCTCCAGACAATTGTTAGTCCCCAATACAAAAGGCTCTCTTAGAAGAGACTACTAAAAACCTTAAAAGAGAACTAGAAGAAAAATGGGGAAAGGAAAGAAAAGCTATGCAAGAGAGCAATAACTTCCTGAAATGTGAATTGGAAAAGGTAAAAAACTCCCAAGAAGTGCAGGGAAAAAGAATTTGTGAATTGGAAAAAGAAAATACCTCACTAAAAAAAAAAAATTAGTGAAATAGAAAAAAAAAAAAACATAGAACAAAACAACTCATTTAAAAATTCAAATGGACATATACAAAGAAGTAAAAAAAAAACTAATGAAGAAAACAACTCACTAAAAGTAAGAATTGAAGAAATAGAAATGACTGATTTATTGAGACATCAAGAATCAGTCAAGCAAAACCAAAAAAATGAAAGATTAGAAAAAAAGGTCAAATATTTACTTAGAAAAACAACAGACTGGAAAATAGATCTAGGAGAGATAACCTGAGGATCATTGGACTACCCGAAAATTATGATAAAAAAAAGAGCCTAGATACTATTTTACAGGAAATCATTAAAGAGAACTGCCCAGAAGTAATAGAACCAGAAGGTAAAATAGGCATTGAAAGAATCCATCGAACACCTTCTGAAAAAGACTCTAAAATAAAGATTCCAAGGAATATTGTGACCAAACTTCAGAATTTTCAGACTAAAGAAAAAATTTTACAAGCAGCCAGGAAAAAACAGTTCAAATGACAAGGTGCCACAATAAGGGTCACACAAGTTCTGGCTGCCTCAACATTAAAGGATCAAAGGGTCTGGAATTTGATACTCAGAAAGGCAAAAGAACTTGGAATGCAGCCAAGAATAAACTACCCAGCTAAGCTGAGCATTTTTTTTTCCATGGAAGAAGATGGACATTTAATGAAACAAAGGAATTCAATCTGTTTCTAAAGAAAAAAACAGACTTAAACAAAAAATTTGATCTCCAACAACAGATTTCAAGCAAGTAGAAAAAGGTAAAAGGAACTCTTGAGAACTGTATTTCTGTTGTGAATATACATAAAAATCACATTTATAATTTGATTTTACTGATATAGCATAAAAAAGGAAAGTAGAAATGGAAAGGGGGTAGTGTCAGAAAAAGGGAAAAGGGGAGATAAAAAGAGGGAAACGACATGTGACAATGAGGGAAAGGAAACATATCATATCTGAGGGAACTTAGAGAGGGGGAGGAACATTGTGCAAATCTTACTCTCATCAGAGTTGGCTCAAAGAGGAAATAATTAACACATTTGTTTTACAGAGAATTTGTTTTACATTAAAAAGTGGGAGAGAAAAATGGAAAAGGAAATAGAGTAATAATGGAAGGGTACAAGAAAGGGGAAGTGATTCAAAGGGAGGAGGGAGAGATACTAAAGAGAGAGAGCTGGGTGATGCAAGGGGGACCAATAAGTTTAATACTAAGGAAGGGGGGAAGGAGGGCAAGAAAAAGCAAAGCATAATCTGGGGATATTAGGATGGCAGGAAATACAGAATTAGTAATTTTAACAGTAAATGTGAATGGGATGAACTCTCCCATAAAGAGGAGGCAGATAGCAGATTGGATCAAAAGTCAGAACCCTACAATATGTTGTTTACAGAAAACACATTTAAAACAGGGAGATACATAACAGAGTAAAAGGAAAAGGCTGGAGCAGAATCTATTATGCTTCAGGCAAAGTCAAAAAAGCAGGGGTAGCCATCCTTATCTCAGATCAAGGAAAAGCAAAAATTGATCTAATTAAAAGAGATAAGGAAGGAAACTATATTTTGCTAAAAGGTACTATAGACAATGAAGCAATATCAGTATTAAACATATATGCACCAAGTGGTATAGCATCTAACTTCCTAAAGGAGAAGATAAGAGAGTTGCGAGAAGAAATAGAAAGCAAAACTATAATAGTGGGAGATCTCAATCTTGCACTCTCAGATTTAGATAAATCAAATCACAAGCCAAATAAGAAAGAAATTAAAGAGGCAAATAGAATATTAGAAAAATTAGGTGTGATAGATCTCTGGAGAAAACTGAATGGTGACAGAAAGGAGTATACTTTCTTCTCAGCAGTTCATGGAACCTACACAAAAATTGACCATATATTAGGACATAAAGACCTCAAAATTAAATGCAGGAAGGCAGAAATAGTAAATGCTTCCTTTTCAGATCACAATGATATAAAAACTACATTCAACCAAAAGTTAGGTGTAAATAAATCAAAAAGTATTTGGAAACTAAATAATCTCATCTTAAAGAATGATTGGGTGAAACAGCAAATTATAGACACAATTAATAAGTTCACTCAAGATAATGACAACAGTGAGACATCATATCAAAATTTGTGGGATGCAGCTAAAGTGCTAATAAGGGGAAACTCTATATCCTTAGAGGCTTGCTTGAACAAAATAGAGAAAGAGAAGGTGAATGAGTTGGGCTTGCAACTTAAAAAGCTAGAAAAATACCAAACTAAAAACCCCCAATCAATTACTAAACTTGAAATTTTAAAATTAAAAGGAGAAATTAATAATATTGAAAGTAAAAAAAAAACTATTGAACTAATAAATAAAAATAACGGTTGGTTTTATGAAAAAACCAATAAAATTGATAAATCTTTGGTAAATCTGATTAGAAAAAGGAGAGAGCAAAATCAAATTAGTAGTCTTAAAAATGAAAGGGGAGAACTTTCCACCAATGAAGAGGAAATTAAAGAAATAATAAGGGGTTACTTTGCCCAACTTTACACCAATAAATTTGAGAATCTACGCGAAATGGATGACTACCTCCAAAAATATAGGTTTCCCAGATTATCAGAGAAGGAAGTAAATTGCTTAAATAGTCCCACTTCAGAAAAAGAAACAGAACAAGCTATTAATCAACTCCCTAAAAAAAAATCCCCAGGACCAGATGGATTTACATGTGAATTCTACCAAACATTCAAAGAACAATTAGTCCCAATGCTTTATAAACTATTTGAAAAACTAGGGAATGAAAGAGTCCTACGAAATTCCTTTTATGACACAGACATGGTACTGATACCTAAACCAGGTAGGTTGAAAACAGAGAAAGAAAATTATAGACCAATCTCCCTAATGAATAGTGATGCTAAAATCTTAAATCAAATATTAGCAAAAAGACTACAGAAAATCATCCCCAGTATAATACACTATGATCAAGTAAGATTTATACCAGGAATGCAGGGCTGGTTCAATATTAGGAAAACTATAAGTATAATTGGCCATATTAATAACCAAAGTAACAAAAACCATATGATCATCTCAATAGATGCAGAAAAAGCATTTGATAAAATCCAACATCCATTCTTATTAAAAACACTTGAGAGTATAGGAATAAATGTACTTTTCCTTAAAATAATCAGTAGCTTCTATTTAAAACCAGCAGTAAGCATCATATGTAATGGGGACAAACTGCCACCATTCCCAATAAGATCAGGAGTGAAACAAGGTTGCCCACTATCACTGTTACTATTTAATATTGTATTAGAAATGTTGGCTTTGGCAATAAGAGCTGAGAAAGAGATTAAAGGAATAAGAATAGGCAATGAGGAAACCAAATTATTACTCTTTGCTGATGATATGATAGTATACTTAGTGAACCCCAGAGATTCTACTAAAAAGTTATTAGAAATAATCAACAACTTTAGCAAAGTTGCTGGTTATAAAATAAACCCACATAAGTTATCAGCATTCTTATATATCACTAACAAAATCCAATAGTCAGAGTTACAAAGAGAAATTCCATTTAAAGTAACTATGGATAGTCTAAAATATTTAGGAATCTATCTGCCAAGGGAAAATCAGAAACTTTATGAGCAAAACTACAAAACACTTTCCACACAAATTAAGTCTGATATAACTAACTGGAAATATATGAAATGCCCTTGGATTGGGCAAACAAATATAATAAAGATGACAATACTACCTAAACTAATCTATTTATTTATCGCTATGCCAATCAGACTTCCCAAAAACTATTTTGATGATCTAGAAAAAATAACAACAAATTTCATATGGAAAAACAAAAGGTCAAGAATTTCAAGGGAATTATTGTAAAAAAAATCAAATGAAGGTGGCCTAGCTGTGCCAGATCTAAAATCATATTATAAAGCAGTGGTTACTAAAACTACATTCTTATATATCACTTACAAAATCCATCAGTCAGAGTTTCAAAGAGAAATTCCATTTAAAGTAACTATGGATAGTCTAAAATATTTAGGAATCTATCTGCCAAGGGAAAATCAGAAACTTTATGAGCAAAACTACAAAACACTTTCCACACAAATTAAGTCTTATCTAACTAACTGGAAAAATATTAAATGCTCTTGGGCTGGACGAGCAAATATAATAAAGATGACAATACTACCTAAACTAATTTATTTATTTAGTGCTATACCAATCAGACTTCCCAAAAACTATTTTGATGACCTAGAAAAAATAACAACAAAGTTCATATGGAAAAACAAAAGGTCAAGAATTTCAAGGGAATTAATGTAAAAAAAAATCAAATGAAGGTGGCCTAGCTGTACCAGATGTAAAATTATATTATAAAGCAGTCATTACCAAAACCATTTGATATTGGCTAAGAAATAGACTAGTTGATCAATGGAATAGGTTAGGTTCAAAGGTCAAAAGGTCAATAACTTTAATAATCTAGTGTTTGACAAACCCAAAGACCCCAGTTTTTGGCATAAGAATGCATTATTTGACAAAAATTACTGGGAAAATTGGAAATTAGTATGGCAGAAATTAGGCATTGATTCACACTTAACATCGTACACCAAGATAAGGTCAAAATGGGTTCATGACCTAGGCATAAAGAATGAGATTATAAATAAATTGGAAGAGCATAGGATTGTTTACCTCTCAGACCTGTGGAAGAGGAAGGAATTTATGATCAAAGATCATAGACTAGAGATCATTATTGATTACAAAACTGAAAAATTTGATTATATCAAATTGAAAAGTTTTTCTACTAACAAAACTAATGCAGACAAGATTAGAAGGGAAGCAATAAACTGGGAAAACATTTTTACAGTCAAAGGTTCTGATAAAGGCCTCATTTCCAAAATATAGAGAGAATGGCTCTAGTTTATAAGAAATAAAGCCATTCTCCAATTGATAAATAGTCAAATTAAATGAACAGACAATTCTCAGATGAAGAAATTGAAGCTATTTCTAGCCACATGAAAAGATGTTCCAAGTCATTATTAATCAGAGAAATGCAAATTAAGGCAACTCTGAGATACCACTACACACCTGTCAGTTTGGCTAGAATGACAGGGAAAGATAATACAAATGTTGGAGAGCATATCAGAAAATAGGGACACTAATACACTGTTGGTAGAACTGTGAATACATACAGCCATTCTGGAGAGCAATTTGTAACTATGCTCAAAAAGTTATCAAACTGTGCAATCCTTTGATCCAGCAGTGTTACTACTGGACTTACACCCCAAAGAGACACTAAAAAAGGAAAAGGCACCTGTATGTGCCAAAATGTTTGTGGTAGCCCTGTTTGTAGTGGCTAGAAACTGGAAAATAGTATATGAGTGTTATGGAATATTATTGTTCTCTAAGAAATGACCAGCAGGATGAATATAGAGTGGCTTGGAGAGACTTACATGAACTGATGCTAACTGAAATGAGGAGAACCACGAGATCATTATATACTTCAGCAACAATACCGTATGAGGATGCATTCTGATGGAAGTGGATTTCTTCAACAAAGAGATCTAACTCAATTTCAGTTGATCAATGATGGGGAGAAGCAGCTACACCCAAAGGAAAACACTGGGAAATGAATGTACTGTTTGCATTTTTGTTTTTCTTCCCGGGTTATTTTTACCTTTCAATCCAATTCTTCCTGTGCAACAAGAGAACTGTTAGGTTCTGCACAAATTTATTGTATCTAGGATATGCTGTAACCTATTTAACATGTATAGGACAGCTTGCCATCTGGGGGAAGGGGTGGAGGAAGGGAGGGAGGGGAAAAGTCATAACAGAAGTGAGTGCAAAGGATAATGTTGTAAAAAAAAATTACCTGCTCTTAAAAAAAAGCCAAAGAAACTGAAAGGCAGAGGTAAAAGAATACATTGGCAACAGCCAGTGCAGAGATATAAGAGATGGAGTGCCATGAGCAAGGAAGAGAAAGAAGACCAGTATATCTGAATTGCTGAGGTCCTAGAGGAAAGTAAAGGAGCTCATTTATAATGAACTTTAAATGCCAAAATAGAAGATTTTATATTTGAGCCTGCAGGTAATAGGGAAGTATTGGAATTTATTGAATAGAGGAGTGTTTTCTTTTGATCCATACTAGGCAAATTATTTTTGGCAGCAGAGTGAGAGATGGATTAGAATTGGATATAGGATGACGTAGGGAGACTAATTAGAAAATTATAAAATAGCCCAGTCCAGACGTCATGGAACCTTGAACTAGGGTAGCAACTAGGAATAGAGAAGAAGATATAAATATGAGAAATCTTGTGAAGGTAGAAATCATACCAATTTGGCCATAGATTAGATAATTGGGTGATTTTAAGAAAGAAGTCAAGGATGACACTGAGGTAGTGAGTCTGGGTAATTAGTTGGGTAGTCAAATCCCACATGGTAGCAGGGAATTTAGAAAATACAATAGGTTGTGAATAAGACAAGAATTCTACTTTGGGTATGTTAAATTTGAGGTGTCCATGGTGTATCATGTTTAAAATGTTTTTTTTTTTTTAATTGGTAATTTAGAACTGCAGCTAAGGCTGTGGATATACACATGCATACATACACATACATATACACACACATATATGGAAATCATAAATATAGAGATGGGAACTTATGAATTTATGAAATCACATAGAAGGAAAGGACCCATGATAAACCTACTGGGAACAACAATAGTTAACAAACTTGACATATGTGAAGAACAAGCAAAGGGGAATTAAAAGTACAGGTAGGGAATGAACCTGGCAAGATTTGTCTTTAGAAAGGAGAAACTATTCAGGAAGGGAAGGTGAACATTACTGTCAAATACTGTAGATAGTTCAATAAGATTGTAGATTAAGAAAAGACTATTTGATTTATTAATTAAGAAAGCACTGGTATCTTTAGACAGAGAAGATTTAGTTGAAAAATCAGGATGGAAACTAGAATATAAAGAGTTTCAAAGAAAATGAGAAGAAAAGGACTAGAAGAAAAGTATATATGACTTTTTAAAGAAGTCTTACTGAGGAGAGAAGGAGAGATATAGTATAATAGCTATCAGTAAGAGTTTCTTTAATGTTAAATGATAATGTGCCCCAGCAGTGCCATTGCTGGATCTGCATCCCAGCGAAATCATAAAGAAGGAAAAAAGAACCACATGTGCAAAAATGTTTGTAACAGCTCTTTTTGTGGTAGCAAAGAATTGGAAAATGAGTAAATACCCATCAGTTGGGGAAGGGCTGAACAATCTGTAGTACATGAAGGTAATGGAATATTATCGTTCTATTAAAAATGATGAATAGCTAATTTTACAAAGGCCTAGAAAGATTTACAGGAACTGATGCTGAGCAAAGCTAGCAGAACTAGGAATACACTGTACACAATAACAAGAAGAATGTGTAATGAACAACTGTGTAAGACTTGGTTCTTCTCAGTGTTTTAGTGATCCAAAGTAATCCCAATAGACTTTGGACAGAAAATACCATTGCATCCAGAAAAAAGAATTAAAGAGATTGAACGTAAATCAACACATGTTATGTTCATTTCTTTTTTTTTCTCCCATGGTTTTCCCTCTTACTCTTATACTTTGCTCCTAAAATGATCCATAAAGCAATGTGTATTAAAAAAATAAATAAATTTTAAAAGAATAAAAAAAAACAACAAAAAAGTTAAAATGATAATTGTAAAACATGAACATGTTTGCAGGCAGGAAGCTAGGAGCAGTAGATAGGGAGAGAATGCAGATTAGAGAATACATGGGGTTGTACAGGGCTAGATAGAAGAAATGGAAGGTATCAAAAATTCATGCAAAGAAGTTTGCCTTAGCAAAGAGAAATGTCCTATTCTTTTGAGACTTATGTGAAGGAAGACCTGCAATGAGGAGAAGAGAAGAGGTCTCAGCATCTGGTCTCACTTTTTAAAGCCAATAACAGAAAGGATGGGGGACAACAGGTGTCATGGGAGGTTTGAAGAGGGATGAAAGAATTTGGAACAGCTTGCATGGCAGCAAACTGTTTAAAGAATAGAATGATACCCTTGTAGTAAGGATGCAGCTGAGAGTACCTTACAACATTTTATATTGGACACAAGCAGTATGCTTTTTGTGGCTTTATCCAACTCCATTCAGCAGGAGATGAATAGAAATGACTGGGTCATGTTTGGAGTAAATTTGTTTCAACATTTAGCAAAGATAATTTGGTAATAGAATTTGAGAATCAAAGATTTTAGGAGGAGAGGATAGCATAGAATTGAATCATTTCATCAAGACATTGAGATAGGAAAATGGGGAAATATGAAAGTAATCACTTGGGAAAGAACTGAAGAGTAGAGAATCCTAGTGAGAACAAAAAGAAGGGTTAAGTATTGGATGTTACAGTGAAATAAAGAACAATAAAAATAATTGTCATATAAAACTCATTCAGAGTTCCTGAACATGGAAGTAAAATCCCTGGGTTATCCACAGTATAACCATTTCTGTAGTTGAAGTAAGTGGTGTGGAGGAGGTCATGGAAAATAAATTGGAACTGGAAAAAAATTGAAAAAAACAGGACATTTGAGGGAGTATAAAGATATATTTTAATTTGATTCCCCATTTTTTTCCCTCATGACCATCCCTCTTCAGTCCATTGAAAGGCAAACAATATGAAATCAATTATACATTTCAACATACTTATTTATACTTATTTCCACATAAGTCACATCACAAAAAGCAAGGGGAAAAAAGAAAGTGAAAAAAACTATTTCAATTTGCACTCAGAGTTCATCGATTTTTTTTTTTTTTCTAGAGGTGGCTAGCAATTTTCATCATAAGTCCTTTGGAATTATCTTGGATAACTGGATTGATGGAGTAATTAAGTCTATCACAGTTGATTTTCATTACAGTATTGCTTTTACTTACTGTGTACAATGATCTTCTGGTTTTGTTCATTTCACTTTGAATCAGTACCCAGAAGTTTTCCCATTTATCTGAAATTACCCCCTTCATCATTTCTTATAGCATAATAGTACTCCATCATAGTCCTATGCTATAGTTTGATCAGCCATTCCCCAATTCATAGGTATCTTCTCAATTCCAGTTCTTTACCATCACAAAATGAGTTGCTATAAATACTTTTATATACATAAATCTTTTTCTTTCTTCTTTGATAGTGTTGGTGTATAGACCTAGTAGTATCATTTCTGTGTCAAAGACAGACAGTTGTATAGCCCTTTGAGTATAGTTCCAAATTGTTATTTAGAATGGTTGGACCAGTTCACATTACCTACCAGAGTTTATTAGTATACCAACAGTTTGTCACCCTTTCCAATATTTGTCATTTCTGATGAGTAAGGGGTGGTATATCAGTTTTTTTTAAATTCTCATGTCTATATCCCCATGTTTATTTAGAGCCTTTTTTATATGATTATAGATAGCTTTGCTCTCTTCTTCTGGACACTGCCCATTCATATTCTGTGACCATTTATAAATTGAGTAATGACTAGAATTCTTACAAATTCTTATAAACTTATAAATAGAATTCTTATAAATTTGAGTAAGTTCCCCATGTATTTGAGAAAAGAATCCCTTCTTAGAGAAACTTGCTGTAAAAATTTGTGGTATTACTTCATTGTCCATGGTACTTTTATTTAAAATGCACTTTTCCTAATTAGCTTTTTTAATTAAGTCTATTTTTGCTTTTGCTTTGTCTAAAATCATGATTACTACCTTTGTCTTCTTTTTCTTCTTCTTCTTGCCAACTTCAGCTGAAATATAATAGATTTCATTCCAGATTTTTATTTTAACTTTCTGTATGTCTGTTTCAAGTGTGCCTCTTTTAAACACCTTATTGTTAAGTTCTAGTTTCTAATCCATTCTTCTATCCACTTCTGTTTTATAGATGAATTCATTCTATGGATATTAACACATAATAATGATGTCTATATGATGTGTATATATATGAATATATGTATACACACATATGAATATATAAGTACATATTTTTCTCTTTGAGTTAATTGTGATGAGAACGAGGTTCAAGCATTGCTTACCTAGCTTTCATTTTCTTCACCACTGTAAAAACATTTCCTTATGCAATTGTTTTATGGAAGATAATTTTTTTTTTTTACATTCTACCTCTCCCTCCCTTACTTCTTCTAGTGTAACCCTTTTCCACTTCTTCTTCTTCTTCTTTCTTCTTCTTTCTTCTCCTTCTTCTTTCTTGTTCTTTCTTCTTCTTCTTCTTTGGAGATCAATCTAACTTAATAGATTTGCATCCTTGCTTTTTGTTTATGCAGACTACTTTTAATTACTTTGATCATGATAAAGTTTTCAGGATTAGATATGTTATTTCTTTTATAGAAATTTGAATGTTTAACTTTATTGACTCTCTTCTGATTTTTCCTTCACATTTAACTTTTAATGCTTCTCTTGAGTCTTATATTTGAACGTCCAATATTTTGTTCATCTATTATCTTTGCATCAAAAATCCTTGAAAATCCTCTAATTTCATTAAATATTCATTTTCCCTTGAAGGATTATATTGTTTTTCTTTGTAGATTATTCCTGATTGTAATCCTAGTCCCTTTGCCTCCTAGAATATCGTATTCCAAGCACTCCACTCAATGTAGAAGCTATCTTGTGCTATCCTGACTATGACTTCAAAATACTTGAATTATTTCTTTTTGCCTACTTGAAATTTTTTCTCTTTAACATAAGAGCTTTGTAATTTAGTTATATATTAATGATAATTTTCATTTTGATACCTCTCTCAGGGTGATTGGTGGATTTTTCAATTTCCATTTTACCCTCTGATTCTAAGATATAGGGACAGTTTCCTTTATATACCTATCTTGAAATGTATTTGGGCTCTTTCTTTATTGTGGCTTTGATGTGGTGCAATAATTTTTTAAATAACTTTTTATTGCCAGAACCCATGCCAGGGTAATTTTTTACAACATTATCCCTTGCACTCACTTCTGTTCCGATTTTTCCCCTCCCTTCCTCCTCCACCCCTTCCCACAGATGGCAAGCAGTACTATACATGTTAAAGAAGTAACAGTAGATCTTAGATACAATATACGTGTGCAGAACCAAACAGTTCTCTTGTTACTCAGGGAGAATTGGATTCAGAAGGTATAAAGAACCCGAAAGGAAAAACAAAAATACAAGCAGTTTACATTCATTTCCTAGTGTACTTTCTTTGGATGTAGCTGCTTCTGTCCATCCTTAATCAATAGAAACTGAGTTAGATCTTCTCTTTGTCGAAGAAATCCACTTACATCAGAATACATCCTGAATTAGTATCATGGTTGAGGGATAATGATCTCTTGGTTCTGCTTATTTCACTCAGCATCAGTTCATGTAAGTCTCACCAATCCTCTGTATTCATCCTGCTGGTCATTTCTTACAGAACAATAATATTCCATAACATTCATATACCACAATTTACTCAACCATTCTCCAATTGATGGGCATCCACTCATTTTCCAGCTTACAGCTACTATAAACAGGGCTGCCACAAACATTTTGGCACATACAGGTCCCTTTCCCTTCTTTAGTATCTCTTTGGGATATAAGCCCAGTAGAAACACTGCTGGATCAAAGGGTATGCACAGTTTGATGACTTTTTGAGCATAGTTCCAAATTGTTCTCCAGAATGGCTGGATGTCTTTACAATTTCACCAACAATGTATCAATGTCCCTATTTTCGCACATTCCCTCTAACATTCCCCATTATCTTTCCTTACCATTCTAGCAAATCTGATAGGTGTGTATCTCAGAGTTGTGTCAATTTGCATTTCTCTGATTAATAATGATTTAGAGCATATTTTCATATGGCTAGAAATATTTTTGATTTCTTCATCTGAGAACTGTCTGTTCATATCCTTTGGCCATTTGTCAATTGGAGAATGGATTGATTTCTTATAAATTAGAGTCAATTATATATATTTTTAGAAATCAGGCCTTTATCAGAATCTTTGACCGTAAAAATGTTTTCCCAATTTTCCCTCCTAATCTTGCCTGCATTAGTTTTGTTTGTATAAAAACTTTTCAATTTGATATAATCAAAATTTTCTATTTTGTAGTCAATAGTGATCTCTAGTTCTTCTTTAGTCATAAATTCCTTCCTCTTCCACAGGTCTGAGAGGTAAACTATCCTATGCTCTTCCAATTTTTTATAATCTGATTCTTTATGCCTAGATCATGAACCCATTTTGACCTTATCTTGGTGTACAGTGTTAAGTATGGGTCAATGCCTAGTTTCTGCCATACTAATTTCCAATTTTCCCAGCAATTTTTGCAAAATAATGCATTCTTATACCAAAAACTGGGGTCTTTGGGTTTGTCAAACACTAGATAATTAAAGTTATTGGCTGTTTTGTCCTTTGAACCTAGTCAATTCCATTGATCAACTAGTCTATTTCTTAGCCAATACCAGACGGTTTCAGAAAGCATTGCCTTACATTATAATTTTAGATCTGGTACAGCTAGACCACCTTCATTTGATTTTTTTTCCATTAATTCCCTTGAAATTCTTGACCTTTTGTTTTTCCATATGAACTTTGTTATTTTTTTCTAGGTCATCAAAATAGTTTTTGGGAAGTCTGATTGGTATAGCGCTAAATAAATAGATTAGTTTAGGTAGTATTGTCATCTTTATTATATTTGCTCACCCAATCCAAGAGCATTTAATATTTTTCCAGTTAGTTAGATCAGACTTAATTTGTGTGAAAAGTGATTTGTAATTTTGCTCATAAAGTTTCTGATTTTCCCTTGGCAGATAGATTCCTAAATATTTTATACTATCAGTAGTTACTTTAAATGGGATTTCTCTTTGTAACTCTGACTGTTGGATTTTGTTAGTGATATATAAGAATTCTGATGACTTATGTGGGTTTATTTTATAACCAGCAATTTTGCTAAAGTTATGGATCATTCCATACTTAACGCCGTACACCAAGATAAGGTCAAAATGGGTTCATGACCTAGGCATAAAGAATGAAATTATTAATAAATTAGAGGAACATAGGATAGTTTGCCTCTCAGACCTGTGGAAGGGGAAGGTCTTTATGACCAAAGCAGAACTAGAGATCATTACTGATCACAAAATAGAAAATTTCGATTATACCAAACTGAAAAGTTTTTGTACAAACAAAACTAATGCAGACAAGATTAGAAGGGAAGCAATAAACTGGGAAAATATTTTTACAGTCAAAGGTTCTGATAAAGGCCTCATTTCCAAAATATATAGAGAATTAACTCTAATTTATAAAAAATCAAGCCATTCTCCAATTGAAAAATGGTCAAAGGATATGAACAGAAAATTCCCAGATGAAGAAATTGAAACTATTTCTAGTCATATGAAAAGATGCTCCAAGTCATTATTAATCAGAGAAATGCAAATTAAGACAACTCTAAGATACCACTACACACCTGTCAGATTGGCTAAGATGACAGGAAAAAATAATGATGATTGTTGGAGGGGATGCGGAAAACTGGGACATTGATGCATTGTTGAGTGGAGTTATGAACGAATCCAACCATTTTGGAGAGTAGTTTGGAACTATGCTCAAAAAGTTATCAACGGGTATATACCCTTTGATCCAGAAGTGTATTACTGGGATTATATCCAAAGAGATTATAAAGAAGGGAAGGGACCTTGTATAGTGCACGAATGTAGCCTTGTAGTGGCTAAAACTGGAAAACTGAATGGATGTCCATCAGTTGGAGAATGGTTGAATAAATTGTGGTATATGAAATTATGGAATATTGCTGTTCTGTAAGAAAATGACCAACTAGGATGATTTCAGAAAGGCCTGAGAGGACGTGCATGAACTGATGCTGAGAAAGAGGACCAGGAGATCATTATATACTTCAACAACAATACTATATGATGACCAGTTCTGATGGATCAGGCCATCCTCAGACAACGAGATCAACCAAATCATTTCTAATGGAGCAGTAATGAACTGAACTAGCTATGCCCAGAAAAGAACTCTGGGAGATGACTAAAACCATTACATTGAATTCCAATCCCTATATTTATGACAATATCTGCATTTTGATTTCTTCACGTAAGCTAATTGTACAATATTTCAGAGTCTGATTCTTTCGTACAGCAAAATAACGTTTTGGTCAGGTATACTTATTGTGTATCTAATTTATATTTTAATATATTTAACATCTACTGGTCATCCTGCCATCTAGGGAGGTGGGGTAAGAGGTGAAAAATTGGAACAAGAGGTTTGGCAATTGTTAATGCTGTAAAGTTACCCATGTATATATCCTGTAAATAAAAGGCTATTAAATAAATAAAAAAATAAAGTTATGGATCATTTCTAATAACTTTTTAGTAGGATCTCCGGGGTTCTCTAAGTATACCATCATATCATCAGCAAATAGTGATAATTTGGTTTCCTTATTGCCTATTCTTATTCCTTTAATCTCTTTCTCAGCTTTTATTGCCAAAGCTAGCATTTGTAATACAATATTAAATAGTAACGATGATAGTGGCTAACCTTGTTTCACTTCTGATCTTATTGGGAATGGTTACAGTTTGTCCCCATTACATATGATACTTACTGATGGTTTTAAATAGATGCTACTGATTATTTTAAGGAAAAGTACATTTATTCCTATACTCTCAAGTGTTTTTAATAAGAATGGATGTTGGATTTTATCAAATGCTTTTTCTGCATCTATTGAGATGATCATATGGTTTTTGTTACTTTGGTTATTAATATGGCCAATTATACATATAGTTTTCCTAATATTGAACCAGCCCTGCATTCCTGGTATAAATCTTACTTGATCATAGTGTATTATACTGGGGATGATTTTCTGTAGTCTTTTTGCTAATATTTGATTTAAGATTTTAGCTTCACTATTCATTAGCGAGATTGGTCTATAATTTTCTTTTTTTTTATTATAGTAACTTTTTATTGACAGATTTTTCCCTCCCACCCTCCATCCCCTCCCCTAGATGGGAAGCAGTGCTGTATATTTTGAATATGTCCTAGTATATCCTAGATACAATGTATGTGTGCAGATCCAAACAGTTTTCTTGTTGCACAGGGAGAATTGGATTCAGAAGGTAGAAATAACCCGGGAAGAAAAACAAAAATGCAAACAGTTTACATTCATTTCCCAGTGTTTTTTTTCTTTGGGTGTAGCTGCTTCTGTCCATCATTGATCAATTGAAACTGAATTAGGTCTCTTTGTCAAAGAAATCCACTTCCATCAGATTACATCTTCATACAGTACCGTTGTTGACGTATATAATGATCTCTTAGTTCTGCTCATTTCACTTAGCATCAGTTCATGTAATTCTCTCCAAACTTCTCTGTATTCATCTTGCTGGTCATTTCTTACAGAACAATAATATTCCATAACATTCATATACCACAATTTACCCAACCATTCTCCAATTGATGGGTATCCATTCAGTTTCCAGCTTCTAGCCACTACAAACAGGGCTGCTACAAACATTTTGGCACATACTGGTCCCTTTCCCTTCTTTAGTATCTCCTTGGCATATAAGCCCAGTAGAAACGCTGCTGGATCAAAGGGTTATAATTTTCTTTCTCTGTTTTCAATCTACCTGGTTTAGGTATCAGTACCATGTCTGTGTCATACAAGGAATTTTATAGGACTCTTTCATTCCCTAGTTTTTCAAATACTTTATAAAGCATTGGGACTAATTGTTCTTTGAATGTTTGGTAGAATTCACATGTAAATCCATCTGATCCTGGGGATTTTTTTTAGGGAGTTGATTAATAGCTTGTTCTATTTCTTTTTCTGAAATGGGAGTATTTAAGCAATTTACCTCCTCCTCTGATAAACTGGGAAGCCTATATTTTTGGAGATAGTCATCCATTTCGCTTAAGTTATCAAATTTATTGGTGTAAAGTTGGGCAAAGTAACTCTTTATTATTTCTTTAATTTCCTCCTCATTGGTGGAAAGTTCTCCCTTTTCATTTTTTAGATTACTATTTTGATTTTCCTCTCTCCTTTTTCTAATCAGATTTACCAAAGGTTTATCAGTTTTACTGTTTTTTTTTTCATAAAACCAACTCTTAGTTTTATTTATTAGTTCAATAGTTTTTTTTTTTACTTTCAATATTATTACATTCTCCTTTTAATTTTAGAATTTCAAGTATAGTAATTGATTGGGGATTTTAATTAGGACTTTTTCTAGCTTTTTAAGTGGCAAGCCCAATTAATTGACCTCTTTCTCTATTTTGTTCAAGTAAGCCTCTAAGGATATAAAGTTTTCCCTTCTTACTGCTTTGACTGCATCCCACAAATTTTGGTATGATGTCTCACCATTGTCATTATCTTGATTGAACTTATTAATTGTGTCTATAATTTGCTGTTTCACCTATTCAGATTTATTTCAATTACTTTTGGTTTAACACCTAACTTTTTTGGAATTAGTTTTTTGCATTTGATCTGAAAAGAAATTTACTATTTCTGCCTTTGCATTTAATTTTGGGGTTTTTGTCTAATATTGGTCAATTTTGTAAGTTCCATGCCGAGAAGAAAATATCTCCTTTCTGTCAATTCAGTTTTCCGAGATCTATCCCTAATTTTTTTCTAATATTTATTTGCCCTTTTTAATTTCTTTCTATTTGGTTTTGTGGTTATTAAATCGAGGAAGATTGATTCCCACATTATAGTTTTTTTGCTATTTCTTCTCATAACTCTCTTAACTTCTCCTTTAAAAGTTAGATGCTATCCACTTGGTGTATAAATGTTTAATACTGATATTGCTTTTGTCTATAGTACCTTTTGAAAATATAGTTTCCTTCCTTATTCTTTTAATTGTAATTTTTTGCTTTTTTTGATCTAGATGGATGGCTACCTCTTTTTTGACTTTGCCTAAGCATAATAGATTTGCCCAGCCTTTTACCTTTACTCTGTATGTATCTCCCCTGTTTTAAATGTGTTTCCTGTGGGAAATATTTAGGGTTCACTTTTATCCAATCTGCTATCTGCCTCCTCTTTTGGGGAGTTCATCCCATTCCCATTTACTTTTTCTAATTCTGTTTTCCTATCCTAATATCCCCAGTTATGCTTTGCTTTTCTTGCCCCCTTCCCCCTTCCTTGGGTATTAAATTATTGGTCCCCCATCACCCAGTTTCTTTTATATCCCTCCTCCTCTCTTTGAATTTCCCTTTCTTGTTTCCTTCCCTTATTCTTTTTTCCTTTTTTTTTCTCCCACTTTTTAATGTAAAAAAATTCTTTCAAATGTTCAATTATTTTCTTTGAGCCAACTCTGAGAAGGTAAATTTGATAATTTCTGGTTCTAAGTTCCCTAAGATATGATAGGTTTTTTGTCTCATCAGGGATGTAGTTTCCCTCTTTTTACCCCCTTTTCCTTTTCCAACTACCCCTTTCCATTTCTACTTCCCTTTTTTATGCTATATCACTAAAATCAAATTATACATGTGGTTTTTATGTATATTCACAACAGAAATACAGTTTTCAAGACTTCCTTTTACCTTTTTCTACTTTTCTTGAGTCCTGTTGTTTGAGATCAATTTTTTTTGTTTAAGTCTGGTTTTTTCCTTAAAAACAGATGGAATTCCTCTTTTTTATTAAATGTCCATCTTCTTCCATGGAAAAAAATTCTCAATTTATCTGGGTAGTTTATTCTTGGCTGCATTCCAAGTTCTTTTGCCTTTCTGAATATCAAATTCCAGACCCTTCGATCCTTGAATGTTGAGGCAGCCAGATCTTGAGTGACCTTTACTGTGGCACCTTGGTATTTGAGCTGTTTTTTCCTGACTGCTTGTAAAATTTTTTTCTTTAGTCTGAAAATTCTGAAGTTTGGCCACAATATTCCTCGGAATCTTTATTTTAGGGTCTTTTTCAGAAGGTATTCTATGGATTCTTTCAACCCCTATTTTACTTTCTGGTTCTATTACTTCTGGGAAGTTCTCTTTAATGATTTCCTGTAAAATAGTATCTAGGAAAGACTACAGAAAATCATCCCCAGGATAATTCACCATGATCAAGTAGGATTTATACCAGGAATGCAGGGCTGGTTCAATATTAGGAAAACTATCAGCATAATTGGCCATATTAATAACCAAACTAACAAAAACCATATGATCATCTCAATAGATGCAGAAAAAGCATTTGATAAAATCCAACATCCATTCCTATTAAAAACACTTGAGAATATAGGAATAAATGGACATTTCCTTAAAATAATCAGTAGCATCTATTTAAAACCAGCAGTAAGCATCATATGTAATGGGGACAAACTGCCACCATTCCCAATAAGATCAGGAGTGAAACAAGGTTGCCCACTATCACCGTTACTATTTAATATTGTATTAGAAATGCTAGCTATGGCAATAAGAGCTGAGAAAGATATTAAAGGAATAAGAATAGGCAATGAGGAAACCAAATTATCACTCTTTGCTGATGATATGATGGTATACTTAGAGAACCCCAGAGATTCTGCTAAAAAGTCATTAGAAATAATCCACAATTTTAGCAAAGTTGCTGGTTATAAAATAAACCCACATAAGTCATCACAATTCTTATATATCACAAACAAAATCCAACAGTCAGAGTTACAAAGAGAAATCCCATTTAAAGTAACTACTGATAGTATAAAATATTTAGGAATCTATCTGCCAAGGGAAAATCAGAAACTTTATGAGCAAAACTACAAAACACTTTCCACACAAATTAAGTCTGATATAACTAACTGGAAAAATATTAAATGCTCTTGGATTGGGCGAACAAATATAATAAAGATGACAATACTACCTAAACTAATCTATTTATTTAGTGCTATACCATTCAGACTTCCCAAAAACTATTTTGACCTAGAAAAAAATAACAACAAAGTTCATATGGAAAAACAAAAGGTCAAGAATTTCAAGGGAATTAATGAAAAAAAAATCAAATGAAGGTGGCCTAGCTGTACCAGATCTAAAATTATATTATAAGGCAGCGGTTACTAAAAGTATCTGGTATTGGCTAAGAAATAGACTAGTTGATCAATGGAATGGGTTAGGTTCAAAGGACAAATCAGCCAATAACCTTAATTATCTAGTGTTTGACAAACCCAAAGACCCCAGTTTTTGGCATAAGAATGCATTATTTGGGAAAAATTGCTGGGAAAATTGGAAATTAGTATGGCAGAAACTAGGCATTGACCCACACTTAACACTGTACACCAAGGTAAGGCCAAAATGGGTTCATGATCTAGGCATAAAGAATGAGATCATAAATAAATTGGAAGAGCATAGGATAGTTTACCTTGCAGACCTATGGAAGAGGAAGGAATTTATGACCAAAGAAGAACTAGAGATCACTATTGACTACAAAATTGAACATTTTGATTATATCGAATTGAAAAGTTTTTGTACAAACAAAACTAATGCAGGCAAGATTAGAAGGGAAACAATAAACTGGCAAAACATTTTTACACTCAAAGGTTCTGATAAAGGATTCATTTCCAAAATATATAGAGAATTGACTCTAATTTATAAGAAATCAAGCCATTCTCCAATTGATAAATGGTCAAAGGATATGAACAGACAATTTTCAGATGATGAAATTAAAACTATTCCTACTCATATGAAAGAGTGTTCCAAATCACTATTGATCAGAGAAATGCAAATTAAGACAACTCTGAGATACCACTATACACCTGTCAGATTGGTTATTTATACCTTCAGACCAGGTTATTTATACCTTCCAAATCCAATTCTCCCTGAGCAACAAGAAAACTGTTCGGTTCTGTACACATATATTGTATCCAAGATCTACTGTAATCTATTTACCATGTATAGGACTGCTTGCCATCTTTGGGGAGAGGGTGGAGGGAGGGAGGGGAAAAATTGGAACAGAAGTGAGTGCAAGGGATAATGTTGTAAAAAATTACCCTGGCATGGGTTCTGTCAATAAAACGTTATTTAATTAAAAAAAAAAGTACCTAGGCTCTTTTTTTTATCATAATTTTCAGGTAGTCCAATGATCTTCAGGTTATCTCTCCTAGATCTATTTTCCAGGTCTGTTGTTTTTCTAAGTAAACATTTGACATTTTTTTCCAATCTTTCATTTTTTTGGTTTTGCTTGCCTGATTCTTCCTGTCTCAATGAATCAGTCATTTCTATTTCTTCAGTTCTGACTTTTAGTGAATTATTTTCTTCATTAGCTTTTTTTGCTTCTTTTTGTATATGTCCAATTGAGTTTTTTTATTCAATTATTATAATATTATTTTATTATTATTATTATTATATACAATATATATATATATATATATACAATTATTATAATAACTTTTTATTGACAGAACCCATGCCAGGGTAATTTTTTTACAACATTATCCCTTTCATTCACTTCTGTTCTGGTTTTTTCCTCCCACCCTCCACCCCCTCCCCTAGATGGCAAGCAGTCCTATATATGTTGAATATGTCGTAGTATATCCTAGATACAATATATGTGTGCAGAACCAAACAGTTTTCTTGTTGCACAGGGAGAATTGGATTCAGAAGGTAAAAGTAACCCAGGAAGAAAAACATAAGTGAAAACAGTTTCCATTCATTTCCCAGTGTTTTTTTTCCTTTGGGTGTAGCTGTTTCTGTCCATTATTGATCAATTGAAACTGAATTAGGTCTCTTTATCAAAGAAATCCACTTTTGTTAGAGTACATCTTACACTATTGTTGTTGATGTATATAATGATCTCTTGGTTTTGCTCATTTCACTTAGCATCAGTTCATGTAAGTCTCTCCAAGCCCTCTGTATGCATCCTGCTGATCATTTCTTACAGAACAATAATATTCCATAACATTCATATACCACAATTTACCCAACCATTCTCCAGTTGATGGGCATCCATTCATTTTCCAGTTTCTAGCCACTACAAACAGGGCTGCCACAAACATTTTGGCATGTACAGGTCCCTTTCCCTTCTTTAGTATTTCCTTGGGGTATAAGCCCAGTAGTAGCACTGCTGGGTTAAAGGTCCAATTGAGTTTTTAAATGAGTTGTTTTGCTCTATGGAATTTTTTTCCATTTCACTATTTTTTTTAGCAAATTATTTTCTTTTTCGAGTTCACAAATTCTGTTTCCCTGCAGTTCTTGGGAGTTTTTTTACCTTTTTCAATTCACATTCCAGGAAGTTGTTTTCTTTTTCCATTTATCAAAATTTTCTTTTAGTGAGTTATATGTCTTTTCTGTTCTCTCTTGCATACCTTCCCTTTCCTTTCCCCATTTTTCTTCTAGTTCTCTTTTAAGGTTTTTAACAGTATCTTCTAGGAGAGCCTTTTGTATTGGGGACCAACAATTGTCTGGAGACTGTCTGCTATTAATCTCTTCAGGGTTGAAAAGCTGTTCTCTTTCTGAATAGAAACTATCAATCGTCCTTTTGATTTTTTTACTCATTTTGTTAAAGTCTGTAATGTCTGCCTTGAAGACCAGGAGTTTACCAGCTTCCTCTGCAGAGCAGTGAAAAGTGTATGGATGGGTAGCTGTCCTGCTAGCTGGCTGAAGAAAGCAGCAAGGTACTGGAGTGCTCTGGGAAAGAGTTCCCCACCTGGAAGTAACTCAGGCCTGCAGGGCAGAGCTGCTAAAGTGCCCTGCAAAGAACCACTGCTGTGTGAGATAACGACTGCCCTGGGGCTAGACGCTGAGCAGTGAGAGTGTCACTACTCCAAGCGAAATCTGCCCTGGGTCTGTGGGTATTAGCAGTTGAGCAGTGAATGGATTTGCAGGGACCAGAAATGTCTCTGCCCTGGGAAGCACAGTCCTGCTGGGAAAGTTCTATTGCCCCAGGCAGACCCCCCCCCACTGTGCTGATTAGAGGCTGCCCAGGCTGTGCCCCCTGCCACATGGGTTTGTAACTGCCCCTGCAAAAGCCCAGAACTGCAGGATATGGCTGCAGGGCTGCGTTACAGTCTGACTGAGTCACTTCTGGGTTTGAGTAGTTACAGCCAGATCTTATTAGGTTCTGGCGTTTTTTAGAGTACTCTCTGTTTTATGCTTTAATTTATCTGCCAGTTTACTGCTTTGTAATCAAGGCAGAGCATTTAACCTGTAGCTGAGTTGTCTCTATAACTTCTTTTGCCACAGATATCACCTCCGCCCCTGGTCTGCTCAGGAAGCTAGCTTCTTTCTGCCTGTGCTAGCCTGTTCCTGGCCCCTCAGGACAAACCTTTCCTGGCAATCTTTCAGATTGACTTCAGCTGGCAAGTTGTACTGCTTCTGATCTTCATGAATTTAAGCAGTGAAGAGCTATTTTTGAGGCTGAATTAAATAGTTGGTTATGAGGGGAATGAGAGGAGCTTAAAAAGTCGTGTCTGCCTTCTCTGTCATCTAGGCTCCACCCATCAGTGCAATAATTTTTAAATCATCTCTCTTTGATCTTTTCCAGGTCAGTAGTTTTTGCAACAAGATATTTCACAGTTCTTCTATTTTATCTTTTCATTATTTTCATTTCTTGATGTCCCATAGAATAATTCCCTTCTAGTTGTTCAATTCTAAGGAATTATTTTTCTCAATGAGCTTTTATATCTCTTTTCCCATTTGGCCAATTCTACTTTTTAAGGAGTTCTCTTCTATTGTGAATTTTTGTTATCATTAGGTCTATTTTTTAATATTCCCCCCCCAGTATTTTTTATACCTCTTGTGCCAAGATGTTAGGTTTTTCTTTTTTCTTTTTTCATTTAGTTATTTATTTGTTTCAGGTTATTTCAAATTGGGTTAGAGATAAAAGAGCTATTAGAATTGTTTTATTTTTTTTCATTTCATATATTAGGAAATAAGTCCCAAAGAGATTTTTTTATTTACTTATTCAAGACTGCAGTGCTGATTAGTTGAATAACTAAAACAAAACCCCAAGTCTTTAGATACCCAAAACAGCATTTTTTCCTACTCTACAACCCAATATTATATACAAGTTCTAACATAATAAAGTTTAGACTTCTCAAGCAATTTTCCTGATGTGCAAATAAAATAGCTTTCCCTCCTTTTATAATAACTTCTGACTGGCCCCGACTCCTGTTTTAAGATCTCCCATGTCTACTACTCCCTAAACATTTTTGACATTTAATTTTTATGTTTTTTTCAATACATAAATAGAAAAATGTTTAACTTTTTTCTTAGATTTGAGTTCCATATTATTTTCCTTTCCCAATCCCCTCTCTCCTCCTTCAGAAGGCCAACAATTTCGCATAGATTATATGTGTATTAATGCAAAATATTTCCATATTGTTAATTCTCTTTTCATAATTTTCTTGCACCACTCTCATTTCTTTTTCCAATTTTCCTCTCAAAATTTCTCTCTTTTTTAAAATGCTTCCAGGATTTCTTTCTGGTCTTGGACCTAATTAGTATTTTTTATTGAAGCTTTGATTTTAGCTTTTTTACATTGTTGTCTTTCTCTCAATTTGTCTCTTGATCTCCCCTGCCACCATAGTAGTTTTTGGAGGTCAAGTTTTTTTTGTTTGTTTGTTTGTTTTTGTTGTTCATTCATGTTTCCCCATTACATTATTTGACTTTGAACTTTATCTTTAAAAAATGATCTCTCTTTACTTATGTGTTTGGGAGGAATGTCCCAAGCTTCAGGCTTTTTTGTGCTTCTGCTTTCAGAGCTAGTTTTGAGAATCAGCAAGTTTTCTGTGCTTCCAAGGTGGTATGATACAGGAAGAGATGTGATCATTGCTTGAATTGTCTGAGTTGTGGTCCTTTAACTAAAGCCTCCTCCTGTCCTTCAGCCACACATTCTTGTGCTTCAGTATGCCTTGGATATGTGACCAGGGCTTCTGCTCCCTTTTCTATCTAACCACAGATATTCCTTTCTACTCTGAGACTGTGACCCAGAACTGTGTATGAACAATAGTTGCCAGCCAGTCCCAGCTTCATCCCAACCCAGCAAAGACTCCCCCATAATCTCTTTCTCATAAGCTGAACACACTTCATAACCCCTTGGGGATAGGAGCTTCTGAAACTGCTATTGCTGCTGTCAATGTTATCTCAACCACCTTACTCCAAGGTCCTCTGCTGCTGATGTTGCCATTTGAGCTCCAGGCTGCTCCCATCTGGTGTCACAGATCTCTCCTGCCAATCTATTAAGTTGCCTTAGGCTGGAAAAAATATCTAACCTAAAGCTTTTTTTGATTCTGCTGCTTGAAAATTCAATTCAAGTTATCATTTTAAAATTATTTGCATAGGAATACTGGGAGAGTTTGGTGGGATTGCTCTCTTTAACATTTGGTTCTGTTCCCTTAACCATTTTTTCACTTATTTAATTATTTCTCTATGTGAATGTTCCTTTTCTTCAGGTTTGGAAGTGTGGGGGGAATAGATATAATCAAAACCCACTTCCTGTCTCAGCCAAAGCACAATCTAGTAGAGAGATATGATAAATAACTGTAGTATTTAGCAGAGTGTACTAAATGTATGAGAGACTCAGGTTAATTTCCCTGGTTGTACAGAAGAAAGAAAAGAAATCCAGAAAACTTTCCTGATTAGTTTTTTTTTTTTTTTTTTTTTTATATATATATATATAGGCAATACATATTGTCACTGTTCACTGTCACTGAAGAACAGTGAAGATGGCAGTAGGCAGCTTCCTGGGACAACCCATCATGCCCTTTAATGATCACTGATAAATTCCAGTTGTGGAACTTCCTGGAAAACCTCATTTTTTCATCAGTACCCAAATTTCTATTTCTCCTGGACCCCACTAGTGGAGAATTCTGAATCAAGAAACCTCCAATTGGCTGTGAACAGCTACTGATCACCTTTAGAACTTCCTTTATGGAACTGATGATATCTATTCAGTCACAGCCACCCATTTAACAAATGTTTTGAGTTTCTATTAGATTTCATCAAAGATGTATGCATGTATGACCTAGGATTGTTTATTATCTTATTTAAGCAATAGTTAGACTTGAGTGACATCAATATGTCCTTCAATTGCAACCCTAATTGTACCCATAATAAACCAGTTTTTTTTAGAAAATTGTCCTTAAGAGTTCCCCCCAATTGATAAATAGTAAACAAATTATGATACATGAATGTAATTGAATATTACTCTGTCATAAGAATAATGAAAGAAACCATTTCAGAGAAGCCTGGGAATATGTATATGAGAGTGAAGCGAACAGAACATGGAGAACAATTTACACAACAAAATTATAAAGTAAACCAGGTTGGAAGTCTTAAGAACTGTAACTAATGTAATGATTAGTCATGACTCCAAAAAACAAAGAGGATCAACCTCCTGATTATGAGGGTGATGTAATATGAAACTCTAAAACTTTTGGTTTTGGAGTCTGCCTCAAGAAACTCCTAAGCCCAACCTGTGTGATTCTGAATTGATTACTTCTCAGTTCATTGCTGACTGATGATCTGGTCAGTGATAATCAAATTTCAGAGATCACCCTTAATTCATCTGGAGATTACTCCCTAGCCCAACCCTTGGGCTGTGGAATTTACATGCCAATGATAGACTCCCTAGCCTTTAAGCCATAGAATTAATATATCTATGATTGAAAACTGTATAAGTGAATCTCTTTGCTTTGGTTTCTTTACTGAATTCCCTTAGCATTCAGTTCAGTTAGGAAGGGCATCATATTACTTTCAATAAAACTTTGCCCCTTGACTAGGAGATGGATTCAAGCCTGTAAATTCTTTTGAGACAACTCATGACACTTGTCTGGGACTTTTGGGGTACCCCTTTCTCAACTTCAACAAGGGGATAGATTAAAAGTGCAGAAAGAGACAACATTTTTGAACTTGGACAATATGTGGATTTCTTTTGCTTGATTATATGTATATTTGTTATGGAGCTTCCTTTCTTTTTAACTTGAGAGGATGTGGGAGAGAAAGATTATTTTTTAATTGGAAAAAATATAATTAATTTAAAAATGAAAATTTTTGTGGAATAAACACAATAATGATGCATTATAGAATCACAAATGTTAAAGGGACCTAAGAAGTCATCTATCTAATATAACTTATACTGGACAGAAATATATTCTCCCTAAAAGTAGTCATTCAAATACCATATGAAGATTTCCAGTGATGAAGAATTTATTGCCTTCTAAGATAGTTCATTAAGGTTCTGTACAACAGTAATTGTTGGAATTTGTTTTTTGTATAGAAATTAAATCTATTTTTCTGCAACTCCCTCCTATTATTCATAGTTCTTTTTGACCAAGCAGAATAATGCTTTTCTTTTCATCCACAATATAATCCTTTATTTATTAAAAGACTGTTTTCATGCTATTTAGAATCTTTTCTGTCTTCAGTTCTCTTAAGGGATGTATAGCCACCCATAAACAGAGAGCAAGAATTAACTGAGGAGATGACTACTAGTTCTTTGTATCTGGGAATTTTTTAACTACCATAAATGGCTTTTTTGATATTGTATGAGGAGTAGAAGTGATCTGCGCCACATTTGAGAAACCCACTTGGAATTCTTATAGATAAAAGGACATCATAGACATAAGCACCTTATTTCCAAAACTAGTTTCCATCAAAATTATCCCTGACTCTGACCAGAGACACTCTATAGCCCCTGAATATATTCATGGATATCTCATATCCAATTTCCTTCAATGATACCCTCTGTACAGACCACAAAGAGAGTCCACTTGAAAATGTATTATGCTGATGACCACTGACATTAAACTCCATCAGAACTATCTACAAGGCTGACAGTAGAAATTGTCCACTAGGAGCTATACCTTCTGTTGATCAAGTGCCTTTCTTTCCTTAGAGCTCTCTTTGATACTGACTTCAATCTTCTTTCTTGTAGCTTATATGACATCATGATTACTCATACCAAAATATGGCTCTTTAAATTTGAAGCATAGTTATTCATTCATAGTTACTTGCACTATAAATATAGACAGAAGAAAATTGTATATTAAATAGCCTGATTGGAGATGGATGGAGGGGAAGCTTGGTCAAGACATAAGTTACACTAGAAAAAATACAATAAATAGAAAAAATACAAAAAAAAATACTGACTCCTTCAGTCCCACCCTAATTCTTATTCAGTGAATATATAGAGGTAGAATTTCCATTTTTTTATGTGAACAGTTCCTCCCTAAAGTTCCCTTTAGGGAATTGAAGCAGATCAGAATCACACAATTTTTCAGTTGACATTTTCTTTTGCTTCATAGATAGTTGGCTGTTTCAGAACAATGTGTGTAGGAAGGGGGGGAGACATAATAATAAAAACAAAACATTGGACTGGGGGAGTGAGAAGACCAGAGATCTAATCCTACTTCTGTTACTTCCTAATGATGTGCTTTTGCAAAGGTGGCTTCTCCTTTCTGTTCTTCAGTTTGCATATCTCCAAAATGAGAAGCTTGGACTTGAAGATAAAATCTAATTCCTCTTATAATCTAACATTATATTTCATATATATTTTAATATTGTATTTTCTACAATTATTTCCAACATTAGTATTCTATGAATCTCTGAATTTTGGACACTATAAGACAGCTAGAGAAGAAATCTGTTTCATGTATAATGATTTTTGTATTGTCAGCATTTTCACTGTGTACAGGACAAAGAGCAATTGTCTTCCTCCGGGGGCTGTAGGATATGTTCCCTGGCACCCAGCTGATGAGTTTGGGGTTAATGAAGTCATCTTCCCTCTCCAAGACAGCTAAAGAATATATGTGTGTGTATGTATATATGTTTATGTGTGTGTGTGTG